>NW_028133176.1:0-410448 GCF_964374135.1 Grampus griseus | reverse complement strand
CCCACGGCACCACATGGTCAGCTCCGGCCAAACGAAAGGTGACCTCAGGCCTCAAGGTAAGTTCCAGTGTTTCACGTCGGGGGAGTTGGGTGTGCAGTGGTTTCCATGAGGCCATACTCCACCACGGAGTGCCTTAACTCTGCGACGCTCCTGGGGGCACACAGGATAGGAGCTCGTTCGCCAATTTCGCAGGATGACTTCTCTCCGTGCCGGATCGGCGGCTCCTGGCTTCTGAGGAAACTTAGCCTAAACAGGGCCCTGGAGAAAGCTCTTCACGTTCATAGCAAGGGCAACGTACTGCTCTCTGGCTTGTCTGGGTTGAGCGCCCCAGTCGTCAAAGAGCCTCGCGAAGGCAGTGCTGCGCAGACGCCCTTTGCCAGTCGCACGGCCTCCTTGACTGAAAGAGAACGGCAGTGCCAGAAGGCACCGTGCTGACGACTGGCTCCAGGAGGAGACTCGGGACAGCACTCTCACAGAAGCGAAAGCTGGGCTGTGGGCCCAGCCTGAGGACCAGCACGTTTTCCACACTTAACACAGCTAAGGCATGAGCCAGACGACAGCCTTGGTCACCGAGGCCTATCTAAGGTACTGCCATACTTACCCACTAGATCCCACGCAGAGGTCCCTGTGCCCAAAAGGGCTTCCACGGAAGGGCCCTGTTCCTCCCGTGTGTTTCCTTGAGGGAATCAGAAACCACTGAGGATAACTACGTGAGCTCCGCTTTGAAACTGGGCGACCCTGGGCAAACCTTATTCCCCTCCGTGGTAGACGAGACAGTTGCGGGTCCTAAGCTGCCTGAAGCACACTCCTCGCGCCCACCTTCTCTTTGCTGCCAGAAGGCCTCACATAAGAGGCCTGAGTTTACTCGTGACGGAAGCCGTCTGAGTGTACTCGTGTGAGGCCTGCTGCTCTCAGTTCCTTGCTGGGAGCTTCAGCAAGAGCACTCTGGAGCTCGCCGACAAAAGAATTGTGAGCCCCCCCCGGCCTCAAGTAAAAGTCCAGATTTCCCCCGTCAGTAACACCTCGGAGTGCCATAGGAGCGAAGAAGCATGCGTTAACGGAATGCTTCAACAGTGCTAGGGATTTATTTCACGAGACCCTGTGCACTCACGTTCGTTGTAAGAACTGTCAAAGGGCACTGTAGGCCGTCCAACCCCTCCGTTGCGTTTGAGCCACAGGAAGTAAATGCATTCGTTTGATTAAGCTCCGTGAACGTGCAACGACGATGGCGAAGCGCTGCCCTGTTCGCTCGAAAGCTCTCGTTTGTACGGCCTTCCAACGGCCTCAGGGTACGCACTTCTAAACAGCCTTACATTCCATGCTGGTGTGCCCCCAGTTAGGAATTTGGGCTCTTCTGTGAGACACCAATGTGCGTCCCAAATGAAACCGGGGGGCTCCCCCAGGACGTCTGCCGACGGCAGTCGCTTGCCGGCTGTTTACTTCCAGCCGGAGAAAGAAAACGAGGACAGCTTCCCCAGGGACGTTTCTGGACCCTTGGGACCATCCAGAATCACCAAAGCCTAAACTTTGCACGGCCTGGGCAACGCTCTTCCTCATGTCCAGCAATCCCCACGTGAAAACCTTTCTCAGCAGAGGCAGGCACCCTCTCCCTTGTACCAGATAGCTCGGCAGAGCCTTCCGAGAAACATGCTGCATCATTCAGCTTGAACGTGGGGCGCGGAGGGGAGAGGACGCTTTCTCCCCGTTTGGAGGCGCCTTGCGCTTGGCTTCAAAGCTGCCTGAACAGCACTAGCGGCCCGACGTCTCTGCACGGCAGGATTGTCGTTGTGGGCCGAGGCTGCGTGTTCTCTCAAAGCGAAAACCGTGCTGGCAATCCCTTTCTAGAAACTCCTCCCACGGCACCACATGGTCAGCTCCGGCCAAACGAAAGGTGACCTCAGGCCTCAAGGTAAGTTCCAGTGTTTCACGTCGGGGGAGTTGGGTGTGCAGTGGTTTCCATGAGGCCATACTCCACCACGGAGTGCCTTAACTCTGCGACGCTCCTGGGGGCACACAGGATAGGAGCTCGTTCGCCAATTTCGCAGGATGACTTCTCTCCGTGCCGGATCGGCGGCTCCTGGCTTCTGAGGAAACTTAGCCTAAACAGGGCCCTGGAGAAAGCTCTTCACGTTCATAGCAAGGGCAACGTACTGCTCTCTGGCTTGTCTGGGTTGAGCGCCCCAGTCGTCAAAGAGCCTCGCGAAGGCAGTGCTGCGCAGACGCCCTTTGCCAGTCGCACGGCCTCCTTGACTGAAACAGAACGGCAGTGCCAGAAGGCACCGTGCTGACGACTGGCTCCAGGAGGAGACTCGGGACAGCACTCTCACAGAAGCGAAAGCTGGGCTGTGGGCCCAGCCTGAGGACCAGCACGTTTTCCACACTTAACACAGCTAAGGCATGAGCCAGACGACAGCCTTGGTCACCGAGGCCTATCTAAGGTACTGCCATACTTACCCACTAGATCCCACGCAGAGGTCCCTGTGCCCAAAAGGGCTTCCACGGAAGGGCCCTGTTCCTCCCGTGTGTTTCCTTGAGGGAATCAGAAACCACTGAGGATAACTACGTGAGCTCCGCTTTGAAACTGGGCGACCCTGGGCAAACCTTATTCCCCTCCGTGGTAGACGAGACAGTTGCGGGTCCTAAGCTGCCTGAAGCACACTCCTCGCGCCCACCTTCTCTTTGCTGCCAGAAGGCCTCACATAAGAGGCCTGAGTTTACTCGTGACGGAAGCCGTCTGAGTGTACTCGTGTGAGGCCTGCTGCTCTCAGTTCCTTGCTGGGAGCTTCAGCAAGAGCACTCTGGAGCTCGCCGACAAAAGAATTGTGAGCCCCCCCCCCCCGGCCTCAAGTAAAAGTCCAGATTTCCCCCGTCAGTAACACCTCGGAGTGCCATAGGAGCGAAGAAGCATGCGTTAACGGAATGCTTCAACAGTGCTAGGGATTTATTTCACGAGACCCTGTGCACTCACGTTCGTTGTAAGAACTGTCAAAGGGCACTGTAGGCCGTCCAACCCCTCCGTTGCGTTTGAGCCACAGGAAGTAAATGCATTCGTTTGATTAAGCTCCGTGAACGTGCAACGACGATGGCGAAGCGCTGCCCTGTTCGCTCGAAAGCTCTCGTTTGTACGGCCTTCCAACGGCCTCAGGGTACGCACTTCTAAACAGCCTTACATTCCATGCTGGTGTGCCCCCAATTAGGAATTTGGGCTCTTCTGTGAGACACCAATGTGCGTCCCAAATGAAACCGGGGGGCTCCCCCAGGACGTCTGCCGACGGCAGTCGCTTGCCGGCTGTTTACTTCCAGCCGGAGAAAGAAAACGAGGACAGCTTCCCCAGGGACGTTTCTGGACCCTTGGGACCATCCAGAATCACCAAAGCCTAAACTTTGCACGGCCTGGGCAACGCTCTTCCTCATGTCCAGCAATCCCCACGTGAAAACCTTTCTCAGCAGAGGCAGGCACCCTCTCCCTTGTACCAGATAGCTCGGCAGAGCCTTCCGAGAAACATGCTGCATCATTCAGCTTGAACGTGGGGCGCGGAGGGGAGAGGACGCTTTCTCCCCGTTTGGAGGCGCCTTGCGCTTGGCTTCAAAGCTGCCTGAACAGCACTAGCGGCCCGACGTCTCTGCACGGCAGGATTGTCGTTGTGGGCCGAGGCTGCGTGTTCTCTCAAAGCGAAAACCGTGCTGGCAATCCCTTTCTAGAAACTCCTCCCACGGCACCACATGGTCAGCTCCGGCCAAACGAAAGGTGACCTCAGGCCTCAAGGTAAGTTCCAGTGTTTCACTTCGGGGGAGTTGGGTGTGCAGTGGTTTCCATGAGGCCATACTCCACCACGGAGTGCCTTAACTCTGCGACGCTCCTGGGGGCACACAGGATAGGAGCTCGTTCGCCAATTTCGCAGGATGACTTCTCTCCGTGCCGGATCGGCGGCTCCTGGCTTCTGAGGAAACTTAGCCTAAACAGGGCCCTGGAGAAAGCTCTTCACGTTCATAGCAAGGGCAACGTACTGCTCTCTGGCTTGTCTGGGTTGAGCGCCCCAGTCGTCAAAGAGCCTCGCGAAGGCAGTGCTGCGCAGACGCCCTTTGCCAGTCGCACGGCCTCCTTGACTGAAAGAGAACGGCAGTGCCAGAAGGCACCGTGCTGACGACTGGCTCCAGGAGGAGACTCGGGACAGCACTCTCACAGAAGCGAAAGCTGGGCTGTGGGCCCAGCCTGAGGACCAGCACGTTTTCCACACTTAACACAGCTAAGGCATGAGCCAGACGACAGCCTTGGTCACCGAGGCCTATCTAAGGTACTGCCATACTTACCCACTAGATCCCACGCAGAGGTCCCTGTGCCCAAAAGGGCTTCCACGGAAGGGCCCTGTTCCTCCCGTGTGTTTCCTTGAGGGAATCAGAAACCACTGAGGATAACTACGTGAGCTCCGCTTTGAAACTGGGCGACCCTGGGCAAACCTTATTCCCCTCCGTGGTAGACGAGACAGTTGCGGGTCCTAAGCTGCCTGAAGCACACTCCTCGCGCCCACCTTCTCTTTGCTGCCAGAAGGCCTCACATAAGAGGCCTGAGTTTACTCGTGACGGAAGCCGTCTGAGTGTACTCGTGTGAGGCCTGCTGCTCTCAGTTCCTTGCTGGGAGCTTCAGCAAGAGCACTCTGGAGCTCGCCGACAAAAGAATTGTGAGCCCCCCCCGGCCTCAAGTAAAAGTCCAGATTTCCCCCGTCAGTAACACCTCGGAGTGCCATAGGAGCGAAGAAGCATGCGTTAACGGAATGCTTCAACAGTGCTAGGGATTTATTTCACGAGACCCTGTGCACTCACGTTCGTTGTAAGAACTGTCAAAGGGCACTGTAGGCCGTCCAACCCCTCCGTTGCGTTTGAGCCACAGGAAGTAAATGCATTCGTTTGATTAAGCTCCGTGAACGTGCAACGACGATGGCGAAGCGCTGCCCTGTTCGCTCGAAAGCTCTCGTTTGTACGGCCTTCCAACGGCCTCAGGGTACGCACTTCTAAACAGCCTTACATTCCATGCTGGTGTGCCCCCAGTTAGGAATTTGGGCTCTTCTGTGAGACACCAATGTGCGTCCCAAATGAAACCGGGGGGCTCCCCCAGGACGTCTGCCGACGGCAGTCGCTTGCCGGCTGTTTACTTCCAGCCGGAGAAAGAAAACGAGGACAGCTTCCCCAGGGACGTTTCTGGACCCTTGGGACCATCCAGAATCACCAAAGCCTAAACTTTGCACGGCCTGGGCAACGCTCTTCCTCATGTCCAGCAATCCCCACGTGAAAACCTTTCTCAGCAGAGGCAGGCACCCTCTCCCTTGTACCAGATAGCTCGGCAGAGCCTTCCGAGAAACATGCTGCATCATTCAGCTTGAACGTGGGACGCGGAGGGGAGAGGACGCTTTCTCCCCGTTTGGAGGCGCCTTGCGCTTGGCTTCAAAGCTGCCTGAACAGCACTAGCGGCCCGACGTCTCTGCACGGCAGGATTGTCGTTGTGGGCCGAGGCTGCGTGTTCTCTCAAAGCGAAAACCGTGCTGGCAATCCCTTTCTAGAAACTCCTCCCACGGCACCACATGGTCAGCTCCGGCCAAACGAAAGGTGACCTCAGGCCTCAAGGTAAGTTCCAGTGTTTCACTTCGGGGGAGTTGGGTGTGCAGTGGTTTCCATGAGGCCATACTCCACCACGGAGTGCCTTAACTCTGCGACGCTCCTGGGGGCACACAGGATAGGAGCTCGTTCGCCAATTTCGCAGGATGACTTCTCTCCGTGCCGGATCGGCGGCTCCTGGCTTCTGAGGAAACTTAGCCTAAACAGGGCCCTGGAGAAAGCTCTTCACGTTCATAGCAAGGGCAACGTACTGCTCTCTGGCTTGTCTGGGTTGAGCGCCCCAGTCGTCAAAGAGCCTCGCGAAGGCAGTGCTGCGCAGACGCCCTTTGCCAGTCGCACGGCCTCCTTGACTGAAAGAGAACGGCAGTGCCAGAAGGCACCGTGCTGAAGACTGGCTCCAGGAGGAGACTCGGGACAGCACTCTCACAGAAGCGAAAGCTGGGCTGTGGGCCCAGCCTGAGGACCAGCACGTTTTCCACACTTAACACAGCTAAGGCATGAGCCAGACGACAGCCTTGGTCACCGAGGCCTATCTAAGGTACTGCCATACTTACCCACTAGATCCCACGCAGAGGTCCCTGTGCCCAAAAGGGCTTCCACGGAAGGGCCCTGTTCCTCCCGTGTGTTTCCTTGAGGGAATCAGAAACCACTGAGGATAACTACGTGAGCTCCGCTTTGAAACTGGGCGACCCTGGGCAAACCTTATTCCCCTCCGTGGTAGACGAGACAGTTGCGGGTCCTAAGCTGCCTGAAGCACACTCCTCGCGCCCACCTTCTCTTTGCTGCCAGAAGGCCTCACATAAGAGGCCTGAGTTTACTCGTGACGGAAGCCGTCTGAGTGTACTCGTGTGAGGCCTGCTGCTCTCAGTTCCTTGCTGGGAGCTTCAGCAAGAGCACTCTGGAGCTCGCCGACAAAAGAATTGTGAGCCCCCCCCGGCCTCAAGTAAAAGTCCAGATTTCCCCCGTCAGTAACACCTCGGAGTGCCATAGGAGCGAAGAAGCATGCGTTAACGGAATGCTTCAACAGTGCTAGGGATTTATTTCACGAGACCCTGTGCACTCACGTTCGTTGTAAGAACTGTCAAAGGGCACTGTAGGCCGTCCAACCCCTCCGTTGCGTTTGAGCCACAGGAAGTAAATGCATTCGTTTGATTAAGCTCCGTGAACGTGCAACGACGATGGCGAAGCGCTGCCCTGTTCGCTCGAAAGCTCTCGTTTGTACGGCCTTCCAACGGCCTCAGGGTACGCACTTCTAAACAGCCTTACATTCCATGCTGGTGTGCCCCCAATTAGGAATTTGGGCTCTTCTGTGAGACACCAATGTGCGTCCCAAATGAAACCGGGGGGCTCCCCCAGGACGTCTGCCGACGGCAGTCGCTTGCCGGCTGTTTACTTCCAGCCGGAGAAAGAAAACGAGGACAGCTTCCCCAGGGACGTTTCTGGACCCTTGGGACCATCCAGAATCACCAAAGCCTAAACTTTGCACGGCCTGGGCAACGCTCTTCCTCATGTCCAGCAATCCCCACGTGAAAACCTTTCTCAGCAGAGGCAGGCACCCTCTCCCTTGTACCAGGTAGCTCGGCAGAGCCTTCCGAGAAACATGCTGCATCATTCAGCTTGAACGTGGGACGCGGAGGGGAGAGGACGCTTTCTCCCCGTTTGGAGGCGCCTTGCGCTTGGCTTCAAAGCTGCCTGAACAGCACTAGCGGCCCGACGTCTCTGCACGGCAGGATTGTCGTTGTGGGCCGAGGCTGCGTGTTCTCTCAAAGCGAAAACCGTGCTGGCAATCCCTTTCTAGAAACTCCTCCCACGGCACCACATGGTCAGCTCCGGCCAAACGAAAGGTGACCTCAGGCCTCAAGGTAAGTTCCAGTGTTTCACGTCGGGGGAGTTGGGTGTGCAGTGGTTTCCATGAGGCCATACTCCACCACGGAGTGCCTTAACTCTGCGACGCTCCTGGGGGCACACAGGATAGGAGCTCGTTCGCCAATTTCGCAGGATGACTTCTCTCCGTGCCGGATCGGCGGCTCCTGGCTTCTGAGGAAACTTAGCCTAAACAGGGCCCTGGAGAAAGCTCTTCACATTCATAGCAAGGGCAACGTACTGCTCTCTGGCTTGTCTGGGTTGAGCGCCCCAGTCGTCAAAGAGCCTCGCGAAGGCAGTGCTGCGCAGACGCCCTTTGCCAGTCGCACGGCCTCCTTGACTGAAAGAGAACGGCAGTGCCAGAAGGCACCGTGCTGACGACTGGCTCCAGGAGGAGACTCGGGACAGCACTCTCACAGAAGCGAAAGCTGGGCTGTGGGCCCAGCCTGAGGACCAGCACGTTTTCCACACTTAACACAGCTAAGGCATGAGCCAGACGACAGCCTTGGTCACCGAGGCCTATCTAAGGTACTGCCATACTTACCCACTAGATCCCACGCAGAGGTCCCTGTGCCCAAAAGGGCTTCCACGGAAGGGCCCTGTTCCTCCCGTGTGTTTCCTTGAGGGAATCAGAAACCACTGAGGATAACTACGTGAGCTCCGCTTTGAAACTGGGCGACCCTGGGCAAACCTTATTCCCCTCCGTGGTAGACGAGACAGTTGCGGGTCCTAAGCTGCCTGAAGCACACTCCTCGCGCCCACCTTCTCTTTGCTGCCAGAAGGCCTCACATAAGAGGCCTGAGTTTACTCGTGACGGAAGCCGTCTGAGTGTACTCGTGTGAGGCCTGCTGCTCTCAGTTCCTTGCTGGGAGCTTCAGCAAGAGCACTCTGGAGCTCGCCGACAAAAGAATTGTGAGCCCCCCCCCCCGGCCTCAAGTAAAAGTCCAGATTTCCCCCGTCAGTAACACCTCGGAGTGCCATAGGAGCGAAGAAGCATGCGTTAACGGAATGCTTCAACAGTGCTAGGGATTTATTTCACGAGACCCTGTGCACTCACGTTCGTTGTAAGAACTGTCAAAGGGCACTGTAGGCCGTCCAACCCCTCCGTTGCGTTTGAGCCACAGGAAGTAAATGCATTCGTTTGATTAAGCTCCGTGAACGTGCAACGACGATGGCGAAGCGCTGCCCTGTTCGCTCGAAAGCTCTCGTTTGTACGGCCTTCCAACGGCCTCAGGGTACGCACTTCTAAACAGCCTTACATTCCATGCTGGTGTACCCCCAATTAGGAATTTGGGCTCTTCTGTGAGACACCAATGTGCGTCCCAAATGAAACCGGGGGGCTCCCCCAGGACGTCTGCCGACGGCAGTCGCTTGCCGGCTGTTTACTTCCAGCCGGAGAAAGAAAACGAGGACAGCTTCCCCAGGGACGTTTCTGGACCCTTGGGACCATCCAGAATCACCAAAGCCTAAACTTTGCACGGCCTGGGCAACGCTCTTCCTCATGTCCAGCAATCCCCACGTGAAAACCTTTCTCAGCAGAGGCAGGCACCCTCTCCCTTGTACCAGGTAGCTCGGCAGAGCCTTCCGAGAAACATGCTGCATCATTCAGCTTGAACGTGGGACGCGGAGGGGAGAGGACGCTTTCTCCCCGTTTGGAGGCGCCTTGCGCTTGGCTTCAAAGCTGCCTGAACAGCACTAGCGGCCCGACGTCTCTGCACGGCAGGATTGTCGTTGTGGGCCGAGGCTGCGTGTTCTCTCAAAGCGAAAACCGTGCTGGCAATCCCTTTCTAGAAACTCCTCCCACGGCACCACATGGTCAGCTCCGGCCAAACGAAAGGTGACCTCAGGCCTCAAGGTAAGTTCCAGTGTTTCACGTCGGGGGAGTTGGGTGTGCAGTGGTTTCCATGAGGCCATACTCCACCACGGAGTGCCTTAACTCTGCGACGCTCCTGGGGGCACACAGGATAGGAGCTCGTTCGCCAATTTCGCAGGATGACTTCTCTCCGTGCCGGATCGGCGGCTCCTGGCTTCTGAGGAAACTTAGCCTAAACAGGGCCCTGGAGAAAGCTCTTCACGTTCATAGCAAGGGCAACGTACTGCTCTCTGGCTTGTCTGGGTTGAGCGCCCCAGTCGTCAAAGAGCCTCGCGAAGGCAGTGCTGCGCAGACGCCCTTTGCCAGTCGCACGGCCTCCTTGACTGAAAGAGAACGGCAGTGCCAGAAGGCACCGTGCTGACGACTGGCTCCAGGAGGAGACTCGGGACAGCACTCTCACAGAAGCGAAAGCTGGGCTGTGGGCCCAGCCTGAGGACCAGCACGTTTTCCACACTTAACACAGCTAAGGCATGAGCCAGACGACAGCCTTGGTCACCGAGGCCTATCTAAGGTACTGCCATACTTACCCACTAGATCCCACGCAGAGGTCCCTGTGCCCAAAACGGCTTCCACGGAAGGGCCCTGTTCCTCCCGTGTGTTTCCTTGAGGGAATCAGAAACCACTGAGGATAACTACGTGAGCTCCGCTTTGAAACTGGGCGACCCTGGGCAAACCTTATTCCCCTCCGTGGTAGACGAGACAGTTGCGGGTCCTAAGCTGCCTGAAGCACACTCCTCGCGCCCACCTTCTCTTTGCTGCCAGAAGGCCTCACATAAGAGGCCTGAGTTTACTCGTGACGGAAGCCGTCTGAGTGTACTCGTGTGAGGCCTGCTGCTCTCAGTTCCTTGCTGGGAGCTTCAGCAAGAGCACTCTGGAGCTCGCCGACAAAAGAATTGTGAGCCCCCCCCCCCGGCCTCAAGTAAAAGTCCAGATTTCCCCCGTCAGTAACACCTCGGAGTGCCATAGGAGCGAAGAAGCATGCGTTAACGGAATGCTTCAACAGTGCTAGGGATTTATTTCACGAGACCCTGTGCACTCACGTTCGTTGTAAGAACTGTCAAAGGGCACTGTAGGCCGTCCAACCCCTCCGTTGCGTTTGAGCCACAGGAAGTAAATGCATTCGTTTGATTAAGCTCCGTGAACGTGCAACGACGATGGCGAAGCGCTGCCCTGTTCGCTCGAAAGCTCTCGTTTGTACGGCCTTCCAACGGCCTCAGGGTACGCACTTCTAAACAGCCTTACATTCCATGCTGGTGTACCCCCAATTAGGAATTTGGGCTCTTCTGTGAGACACCAATGTGCGTCCCAAATGAAACCGGGGGGCTCCCCCAGGACGTCTGCCGACGGCAGTCGCTTGCCGGCTGTTTACTTCCAGCCGGAGAAAGAAAACGAGGACAGCTTCCCCAGGGACGTTTCTGGACCCTTGGGACCATCCAGAATCACCAAAGCCTAAACTTTGCACGGCCTGGGCAACGCTCTTCCTCATGTCCAGCAATCCCCACGTGAAAACCTTTCTCAGCAGAGGCAGGCACCCTCTCCCTTGTACCAGGTAGCTCGGCAGAGCCTTCCGAGAAACATGCTGCATCATTCAGCTTGAACGTGGGACGCGGAGGGGAGAGGACGCTTTCTCCCCGTTTGGAGGCGCCTTGCGCTTGGCTTCAAAGCTGCCTGAACAGCACTAGCGGCCCGACGTCTCTGCACGGCAGGATTGTCGTTGTGGGCCGAGGCTGCGTGTTCTCTCAAAGCGAAAACCGTGCTGGCAATCCCTTTCTAGAAACTCCTCCCACGGCACCACATGGTCAGCTCCGGCCAAACGAAAGGTGACCTCAGGCCTCAAGGTAAGTTCCAGTGTTTCACGTCGGGGGAGTTGGGTGTGCAGTGGTTTCCATGAGGCCATACTCCACCACGGAGTGCCTTAACTCTGCGACGCTCCTGGGGGCACACAGGATAGGAGCTCGTTCGCCAATTTCGCAGGATGACTTCTCTCCGTGCCGGATCGGCGGCTCCTGGCTTCTGAGGAAACTTAGCCTAAACAGGGCCCTGGAGAAAGCTCTTCACGTTCATAGCAAGGGCAACGTACTGCTCTCTGGCTTGTCTGGGTTGAGCGCCCCAGTCGTCAAAGAGCCTCGCGAAGGTAGTGCTGCGCAGACGCCCTTTGCCAGTCGCACGGCCTCCTTGACTGAAAGAGAACGGCAGTGCCAGAAGGCACCGTGCTGACGACTGGCTCCAGGAGGAGACTCGGGACAGCACTCTCACAGAAGCGAAAGCTGGGCTGTGGGCCCAGCCTGAGGACCAGCACGTTTTCCACACTTAACACAGCTAAGGCATGAGCCAGACGACAGCCTTGGTCACCGAGGCCTATCTAAGGTACTGCCATACTTACCCACTAGATCCCACGCAGAGGTCCCTGTGCCCAAAAGGGCTTCCACGGAAGGGCCCTGTTCCTCCCGTGTGTTTCCTTGAGGGAATCAGAAACCACTGAGGATAACTACGTGAGCTCCGCTTTGAAACTGGGCGACCCTGGGCAAACCTTATTCCCCTCCGTGGTAGACGAGACAGTTGCGGGTCCTAAGCTGCCTGAAGCACACTCCTCGCGCCCACCTTCTCTTTGCTGCCAGAAGGCCTCACATAAGAGGCCTGAGTTTACTCGTGACGGAAGCCGTCTGAGTGTACTCGTGTGAGGCCTGCTGCTCTCAGTTCCTTGCTGGGAGCTTCAGCAAGAGCACTCTGGAGCTCGCCGACAAAAGAATTGTGAGCCCCCCCCGGCCTCAAGTAAAAGTCCAGATTTCCCCCGTCAGTAACACCTCGGAGTGCCATAGGAGCAAAGAAGCATGCGTTAACGGAATGCTTCAACAGTGCTAGGGATTTATTTCACGAGACCCTGTGCACTCACGTTCGTTGTAAGAACTGTCAAAGGGCACTGTAGGCCGTCCAACCCCTCCGTTGCGTTTGAGCCACAGGAAGTAAATGCATTCGTTTGATTAAGCTCCGTGAACGTGCAACGACGATGGCGAAGCGCTGCCCTGTTCGCTCGAAAGCTCTCGTTTGTACGGCCTTCCAACGGCCTCAGGGTACGCACTTCTAAACAGCCTTACATTCCATGCTGGTGTACCCCCAGTTAGGAATTTGGGCTCTTCTGTGAGACACCAATGTGCGTCCCAAATGAAACCGGGGGGCTCCCCCAGGACGTCTGCCGACGGCAGTCGGTTGCCGGCTGTTTACTTCCAGCCGGAGAAAGAAAACGAGGACAGCTTCCCCAGGGACGTTTCTGGACCCTTGGGACCATCCAGAATCACCAAAGCCTAAACTTTGCACGGCCTGGGCAACGCTCTTCCTCATGTCCAGCAATCCCCACGTGAAAACCTTTCTCAGCAGAGGCAGGCACCCTCTCCCTTGTACCAGATAGCTCGGCAGAGCCTTCCGAGAAACATGCTGCATCATTCAGCTTGAACGTGGGACGTGGAGGGGAGAGGACGCTTTCTCCCCGTTTGGAGGCGCCTTGCGCTTGGCTTCAAAGCTGCCTGAACAGCACTAGCGGCCCGACGTCTCTGCACGGCAGGATTGTCGTTGTGGGCCGAGGCTGCGTGTTCTCTCAAAGCGAAAACCGTGCTGGCAATCCCTTTCTAGAAACTCCTCCCACGGCACCACATGGTCAGCTCCGGCCAAACGAAAGGTGACCTCAGGCCTCAAGGTAAGTTCCAGTGTTTCACGTCGGGGGAGTTGGGTGTGCAGTGGTTTCCATGAGGCCATACTCCACCACGGAGTGCCTTAACTCTGCGACGCTCCTGGGGGCACACAGGATAGGAGCTCGTTCGCCAATTTCGCAGGATGACTTCTCTCCGTGCCGGATCGGCGGCTCCTGGCTTCTGAGGAAACTTAGCCTAAACAGGGCCCTGGAGAAAGCTCTTCACGTTCATAGCAAGGGCAACGTACTGCTCTCTGGCTTGTCTGGGTTGAGCGCCCCAGTCGTCAAAGAGCCTCGCGAAGGCAGTGCTGCGCAGACGCCCTTTGCCAGTCGCACGGCCTCCTTGACTGAAAGAGAACGGCAGTGCCAGAAGGCACCGTGCTGACGACTGGCTCCAGGAGGAGACTCGGGACAGCACTCTCACAGAAGCGAAAGCTGGGCTGTGGGCCCAGCCTGAGGACCAGCACGTTTTCCACACTTAACACAGCTAAGGCATGAGCCAGACGACAGCCTTGGTCACCGAGGCCTATCTAAGGTACTGCCATACTTACCCACTAGATCCCACGCAGAGGTCCCTGTGCCCAAAAGGGCTTCCACGGAAGGGCCCTGTTCCTCCCGTGTGTTTCCTTGAGGGAATCAGAAACCACTGAGGATAACTACGTGAGCTCCGCTTTGAAACTGGGCGACCCTGGGCAAACCTTATTCCCCTCCGTGGTAGACGAGACAGTTGCGGGTCCTAAGCTGCCTGAAGCACACTCCTCGCGCCCACCTTCTCTTTGCTGCCAGAAGGCCTCACATAAGAGGCCTGAGTTTACTCGTGACGGAAGCCGTCTGAGTGTACTCGTGTGAGGCCTGCTGCTCTCAGTTCCTTGCTGGGAGCTTCAGCAAGAGCACTCTGGAGCTCGCCGACAAAAGAATTGTGAGCCCCCCCCCCGGCCTCAAGTAAAAGTCCAGATTTCCCCCGTCAGTAACACCTCGGAGTGCCATAGGAGCGAAGAAGCATGCGTTAACGGAATGCTTCAACAGTGCTAGGGATTTATTTCACGAGACCCTGTGCACTCACGTTCGTTGTAAGAACTGTCAAAGGGCACTGTAGGCCGTCCAACCCCTCCGTTGCGTTTGAGCCACAGGAAGTAAATGCATTCGTTTGATTAAGCTCCGTGAACGTGCAACGACGATGGCGAAGCGCTGCCCTGTTCGCTCGAAAGCTCTCGTTTGTACGGCCTTCCAACGGCCTCAGGGTACGCACTTCTAAACAGCCTTACATTCCATGCTGGTGTACCCCCAATTAGGAATTTGGGCTCTTCTGTGAGACACCAATGTGCGTCCCAAATGAAACCGGGGGGCTCCCCCAGGACGTCTGCCGACGGCAGTCGCTTGCCGGCTGTTTACTTCCAGCCGGAGAAAGAAAACGAGGACAGCTTCCCCAGGGACGTTTCTGGACCCTTGGGACCATCCAGAATCACCAAAGCCTAAACTTTGCACGGCCTGGGCAACGCTCTTCCTCATGTCCAGCAATCCCCACGTGAAAACCTTTCTCAGCAGAGGCAGGCACCCTCTCCCTTGTACCAGATAGCTCGGCAGAGCCTTCCGAGAAACATGCTGCATCATTCAGCTTGAACGTGGGGCGCGGAGGGGAGAGGACGCTTTCTCCCCGTTTGGAGGCGCCTTGCGCTTGGCTTCAAAGCTGCCTGAACAGCACTAGCGGCCCGACGTCTCTGCACGGCAGGATTGTCGTTGTGGGCCGAGGCTGCGTGTTCTCTCAAAGCGAAAACCGTGCTGGCAATCCCTTTCTAGAAACTCCTCCCACGGCACCACATGGTCAGCTCCGGCCAAACGAAAGGTGACCTCAGGCCTCAAGGTAAGTTCCAGTGTTTCACGTCGGGGGAGTTGGGTGTGCAGTGGTTTCCATGAGGCCATACTCCACCACGGAGTGCCTTAACTCTGCGACGCTCCTGGGGGCACACAGGATAGGAGCTCGTTCGCCAATTTCGCAGGATGACTTCTCTCCGTGCCGGAACGGCGGCTCCTGGCTTCTGAGGAAACTTAGCCTAAACAGGGCCCTGGAGAAAGCTCTTCACGTTCATAGCAAGGGCAACGTACTGCTCTCTGGCTTGTCTGGGTTGAGCGCCCCAGTCGTCAAAGAGCCTCGCGAAGGCAGTGCTGCGCAGACGCCCTTTGCCAGTCGCACGGCCTCCTTGACTGAAAGAGAACGGCAGTGCCAGAAGGCACCGTGCTGACGACTGGCTCCAGGAGGAGACTCGGGACAGCACTCTCACAGAAGCGAAAGCTGGGCTGTGGGCCCAGCCTGAGGACCAGCACGTTTTCCACACTTAACACAGCTAAGGCATGAGCCAGACGACAGCCTTGGTCACCGAGGCCTATCTAAGGTACTGCCATACTTACCCACTAGATCCCACGCAGAGGTCCCTGTGCCCAAAAGGGCTTCCACGGAAGGGCCCTGTTCCTCCCGTGTGTTTCCTTGAGGGAATCAGAAACCACTGAGGATAACTACGTGAGCTCCGCTTTGAAACTGGGCGACCCTGGGCAAACCTTATTCCCCTCCGTGGTAGACGAGACAGTTGCGGGTCCTAAGCTGCCTGAAGCACACTCCTCGCGCCCACCTTCTCTTTGCTGCCAGAAGGCCTCACATAAGAGGCCTGAGTTTACTCGTGACGGAAGCCGTCTGAGTGTACTCGTGTGAGGCCTGCTGCTCTCAGTTCCTTGCTGGGAGCTTCAGCAAGAGCACTCTGGAGCTCGCCGACAAAAGAATTGTGAGCCCCCCCCGGCCTCAAGTAAAAGTCCAGA
The DNA here is from genome assembly GCF_964374135.1 of Grampus griseus. NCBI lineage: Eukaryota > Metazoa > Chordata > Mammalia > Artiodactyla > Delphinidae > Grampus > Grampus griseus. The sequence goes on along the minus strand of NW_028133176.1, from coordinate 394,609 downwards.
TTTCCCCCGTCAGTAACACCTCGGAGTGCCATAGGAGCGAAGAAGCATGCGTTAACGGAATGCTTCAACAGTGCTAGGGATTTATTTCACGAGACCCTGTGCACTCACGTTCGTTGTAAGAACTGTCAAAGGGCACTGTAGGCCGTCCAACCCCTCCGTTGCGTTTGAGCCACAGGAAGTAAATGCATTCGTTTGATTAAGCTCCGTGAACGTGCAACGACGATGGCGAAGCGCTGCCCTGTTCGCTCGAAAGCTCTCGTTTGTACGGCCTTCCAACGGCCTCAGGGTACGCACTTCTAAACAGCCTTACATTCCATGCTGGTGTGCCCCCAATGAGGAATTTGGGCTCTTCTGTGAGACACCAATGTGCGTCCCAAATGAAACCGGGGGGCTCCCCCAGGACGTCTGCCGACGGCAGTCGGTTGCCGGCTGTTTACTTCCAGCCGGAGAAAGAAAACGAGGACAGCTTCCCCAGGGACGTTTCTGGACCCTTGGGACCATCCAGAATCACCAAAGCCTAAACTTTGCACGGCCTGGGCAACGCTCTTCCTCATGTCCAGCAATCCCCACGTGAAAACCTTTCTCAGCAGAGGCAGGCACCCTCTCCCTTGTACCAGATAGCTCGGCAGAGCCTTCCGAGAAACATGCTGCATCATTCAGCTTGAACGTGGGACGCGGAGGGGAGAGGACGCTTTCTCCCCGTTTGGAGGCGCCTTGCGCTTGGCTTCAAAGCTGCCTGAACAGCACTAGCGGCCCGACGTCTCTGCACGGCAGGATTGTCGTTGTGGGCCGAGGCTGCGTGTTCTCTCAAAGCGAAAACCGTGCTGGCAATCCCTTTCTAGAAACTCCTCCCACGGCACCACATGGTCAGCTCCGGCCAAACGAAAGGTGACCTCAGGCCTCAAGGTAAGTTCCAGTGTTTCACGTCGGGGGAGTTGGGTGTGCAGTGGTTTCCATGAGGCCATACTCCACCACGGAGTGCCTTAACTCTGCGACGCTCCTGGGGGCACACAGGATAGGAGCTCGTTCGCCAATTTCGCAGGATGACTTCTCTCCGTGCCGGAACGGCGGCTCCTGGCTTCTGAGGAAACTTAGCCTAAACAGGGCCCTGGAGAAAGCTCTTCACGTTCATAGCAAGGGCAACGTACTGCTCTCTGGCTTGTCTGGGTTGAGCGCCCCAGTCGTCAAAGAGCCTCGCGAAGGCAGTGCTGCGCAGACGCCCTTTGCCAGTCGCACGGCCTCCTTGACTGAAAGAGAACGGCAGTGCCAGAAGGCACCGTGCTGACGACTGGCTCCAGGAGGAGACTCGGGACAGCACTCTCACAGAAGCGAAAGCTGGGCTGTGGGCCCAGCCTGAGGACCAGCACGTTTTCCACACTTAACACAGCTAAGGCATGAGCCAGACGACAGCCTTGGTCACCGAGGCCTATCTAAGGTACTGCCATACTTACCCACTAGATCCCACGCAGAGGTCCCTGTGCCCAAAAGGGCTTCCACGGAAGGGCCCTGTTCCTCCCGTGTGTTTCCTTGAGGGAATCAGAAACCACTGAGGATAACTACGTGAGCTCCGCTTTGAAACTGGGCGACCCTGGGCAAACCTTATTCCCCTCCGTGGTAGACGAGACAGTTGCGGGTCCTAAGCTGCCTGAAGCACACTCCTCGCGCCCACCTTCTCTTTGCTGCCAGAAGGCCTCACATAAGAGGCCTGAGTTTACTCGTGACGGAAGCCGTCTGAGTGTACTCGTGTGAGGCCTGCTGCTCTCAGTTCCTTGCTGGGAGCTTCAGCAAGAGCACTCTGGAGCTCGCCGACAAAAGAATTGTGAGCCCCCCCCGGCCTCAAGTAAAAGTCCAGATTTCCCCCGTCAGTAACACCTCGGAGTGCCATAGGAGCGAAGAAGCATGCGTTAACGGAATGCTTCAACAGTGCTAGGGATTTATTTCACGAGACCCTGTGCACTCACGTTCGTTGTAAGAACTGTCAAAGGGCACTGTAGGCCGTCCAACCCCTCCGTTGCGTTTGAGCCACAGGAAGTAAATGCATTCGTTTGATTAAGCTCCGTGAACGTGCAACGACGATGGCGAAGCGCTGCCCTGTTCGCTCGAAAGCTCTCGTTTGTACGGCCTTCCAACGGCCTCAGGGTACGCACTTCTAAACAGCCTTACATTCCATGCTGGTGTGCCCCCAATGAGGAATTTGGGCTCTTCTGTGAGACACCAATGTGCGTCCCAAATGAAACCGGGGGGCTCCCCCAGGACGTCTGCCGACGGCAGTCGGTTGCCGGCTGTTTACTTCCAGCCGGAGAAAGAAAACGAGGACAGCTTCCCCAGGGACGTTTCTGGACCCTTGGGACCATCCAGAATCACCAAAGCCTAAACTTTGCACGGCCTGGGCAACGCTCTTCCTCATGTCCAGCAATCCCCACGTGAAAACCTTTCTCAGCAGAGGCAGGCACCCTCTCCCTTGTACCAGATAGCTCGGCAGAGCCTTCCGAGAAACATGCTGCATCATTCAGCTTGAACGTGGGACGCGGAGGGGAGAGGACGCTTTCTCCCCGTTTGGAGGCGCCTTGCGCTTGGCTTCAAAGCTGCCTGAACAGCACTAGCGGCCCGACGTCTCTGCACGGCAGGATTGTCGTTGTGGGCCGAGGCTGCGTGTTCTCTCAAAGCGAAAACCGTGCTGGCAATCCCTTTCTAGAAACTCCTCCCACGGCACCACATGGTCAGCTCCGGCCAAACGAAAGGTGACCTCAGGCCTCAAGGTAAGTTCCAGTGTTTCACGTCGGGGGAGTTGGGTGTGCAGTGGTTTCCATGAGGCCATACTCCACCACGGAGTGCCTTAACTCTGCGACGCTCCTGGGGGCACACAGGATAGGAGCTCGTTCGCCAATTTCGCAGGATGACTTCTCTCCGTGCCGGAACGGCGGCTCCTGGCTTCTGAGGAAACTTAGCCTAAACAGGGCCCTGGAGAAAGCTCTTCACGTTCATAGCAAGGGCAACGTACTGCTCTCTGGCTTGTCTGGGTTGAGCGCCCCAGTCGTCAAAGAGCCTCGCGAAGGCAGTGCTGCGCAGACGCCCTTTGCCAGTCGCACGGCCTCCTTGACTGAAAGAGAACGGCAGTGCCAGAAGGCACCGTGCTGACAACTGGCTCCAGGAGGAGACTCGGGACAGCACTCTCACAGAAGCGAAAGCTGGGCTGTGGGCCCAGCCTGAGGACCAGCACGTTTTCCACACTTAACACAGCTAAGGCATGAGCCAGACGACAGCCTTGGTCACCGAGGCCTATCTAAGGTACTGCCATACTTACCCACTAGATCCCACGCAGAGGTCCCTGTGCCCAAAAGGGCTTCCACGGAAGGGCCCTGTTCCTCCCGTGTGTTTCCTTGAGGGAATCAGAAACCACTGAGGATAACTACGTGAGCTCCGCTTTGAAACTGGGCGACCCTGGGCAAACCTTATTCCCCTCCGTGGTAGACGAGACAGTTGCGGGTCCTAAGCTGCCTGAAGCACACTCCTCGCGCCCACCTTCTCTTTGCTGCCAGAAGGCCTCACATAAGAGGCCTGAGTTTACTCGTGACGGAAGCCGTCTGAGTGTACTCGTGTGAGGCCTGCTGCTCTCAGTTCCTTGCTGGGAGCTTCAGCAAGAGCACTCTGGAGCTCGCCGACAAAAGAATTGTGAGCCCCCCCCGGCCTCAAGTAAAAGTCCAGATTTCCCCCGTCAGTAACACCTCGGAGTGCCATAGGAGCGAAGAAGCATGCGTTAACGGAATGCTTCAACAGTGCTAGGGATTTATTTCACGAGACCCTGTGCACTCACGTTCGTTGTAAGAACTGTCAAAGGGCACTGTAGGCCGTCCAACCCCTCCGTTGCGTTTGAGCCACAGGAAGTAAATGCATTCGTTTGATTAAGCTCCGTGAACGTGCAACGACGATGGCGAAGCGCTGCCCTGTTCGCTCGAAAGCTCTCGTTTGTACGGCCTTCCAACGGCCTCAGGGTACGCACTTCTAAACAGCCTTACATTCCATGCTGGTGTGCCCCCAGTTAGGAATTTGGGCTCTTCTGTGAGACACCAATGTGCGTCCCAAATGAAACCGGGGGGCTCCCCCAGGACGTCTGCCGACGGCAGTCGGTTGCCGGCTGTTTACTTCCAGCCGGAGAAAGAAAACGAGGACAGCTTCCCCAGGGACGTTTCTGGACCCTTGGGACCATCCAGAATCACCAAAGCCTAAACTTTGCACGGCCTGGGCAACGCTCTTCCTCATGTCCAGCAATCCCCACGTGAAAACCTTTCTCAGCAGAGGCAGGCACCCTCTCCCTTGTACCAGATAGCTCGGCAGAGCCTTCCGAGAAACATGCTGCATCATTCAGCTTGAACGTGGGACGCGGAGGGGAGAGGACGCTTTCTCCCCGTTTGGAGGCGCCTTGCGCTTGGCTTCAAAGCTGCCTGAACAGCACTAGCGGCCCGACGTCTCTGCACGGCAGGATTGTCGTTGTGGGCCGAGGCTGCGTGTTCTCTCAAAGCGAAAACCGTGCTGGCAATCCCTTTCTAGAAACTCCTCCCACGGCACCACATGGTCAGCTCCGGCCAAACGAAAGGTGACCTCAGGCCTCAAGGTAAGTTCCAGTGTTTCACGTCGGGGGAGTTGGGTGTGCAGTGGTTTCCATGAGGCCATACTCCACCACGGAGTGCCTTAACTCTGCGACGCTCCTGGGGGCACACAGGATAGGAGCTCGTTCGCCAATTTCGCAGGATGACTTCTCTCCGTGCAGGAACGGCGGCTCCTGGCTTCTGAGGAAACTTAGCCTAAACAGGGCCCTGGAGAAAGCTCTTCACGTTCATAGCAAGGGCAACGTACTGCTCTCTGGCTTGTCTGGGTTGAGCGCCCCAGTCGTCAAAGAGCCTCGCGAAGGCAGTGCTGCGCAGACGCCCTTTGCCAGTCGCACGGCCTCCTTGACTGAAAGAGAACGGCAGTGCCAGAAGGCACCGTGCTGACGACTGGCTCCAGGAGGAGACTCGGGACAGCACTCTCACAGAAGCGAAAGCTGGGCTGTGGGCCCAGCCTGAGGACCAGCACGTTTTCCACACTTAACACAGCTAAGGCATGAGCCAGACGACAGCCTTGGTCACCGAGGCCTATCTAAGGTACTGCCATACTTACCCACTAGATCCCACGCAGAGGTCCCTGTGCCCAAAAGGGCTTCCACGGAAGGGCCCTGTTCCTCCCGTGTGTTTCCTTGAGGGAATCAGAAACCACTGAGGATAACTACGTGAGCTCCGCTTTGAAACTGGGCGACCCTGGGCAAACCTTATTCCCCTCCGTGGTAGACGAGACAGTTGCGGGTCCTAAGCTGCCTGAAGCACACTCCTCGCGCCCACCTTCTCTTTGCTGCCAGAAGGCCTCACATAAGAGGCCTGAGTTTACTCGTGACGGAAGCCGTCTGAGTGTACTCGTGTGAGGCCTGCTGCTCTCAGTTCCTTGCTGGGAGCTTCAGCAAGAGCACTCTGGAGCTCGCCGACAAAAGAATTGTGAGCCCCCCCCCGGCCTCAAGTAAAAGTCCAGATTTCCCCCGTCAGTAACACCTCGGAGTGCCATAGGAGCGAAGAAGCATGCGTTAACGGAATGCTTCAACAGTGCTAGGGATTTATTTCACGAGACCCTGTGCACTCACGTTCGTTGTAAGAACTGTCAAAGGGCACTGTAGGCCGTCCAACCCCTCCGTTGCGTTTGAGCCACAGGAAGTAAATGCATTCGTTTGATTAAGCTCCGTGAACGTGCAACGACGATGGCGAAGCGCTGCCCTGTTCGCTCGAAAGCTCTCGTTTGTACGGCCTTCCAACGGCCTCAGGGTACGCACTTCTAAACAGCCTTACATTCCATGCTGGTGTGCCCCCAGTTAGGAATTTGGGCTCTTCTGTGAGACACCAATGTGCGTCCCAAATGAAACCGGGGGGCTCCCCCAGGACGTCTGCCGACGGCAGTCGGTTGCCGGCTGTTTACTTCCAGCCGGAGAAAGAAAACGAGGACAGCTTCCCCAGGGACGTTTCTGGACCCTTGGGACCATCCAGAATCACCAAAGCCTAAACTTTGCACGGCCTGGGCAACGCTCTTCCTCATGTCCAGCAATCCCCACGTGAAAACCTTTCTCAGCAGAGGCAGGCACCCTCTCCCTTGTACCAGATAGCTCGGCAGAGCCTTCCGAGAAACATGCTGCATCATTCAGCTTGAACGTGGGACGCGGAGGGGAGAGGACGCTTTCTCCCCGTTTGGAGGCGCCTTGCGCTTGGCTTCAAAGCTGCCTGAACAGCACTAGCGGCCCGACGTCTCTGCACGGCAGGATTGTCGTTGTGGGCCGAGGCTGCGTGTTCTCTCAAAGCGAAAACCGTGCTGGCAATCCCTTTCTAGAAACTCCTCCCACGGCACCACATGGTCAGCTCCGGCCAAACGAAAGGTGACCTCAGGCCTCAAGGTAAGTTCCAGTGTTTCACGTCGGGGGAGTTGGGTGTGCAGTGGTTTCCATGAGGCCATACTCCACCACGGAGTGCCTTAACTCTGCGACGCTCCTGGGGGCACACAGGATAGGAGCTCGTTCGCCAATTTCGCAGGATGACTTCTCTCCGTGCCGGATCGGCGGCTCCTGGCTTCTGAGGAAACTTAGCCTAAACAGGGCCCTGGAGAAAGCTCTTCACATTCATAGCAAGGGCAACGTACTGCTCTCTGGCTTGTCTGGGTTGAGCGCCCCAGTCGTCAAAGAGCCTCGCGAAGGCAGTGCTGCGCAGACGCCCTTTGCCAGTCGCACGGCCTCCTTGACTGAAAGAGAACGGCAGTGCCAGAAGGCACCGTGCTGACGACTGGCTCCAGGAGGAGACTCGGGACAGCACTCTCACAGAAGCGAAAGCTGGGCTGTGGGCCCAGCCTGAGGACCAGCACGTTTTCCACACTTAACACAGCTAAGGCATGAGCCAGACGACAGCCTTGGTCACCGAGGCCTATCTAAGGTACTGCCATACTTACCCACTAGATCCCACGCAGAGGTCCCTGTGCCCAAAAGGGCTTCCACGGAAGGGCCCTGTTCCTCCCGTGTGTTTCCTTGAGGGAATCAGAAACCACTGAGGATAACTACGTGAGCTCCGCTTTGAAACTGGGCGACCCTGGGCAAACCTTATTCCCCTCCGTGGTAGACGAGACAGTTGCGGGTCCTAAGCTGCCTGAAGCACACTCCTCGCGCCCACCTTCTCTTTGCTGCCAGAAGGCCTCACATAAGAGGCCTGAGTTTACTCGTGACGGAAGCCGTCTGAGTGTACTCGTGTGAGGCCTGCTGCTCTCAGTTCCTTGCTGGGAGCTTCAGCAAGAGCACTCTGGAGCTCGCCGACAAAAGAATTGTGAGCCCCCCCCCCCGGCCTCAAGTAAAAGTCCAGATTTCCCCCGTCAGTAACACCTCGGAGTGCCATAGGAGCGAAGAAGCATGCGTTAACGGAATGCTTCAACAGTGCTAGGGATTTATTTCACGAGACCCTGTGCACTCACGTTCGTTGTAAGAACTGTCAAAGGGCACTGTAGGCCGTCCAACCCCTCCGTTGCGTTTGAGCCACAGGAAGTAAATGCATTCGTTTGATTAAGCTCCGTGAACGTGCAACGACGATGGCGAAGCGCTGCCCTGTTCGCTCGAAAGCTCTCGTTTGTACGGCCTTCCAACGGCCTCAGGGTACGCACTTCTAAACAGCCTTACATTCCATGCTGGTGTACCCCCAATTAGGAATTTGGGCTCTTCTGTGAGACACCAATGTGCGTCCCAAATGAAACCGGGGGGCTCCCCCAGGACGTCTGCCGACGGCAGTCGCTTGCCGGCTGTTTACTTCCAGCCGGAGAAAGAAAACGAGGACAGCTTCCCCAGGGACGTTTCTGGACCCTTGGGACCATCCAGAATCACCAAAGCCTAAACTTTGCACGGCCTGGGCAACGCTCTTCCTCATGTCCAGCAATCCCCACGTGAAAACCTTTCTCAGCAGAGGCAGGCACCCTCTCCCTTGTACCAGGTAGCTCGGCAGAGCCTTCCGAGAAACATGCTGCATCATTCAGCTTGAACGTGGGACGCGGAGGGGAGAGGACGCTTTCTCCCCGTTTGGAGGCGCCTTGCGCTTGGCTTCAAAGCTGCCTGAACAGCACTAGCGGCCCGACGTCTCTGCACGGCAGGATTGTCGTTGTGGGCCGAGGCTGCGTGTTCTCTCAAAGCGAAAACCGTGCTGGCAATCCCTTTCTAGAAACTCCTCCCACGGCACCACATGGTCAGCTCCGGCCAAACGAAAGGTGACCTCAGGCCTCAAGGTAAGTTCCAGTGTTTCACGTCGGGGGAGTTGGGTGTGCAGTGGTTTCCATGAGGCCATACTCCACCACGGAGTGCCTTAACTCTGCGACGCTCCTGGGGGCACACAGGATAGGAGCTCGTTCGCCAATTTCGCAGGATGACTTCTCTCCGTGCCGGATCGGCGGCTCCTGGCTTCTGAGGAAACTTAGCCTAAACAGGGCCCTGGAGAAAGCTCTTCACGTTCATAGCAAGGGCAACGTACTGCTCTCTGGCTTGTCTGGGTTGAGCGCCCCAGTCGTCAAAGAGCCTCGCGAAGGCAGTGCTGCGCAGACGCCCTTTGCCAGTCGCACGGCCTCCTTGACTGAAAGAGAACGGCAGTGCCAGAAGGCACCGTGCTGACAACTGGCTCCAGGAGGAGACTCGGGACAGCACTCTCACAGAAGCGAAAGCTGGGCTGTGGGCCCAGCCTGAGGACCAGCACGTTTTCCACACTTAACACAGCTAAGGCATGAGCCAGACGACAGCCTTGGTCACCGAGGCCTATCTAAGGTACTGCCATACTTACCCACTAGATCCCACGCAGAGGTCCCTGTGCCCAAAAGGGCTTCCACGGAAGGGCCCTGTTCCTCCCGTGTGTTTCCTTGAGGGAATCAGAAACCACTGAGGATAACTACGTGAGCTCCGCTTTGAAACTGGGCGACCCTGGGCAAACCTTATTCCCCTCCGTGGTAGACGAGACAGTTGCGGGTCCTAAGCTGCCTGAAGCACACTCCTCGCGCCCACCTTCTCTTTGCTGCCAGAAGGCCTCACATAAGAGGCCTGAGTTTACTCGTGACGGAAGCCGTCTGAGTGTACTCGTGTGAGGCCTGCTGCTCTCAGTTCCTTGCTGGGAGCTTCAGCAAGAGCACTCTGGAGCTCGCCGACAAAAGAATTGTGAGCCCCCCCCGGCCTCAAGTAAAAGTCCAGATTTCCCCCGTCAGTAACACCTCGGAGTGCCATAGGAGCGAAGAAGCATGCGTTAACGGAATGCTTCAACAGTGCTAGGGATTTATTTCACGAGACCCTGTGCACTCACGTTCGTTGTAAGAACTGTCAAAGGGCACTGTAGGCCGTCCAACCCCTCCGTTGCGTTTGAGCCACAGGAAGTAAATGCATTCGTTTGATTAAGCTCCGTGAACGTGCAACGACGATGGCGAAGCGCTGCCCTGTTCGCTCGAAAGCTCTCGTTTGTACGGCCTTCCAACGGCCTCAGGGTACGCACTTCTAAACAGCCTTACATTCCATGCTGGTGTGCCCCCAGTTAGGAATTTGGGCTCTTCTGTGAGACACCAATGTGCGTCCCAAATGAAACCGGGGGGCTCCCCCAGGACGTCTGCCGACGGCAGTCGGTTGCCGGCTGTTTACTTCCAGCCGGAGAAAGAAAACGAGGACAGCTTCCCCAGGGACGTTTCTGGACCCTTGGGACCATCCAGAATCACCAAAGCCTAAACTTTGCACGGCCTGGGCAACGCTCTTCCTCATGTCCAGCAATCCCCACGTGAAAACCTTTCTCAGCAGAGGCAGGCACCCTCTCCCTTGTACCAGATAGCTCGGCAGAGCCTTCCGAGAAACATGCTGCATCATTCAGCTTGAACGTGGGACGCGGAGGGGAGAGGACGCTTTCTCCCCGTTTGGAGGCGCCTTGCGCTTGGCTTCAAAGCTGCCTGAACAGCACTAGCGGCCCGACGTCTCTGCACGGCAGGATTGTCGTTGTGGGCCGAGGCTGCGTGTTCTCTCAAAGCGAAAACCGTGCTGGCAATCCCTTTCTAGAAACTCCTCCCACGGCACCACATGGTCAGCTCCGGCCAAACGAAAGGTGACCTCAGGCCTCAAGGTAAGTTCCAGTGTTTCACGTCGGGGGAGTTGGGTGTGCAGTGGTTTCCATGAGGCCATACTCCACCACGGAGTGCCTTAACTCTGCGACGCTCCTGGGGGCACACAGGATAGGAGCTCGTTCGCCAATTTCGCAGGATGACTTCTCTCCGTGCAGGAACGGCGGCTCCTGGCTTCTGAGGAAACTTAGCCTAAACAGGGCCCTGGAGAAAGCTCTTCACGTTCATAGCAAGGGCAACGTACTGCTCTCTGGCTTGTCTGGGTTGAGCGCCCCAGTCGTCAAAGAGCCTCGCGAAGGCAGTGCTGCGCAGACGCCCTTTGCCAGTCGCACGGCCTCCTTGACTGAAAGAGAACGGCAGTGCCAGAAGGCACCGTGCTGACGACTGGCTCCAGGAGGAGACTCGGGACAGCACTCTCACAGAAGCGAAAGCTGGGCTGTGGGCCCAGCCTGAGGACCAGCACGTTTTCCACACTTAACACAGCTAAGGCATGAGCCAGACGACAGCCTTGGTCACCGAGGCCTATCTAAGGTACTGCCATACTTACCCACTAGATCCCACGCAGAGGTCCCTGTGCCCAAAAGGGCTTCCACGGAAGGGCCCTGTTCCTCCCGTGTGTTTCCTTGAGGGAATCAGAAACCACTGAGGATAACTACGTGAGCTCCGCTTTGAAACTGGGCGACCCTGGGCAAACCTTATTCCCCTCCGTGGTAGACGAGACAGTTGCGGGTCCTAAGCTGCCTGAAGCACACTCCTCGCGCCCACCTTCTCTTTGCTGCCAGAAGGCCTCACATAAGAGGCCTGAGTTTACTCGTGACGGAAGCCGTCTGAGTGTACTCGTGTGAGGCCTGCTGCTCTCAGTTCCTTGCTGGGAGCTTCAGCAAGAGCACTCTGGAGCTCGCCGACAAAAGAATTGTGAGCCCCCCCCCGGCCTCAAGTAAAAGTCCAGATTTCCCCCGTCAGTAACACCTCGGAGTGCCATAGGAGCGAAGAAGCATGCGTTAACGGAATGCTTCAACAGTGCTAGGGATTTATTTCACGAGACCCTGTGCACTCACGTTCGTTGTAAGAACTGTCAAAGGGCACTGTAGGCCGTCCAACCCCTCCGTTGCGTTTGAGCCACAGGAAGTAAATGCATTCGTTTGATTAAGCTCCGTGAACGTGCAACGACGATGGCGAAGCGCTGCCCTGTTCGCTCGAAAGCTCTCGTTTGTACGGCCTTCCAACGGCCTCAGGGTACGCACTTCTAAACAGCCTTACATTCCATGCTGGTGTGCCCCCAGTTAGGAATTTGGGCTCTTCTGTGAGACACCAATGTGCGTCCCAAATGAAACCGGGGGGCTCCCCCAGGACGTCTGCCGACGGCAGTCGGTTGCCGGCTGTTTACTTCCAGCCGGAGAAAGAAAACGAGGACAGCTTCCCCAGGGACGTTTCTGGACCCTTGGGACCATCCAGAATCACCAAAGCCTAAACTTTGCACGGCCTGGGCAACGCTCTTCCTCATGTCCAGCAATCCCCACGTGAAAACCTTTCTCAGCAGAGGCAGGCACCCTCTCCCTTGTACCAGATAGCTCGGCAGAGCCTTCCGAGAAACATGCTGCATCATTCAGCTTGAACGTGGGACGCGGAGGGGAGAGGACGCTTTCTCCCCGTTTGGAGGCGCCTTGCGCTTGGCTTCAAAGCTGCCTGAACAGCACTAGCGGCCCGACGTCTCTGCACGGCAGGATTGTCGTTGTGGGCCGAGGCTGCGTGTTCTCTCAAAGCGAAAACCGTGCTGGCAATCCCTTTCTAGAAACTCCTCCCACGGCACCACATGGTCAGCTCCGGCCAAACGAAAGGTGACCTCAGGCCTCAAGGTAAGTTCCAGTGTTTCACGTCGGGGGAGTTGGGTGTGCAGTGGTTTCCATGAGGCCATACTCCACCACGGAGTGCCTTAACTCTGCGACGCTCCTGGGGGCACACAGGATAGGAGCTCGTTCGCCAATTTCGCAGGATGACTTCTCTCCGTGCCGGATCGGCGGCTCCTGGCTTCTGAGGAAACTTAGCCTAAACAGGGCCCTGGAGAAAGCTCTTCACATTCATAGCAAGGGCAACGTACTGCTCTCTGGCTTGTCTGGGTTGAGCGCCCCAGTCGTCAAAGAGCCTCGCGAAGGCAGTGCTGCGCAGACGCCCTTTGCCAGTCGCACGGCCTCCTTGACTGAAAGAGAACGGCAGTGCCAGAAGGCACCGTGCTGACGACTGGCTCCAGGAGGAGACTCGGGACAGCACTCTCACAGAAGCGAAAGCTGGGCTGTGGGCCCAGCCTGAGGACCAGCACGTTTTCCACACTTAACACAGCTAAGGCATGAGCCAGACGACAGCCTTGGTCACCGAGGCCTATCTAAGGTACTGCCATACTTACCCACTAGATCCCACGCAGAGGTCCCTGTGCCCAAAAGGGCTTCCACGGAAGGGCCCTGTTCCTCCCGTGTGTTTCCTTGAGGGAATCAGAAACCACTGAGGATAACTACGTGAGCTCCGCTTTGAAACTGGGCGACCCTGGGCAAACCTTATTCCCCTCCGTGGTAGACGAGACAGTTGCGGGTCCTAAGCTGCCTGAAGCACACTCCTCGCGCCCACCTTCTCTTTGCTGCCAGAAGGCCTCACATAAGAGGCCTGAGTTTACTCGTGACGGAAGCCGTCTGAGTGTACTCGTGTGAGGCCTGCTGCTCTCAGTTCCTTGCTGGGAGCTTCAGCAAGAGCACTCTGGAGCTCGCCGACAAAAGAATTGTGAGCCCCCCCCCCCGGCCTCAAGTAAAAGTCCAGATTTCCCCCGTCAGTAACACCTCGGAGTGCCATAGGAGCGAAGAAGCATGCGTTAACGGAATGCTTCAACAGTGCTAGGGATTTATTTCACGAGACCCTGTGCACTCACGTTCGTTGTAAGAACTGTCAAAGGGCACTGTAGGCCGTCCAACCCCTCCGTTGCGTTTGAGCCACAGGAAGTAAATGCATTCGTTTGATTAAGCTCCGTGAACGTGCAACGACGATGGCGAAGCGCTGCCCTGTTCGCTCGAAAGCTCTCGTTTGTACGGCCTTCCAACGGCCTCAGGGTACGCACTTCTAAACAGCCTTACATTCCATGCTGGTGTACCCCCAATTAGGAATTTGGGCTCTTCTGTGAGACACCAATGTGCGTCCCAAATGAAACCGGGGGGCTCCCCCAGGACGTCTGCCGACGGCAGTCGCTTGCCGGCTGTTTACTTCCAGCCGGAGAAAGAAAACGAGGACAGCTTCCCCAGGGACGTTTCTGGACCCTTGGGACCATCCAGAATCACCAAAGCCTAAACTTTGCACGGCCTGGGCAACGCTCTTCCTCATGTCCAGCAATCCCCACGTGAAAACCTTTCTCAGCAGAGGCAGGCACCCTCTCCCTTGTACCAGGTAGCTCGGCAGAGCCTTCCGAGAAACATGCTGCATCATTCAGCTTGAACGTGGGACGCGGAGGGGAGAGGACGCTTTCTCCCCGTTTGGAGGCGCCTTGCGCTTGGCTTCAAAGCTGCCTGAACAGCACTAGCGGCCCGACGTCTCTGCACGGCAGGATTGTCGTTGTGGGCCGAGGCTGCGTGTTCTCTCAAAGCGAAAACCGTGCTGGCAATCCCTTTCTAGAAACTCCTCCCACGGCACCACATGGTCAGCTCCGGCCAAACGAAAGGTGACCTCAGGCCTCAAGGTAAGTTCCAGTGTTTCACGTCGGGGGAGTTGGGTGTGCAGTGGTTTCCATGAGGCCATACTCCACCACGGAGTGCCTTAACTCTGCGACGCTCCTGGGGGCACACAGGATAGGAGCTCGTTCGCCAATTTCGCAGGATGACTTCTCTCCGTGCCGGATCGGCGGCTCCTGGCTTCTGAGGAAACTTAGCCTAAACAGGGCCCTGGAGAAAGCTCTTCACGTTCATAGCAAGGGCAACGTACTGCTCTCTGGCTTGTCTGGGTTGAGCGCCCCAGTCGTCAAAGAGCCTCGCGAAGGCAGTGCTGCGCAGACGCCCTTTGCCAGTCGCACGGCCTCCTTGACTGAAAGAGAACGGCAGTGCCAGAAGGCACCGTGCTGACGACTGGCTCCAGGAGGAGACTCGGGACAGCACTCTCACAGAAGCGAAAGCTGGGCTGTGGGCCCAGCCTGAGGACCAGCACGTTTTCCACACTTAACACAGCTAAGGCATGAGCCAGACGACAGCCTTGGTCACCGAGGCCTATCTAAGGTACTGCCATACTTACCCACTAGATCCCACGCAGAGGTCCCTGTGCCCAAAAGGGCTTCCACGGAAGGGCCCTGTTCCTCCCGTGTGTTTCCTTGAGGGAATCAGAAACCACTGAGGATAACTACGTGAGCTCCGCTTTGAAACTGGGCGACCCTGGGCAAACCTTATTCCCCTCCGTGGTAGACGAGACAGTTGCGGGTCCTAAGCTGCCTGAAGCACACTCCTCGCGCCCACCTTCTCTTTGCTGCCAGAAGGCCTCACATAAGAGGCCTGAGTTTACTCGTGACGGAAGCCGTCTGAGTGTACTCGTGTGAGGCCTGCTGCTCTCAGTTCCTTGCTGGGAGCTTCAGCAAGAGCACTCTGGAGCTCGCCGACAAAAGAATTGTGAGCCCCCCCCCGGCCTCAAGTAAAAGTCCAGATTTCCCCCGTCAGTAACACCTCGGAGTGCCATAGGAGCGAAGAAGCATGCGTTAACGGAATGCTTCAACAGTGCTAGGGATTTATTTCACGAGACCCTGTGCACTCACGTTCGTTGTAAGAACTGTCAAAGGGCACTGTAGGCCGTCCAACCCCTCCGTTGCGTTTGAGCCACAGGAAGTAAATGCATTCGTTTGATTAAGCTCCGTGAACGTGCAACGACGATGGCGAAGCGCTGCCCTGTTCGCTCGAAAGCTCTCGTTTGTACGGCCTTCCAACGGCCTCAGGGTACGCACTTCTAAACAGCCTTACATTCCATGCTGGTGTGCCCCCAGTTAGGAATTTGGGCTCTTCTGTGAGACACCAATGTGCGTCCCAAATGAAACCGGGGGGCTCCCCCAGGACGTCTGCCGACGGCAGTCGGTTGCCGGCTGTTTACTTCCAGCCGGAGAAAGAAAACGAGGACAGCTTCCCCAGGGACGTTTCTGGACCCTTGGGACCATCCAGAATCACCAAAGCCTAAACTTTGCACGGCCTGGGCAACGCTCTTCCTCATGTCCAGCAATCCCCACGTGAAAACCTTTCTCAGCAGAGGCAGGCACCCTCTCCCTTGTACCAGGTAGCTCGGCAGAGCCTTCCGAGAAACATGCTGCATCATTCAGCTTGAACGTGGGACGCGGAGGGGAGAGGACGCTTTCTCCCCGTTTGGAGGCGCCTTGCGCTTGGCTTCAAAGCTGCCTGAACAGCACTAGCGGCCCGACGTCTCTGCACGGCAGGATTGTCGTTGTGGGCCGAGGCTGCGTGTTCTCTCAAAGCGAAAACCGTGCTGGCAATCCCTTTCTAGAAACTCCTCCCACGGCACCACATGGTCAGCTCCGGCCAAACGAAAGGTGACCTCAGGCCTCAAGGTAAGTTCCAGTGTTTCACGTCGGGGGAGTTGGGTGTGCAGTGGTTTCCATGAGGCCATACTCCACCACGGAGTGCCTTAACTCTGCGACGCTCCTGGGGGCACACAGGATAGGAGCTCGTTCGCCAATTTCGCAGGATGACTTCTCTCCGTGCCGGATCGGCGGCTCCTGGCTTCTGAGGAAACTTAGCCTAAACAGGGCCCTGGAGAAAGCTCTTCACGTTCATAGCAAGGGCAACGTACTGCTCTCTGGCTTGTCTGGGTTGAGCGCCCCAGTCGTCAAACAGCCTCGCGAAGGCAGTGCTGCGCAGACGCCCTTTGCCAGTCGCACGGCCTCCTTGACTGAAAGAGAACGGCAGTGCCAGAAGGCACCGTGCTGACGACTGGCTCCAGGAGGAGACTCGGGACAGCACTCTCACAGAAGCGAAAGCTGGGCTGTGGGCCCAGCCTGAGGACCAGCACGTTTTCCACACTTAACACAGCTAAGGCATGAGCCAGACGACAGCCTTGGTCACCGAGGCCTATCTAAGGTACTGCCATACTTACCCACTAGATCTCACGCAGAGGTCCCTGTGCCCAAAAGGGCTTCCACGGAAGGGCCCTGTTCCTCCCGTGTGTTTCCTTGAGGGAATCAGAAACCACTGAGGATAACTACGTGAGCTCCGCTTTGAAACTGGGCGACCCTGGGCAAACCTTATTCCCCTCCGTGGTAGACGAGACAGTTGCGGGTCCTAAGCTGCCTGAAGCACACTCCTCGCGCCCACCTTCTCTTTGCTGCCAGAAGGCCTCACATAAGAGGCCTGAGTTTACTCGTGACGGAAGCCGTCTGAGTGTACTCGTGTGAGGCCTGCTGCTCTCAGTTCCTTGCTGGGAGCTTCAGCAAGAGCACTCTGGAGCTCGCCGACAAAAGAATTGTGAGCCCCCCCCCGGCCTCAAGTAAAAGTCCAGATTTCCCCCGTCAGTAACACCTCGGAGTGCCATAGGAGCGAAGAAGCATGCGTTAACGGAATGCTTCAACAGTGCTAGGGATTTATTTCACGAGACCCTGTGCACTCACGTTCGTTGTAAGAACTGTCAAAGGGCACTGTAGGCCGTCCAACCCCTCCGTTGCGTTTGAGCCACAGGAAGTAAATGCATTCGTTTGATTAAGCTCCGTGAACGTGCAACGACGATGGCGAAGCGCTGCCCTGTTCGCTCGAAAGCTCTCGTTTGTACGGCCTTCCAACGGCCTCAGGGTACGCACTTCTAAACAGCCTTACATTCCATGCTGGTGTGCCCCCAGTTAGGAATTTGGGCTCTTCTGTGAGACACCAATGTGCGTCCCAAATGAAACCGGGGGGCTCCCCCAGGACGTCTGCCGACGGCAGTCGCTTGCCGGCTGTTTACTTCCAGCCGGAGAAAGAAAACGAGGACAGCTTCCCCAGGGACGTTTCTGGACCCTTGGGACCATCCAGAATCACCAAAGCCTAAACTTTGCACGGCCTGGGCAACGCTCTTCCTCATGTCCAGCAATCCCCACGTGAAAACATTTCTCAGCAGAGGCAGGCACCCTCTCCCTTGTACCAGATAGCTCGGCAGAGCCTTCCGAGAAACATGCTGCATCATTCAGCTTGAACGTGGGACGCGGAGGGGAGAGGACGCTTTCTCCCCGTTTGGAGGCGCCTTGCGCTTGGCTTCAAAGCTGCCTGAACAGCACTAGCGGCCCGACGTCTCTGCACGGCAGGATTGTCGTTGTGGGCCGAGGCTGCGTGTTCTCTCAAAGCGAAAACCGTGCTGGCAATCCCTTTCTAGAAACTCCTCCCACGGCACCACATGGTCAGCTCCGGCCAACCGAAAGGTGACCTCAGGCCTCAAGGTAAGTTCCAGTGTTTCACGTCGGGGGAGTTGGGTGTGCAGTGGTTTCCATGAGGCCATACTCCACCACGGAGTGCCTTAACTCTGCGACGCTCCTGGGGGCACACAGGATAGGAGCTCGTTCGCCAATTTCGCAGGATGACTTCTCTCCGTGCCGGAACGGCGGCTCCTGGCTTCTGAGGAAACTTAGCCTAAACAGGGCCCTGGAGAAAGCTCTTCACGTTCATAGCAAGGGCAACGTACTGCTCTCTGGCTTGTCTGGGTTGAGCGCCCCAGTCGTCAAAGAGCCTCGCGAAGGCAGTGCTGCGCAGACGCCCTTTGCCAGTCGCACGGCCTCCTTGACTGAAAGAGAACGGCAGTGCCAGAAGGCACCGTGCTGACGACTGGCTCCAGGAGGAGACTCGGGACAGCACTCTCACAGAAGCGAAAGCTGGGCTGTGGGCCCAGCCTGAGGACCAGCACGTTTTCCACACTTAACACAGCTAAGGCATGAGCCAGACGACAGCCTTGGTCACCGAGGCCTATCTAAGGTACTGCCATACTTACCCACTAGATCCCACGCAGAGGTCCCTGTGCCCAAAAGGGCTTCCACGGAAGGGCCCTGTTCCTCCCGTGTGTTTCCTTGAGGGAATCAGAAACCACTGAGGATAACTACGTGAGCTCCGCTTTGAAACTGGGCGACCCTGGGCAAACCTTATTCCCCTCCGTGGTAGACGAGACAGTTGCGGGTCCTAAGCTGCCTGAAGCACACTCCTCGCGCCCACCTTCTCTTTGCTGCCAGAAGGCCTCACATAAGAGGCCTGAGTTTACTCGTGACGGAAGCCGTCTGAGTGTACTCGTGTGAGGCCTGCTGCTCTCAGTTCCTTGCTGGGAGCTTCAGCAAGAGCACTCTGGAGCTCGCCGACAAAAGAATTGTGAGCCCCCCCCCCGGCCTCGAGCAAAAGTCCAGATTTCCCCCGTCAGTAACACCTCGGAGTGCCATAGGAGCGAAGAAGCATGCGTTAACGGAATGCTTCAACAGTGCTAGGGATTTATTTCACGAGACCCTGTGCACTCACGTTCGTTGTAAGAACTGTCAAAGGGCACTGTAGGCCGTCCAACCCCTCCGTTGCGTTTGAGCCACAGGAAGTAAATGCATTCGTTTGATTAAGCTCCGTGAACGTGCAACGACGATGGCGAAGCGCTGCCCTGTTCGCTCGAAAGCTCTCGTTTGTACGGCCTTCCAACGGCCTCAGGGTACGCACTTCTAAACAGCCTTACATTCCATGCTGGTGTGCCCCCAATGAGGAATTTGGGCTCTTCTGTGAGACACCAATGTGCGTCCCAAATGAAACCGGGGGGCTCCCCCAGGACGTCTGCCGACGGCAGTCGCTTGCCGGCTGTTTACTTCCAGCCGGAGAAAGAAAACGAGGACAGCTTCCCCAGGGACGTTTCTGGACCCTTGGGACCATCCAGAATCACCAAAGCCTAAACTTTGCACGGCCTGGGCAACGCTCTTCCTCATGTCCAGCAATCCCCACGTGAAAACCTTTCTCAGCAGAGGCAGGCACCCTCTCCCTTGTACCAGATAGCTCGGCAGAGCCTTCCGAGAAACATGCTGCATCATTCAGCTTGAACGTGGGACGCGGAGGGGAGAGGACGCTTTCTCCCCGTTTGGAGGCGCCTTGCGCTTGGCTTCAAAGCTGCCTGAACAGCACTAGCGGCCCGACGTCTCTGCACGGCAGGATTGTCGTTGTGGGCCGAGGCTGCGTGTTCTCTCAAAGCGAAAACCGTGCTGGCAATCCCTTTCTAGAAACTCCTCCCACGGCACCACATGGTCAGCTCCGGCCAAACGAAAGGTGACCTCAGGCCTCAAGGTAAGTTCCAGTGTTTCACGTCGGGGGAGTTGGGTGTGCAGTGGTTTCCATGAGGCCATACTCCACCATGGAGTGCCTTAACTCTGCGACGCTCCTGGGGGCACACAGGATAGGAGCTCGTTCGCCAATTTCGCAGGATGACTTCTCTCCGTGCCGGAACGGCGGCTCCTGGCTTCTGAGGAAACTTAGCCTAAACAGGGCCCTGGAGAAAGCTCTTCACGTTCATAGCAAGGGCAACGTACTGCTCTCTGGCTTGTCTGGGTTGAGCGCCCCAGTCGTCAAAGAGCCTCGCGAAGGCAGTGCTGCCCAGACGCCCTTTGCCAGTCGCACGGCCTCCTTGACTGAAAGAGAACGGCAGTGCCAGAAGGCACCGTGCTGACGACTGGCTCCAGGAGGAGACTCGGGACAGCACTCTCACAGAAGCGAAAGCTGGGCGGTGGGCCCAGCCTGAGGACCAGCACGTTTTCCACACTTAACACAGCTAAGGCATGAGCCAGACGACAGCCTTGGTCACCGAGGCCTATCTAAGGTACTGCCATACTTACCCACTAGATCCCACGCAGAGGTCCCTGTGCCCAAAAGGGGTCCACGGAAGGGCCCTGTTCCTCCCGTGTGTTCCCTTGAGGGAATCAGAAACCACTGAGGATAACTACGTGAGCTCCGCTTTGAAACTGGGCGACCCTGGGCAAACCTTATTCCCCTCCGAGGTAGACGAGACAGTTGCGGGTCCTAAGCTGCCTGAAGCACACTCCTCGCGCCCACCTTCTCTTTGCTGCCAGAAGGCCTCACATAAGAGGCCTGAGTTTACTCGTGACGGAAGCCGTCTGAGTGTACTCGTGTGAGGCCTGCTGCTCTCAGTTCCTTGCTGGGAGCTTCAGCAAGAGCACTCTGGAGCTCGCCGACAAAAGAATTGTGAGCCCCCCCCGGCCTCAAGTAAAAGTCCAGATTTCCCCCGTCAGTAACACCTCGGAGTGCCATAGGAGCGAAGAAGCATGCGTTAACGGAATGCTTCAACAGTGCTAGGGATTTATTTCACGAGACCCTGTGCACTCACGTTCGTTGTAACAACTGTCAAAGGGCACTGTAGGCCGTCCAACCCCTCCGTTGCGTTTGAGCCACAGGAAGTAAATGCATTCGTTTGATTAAGCTCCGTGAACGTGCAACGACGATGGCGAAGCGCTGCCCTGTTCGCTCGAAAGCTCTCGTTTGTACGGCCTTCCAACGGCCTCAGGGTACGCACTTCTAAACAGCCTTACATTCCATGCTGGTGTGCCCCCAATTAGGAATTTGGGCTCTTCTGTGAGACACCAATGTGCGTCCCAAATGAAACCGGGGGGCTCCCCCAGGACGTCTGCCGACGGCAGTCGCTTGCCGGCTGTTTACTTCCAGCCGGAGAAAGAAAACGAGGACAGCTTCCCCAGGGACGTTTCTGGACCCTTGGGACCATCCAGAATCACCAAAGCCTAAACTTTGCACGGCCTGGGGAACGCTCTTCCTCATGTCCAGCAATCCCCACGTGAAAACCTTTCTCAGCAGAGGCAGGCACCCTCTCCCTTGTACCAGGTAGCTCGGCAGAGCCTTCCGAGAAACATGCTGCATCATTCAGCTTGAACGTGGGACGCGGAGGGGAGAGGACGCTTTCTCCCCGTTTGGAGGCGCCTTGCGCTTGGCTTCAAAGCTGCCTGAACAGCACTAGCGGCCCGACGTCTCTGCACGGCAGGATTGTCGTTGTGGGCCGAGGCTGCGTGTTCTCTCAAAGCGAAAACCGTGCTGGCAATCCCTTTCTAGAAACTCCTCCCACGGCACCACATGGTCAGCTCCGGCCAAACGAAAGGTGACCTCAGGCCTCAAGGTAAGTTCCAGTGTTTCACGTCGGGGGAGTTGGGTGTGCAGTGGTTTCCATGAGGCCATACTCCACCACGGAGTGCCTTAACTCTGCGACGCTCCTGGGGGCACACAGGATAGGAGCTCGTTCGCCAATTTCGCAGGATGACTTCTCTCCGTGCCGGATCGGCGGCTCCTGGCTTCTGAGGAAACTTAGCCTAAACAGGGCCCTGGAGAAAGCTCTTCACGTTCATAGCAAGGGCAACGTACTGCTCTCTGGCTTGTCTGGGTTGAGCGCCCCAGTCGTCAAAGAGCCTCGCGAAGGCAGTGCTGCGCAGACGCCCTTTGCCAGTCGCACGGCCTCCTTGACTGAAAGAGAACGGCAGTGCCAGAAGGCACCGTGCTGACGACTGGCTCCAGGAGGAGACTCGGGACAGCACTCTCACAGAAGCGAAAGCTGGGCTGTGGGCCCAGCCTGAGGACCAGCACGTTTTCCACACTTAACACAGCTAAGGCATGAGCCAGACGACAGCCTTGGTCACCGAGGCCTATCTAAGGTACTGCCATACTTACCCACTAGATCCCACGCAGAGGTCCCTGTGCCCAAAAGGGCTTCCACGGAAGGGCCCTGTTCCTCCCGTGTGTTTCCTTGAGGGAATCAGAAACCACTGAGGATAACTACGTGAGCTCCGCTTTGAAACTGGGCGACCCTGGGCAAACCTTATTCCCCTCCGAGGTAGACGAGACCGTTGCGGGTCCTAAGCTGCCTGAAGCACACTCCTCGCGCCCACCTTCTCTTTGCTGCCAGAAGGCCTCACATAAGAGGCCTGAGTTTACTCGTGACGGAAGCCGTCTGAGTGTACTCGTGTGAGGCCTGCTGCTCTCAGTTCCTTGCTGGGAGCTTCAGCAAGAGCACTCTGGAGCTCGCCGACAAAAGAATTGTGAGCCCCCCCCGGCCTCAAGTAAAAGTCCAGATTTCCCCCGTCAGTAACACCTCGGAGTGCCATAGGAGCGAAGAAGCATGCGTTAACGGAATGCTTCAACAGTGCTAGGGATTTATTTCACGAGACCCTGTGCACTCACGTTCGTTGTAAGAACTGTCAAAGGGCACTGTAGGCCGTCCAATCCCTCCGTTGCGTTTGAGCCACAGGAAGTAAATGCATTCGTTTGATTAAGCTCCGTGAACGTGCAACGACGATGGCGAAGCGCTGCCCTGTTCGCTCGAAAGCTCTCGTTTGTACGGCCTTCCAACGGCCTCAGGGTACGCACTTCTAAACAGCCTTACATTCCATGCTGGTGTGCCCCCAATTAGGAATTTGGGCTCTTCTGTGAGACACCAATGTGCGTCCCAAATGAAACCGGGGGGCTCCCCCAGGACGTCTGCCGACGGCAGTCGGTTGCCGGCTGTTTACTTCCAGCCGGAGAAAGAAAACGAGGACAGCTTCCCCAGGGACGTTTCTGGACCCTTGGGACCATCCAGAATCACCAAAGCCTAAACTTTGCACGGCCTGGGGAACGCTCTTCCTCATGTCCAGCAATCCCCACGTGAAAACCTTTCTCAGCAGAGGCAGGCACCCTCTCCCTTGTACCAGGTAGCTCGGCAGAGCCTTCCGAGAAACATGCTGCATCATTCAGCTTGAACGTGGGACGCGGAGGGGAGAGGACGCTTTCTCCCCGTTTGGAGGCGCCTTGCGCTTGGCTTCAAAGCTGCCTGAACAGCACTAGCGGCCCGACGTCTCTGCACGGCAGGATTGTCGTTGTGGGCCGAGGCTGCGTGTTCTCTCAAAGCGAAAACCGTGCTGGCAATCCCTTTCTAGAAACTCCTCCCACGGCACCACATGGTCAGCTCCGGCCAAACGAAAGGTGACCTCAGGCCTCAAGGTAAGTTCCAGTGTTTCACGTCGGGGGAGTTGGGTGTGCAGTGGTTTCCATGAGGCCATACTCCACCACGGAGTGCCTTAACTCTGCGACGCTCCTGGGGGCACACAGGATAGGAGCTCGTTCGCCAATTTCGCAGGATGACTTCTCTCCGTGCCGGATCGGCGGCTCCTGGCTTCTGAGGAAACTTAGCCTAAACAGGGCCCTGGAGAAAGCTCTTCACGTTCATAGCAAGGGCAACGTACTGCTCTCTGGCTTGTCTGGGTTGAGCGCCCCAGTCGTCAAAGAGCCTCGCGAAGGCAGTGCTGCGCAGACGCCCTTTGCCAGTCGCACGGCCTCCTTGACTGAAAGAGAACGGCAGTGCCAGAAGGCACCGTGCTGACGACTGGCTCCAGGAGGAGACTCGGGACAGCACTCTCACAGAAGCGAAAGCTGGGCTGTGGGCCCAGCCTGAGGACCAGCACGTTTTCCACACTTAACACAGCTAAGGCATGAGCCAGACGACAGCCTTGGTCACCGAGGCCTATCTAAGGTACTGCCATACTTACCCACTAGATCCCACGCAGAGGTCCCTGTGCCCAAAAGGGCTTCCACGGAAGGGCCCTGTTCCTCCCGTGTGTTTCCTTGAGGGAATCAGAAACCACTGAGGATAACTACGTGAGCTCCGCTTTGAAACTGGGCGACCCTGGGCAAACCTTATTCCCCTCCGTGGTAGACGAGACAGTTGCGGGTCCTAAGCTGCCTGAAGCACACTCCTCGCGCCCACCTTCTCTTTGCTGCCAGAAGGCCTCACATAAGAGGCCTGAGTTTACTCGTGACGGAAGCCGTCTGAGTGTACTCGTGTGAGGCCTGCTGCTCTCAGTTCCTTGCTGGGAGCTTCAGCAAGAGCACTCTGGAGCTCGCCGACAAAAGAATTGTGAGCCCCCCCCCGGCCTCAAGTAAAAGTCCAGATTTCCCCCGTCAGTAACACCTCGGAGTGCCATAGGAGCGAAGAAGCATGCGTTAACGGAATGCTTCAACAGTGCTAGGGATTTATTTCACGAGACCCTGTGCACTCACGTTCGTTGTAAGAACTGTCAAAGGGCACTGTAGGCCGTCCAACCCCTCCGTTGCGTTTGAGCCACAGGAAGTAAATGCATTCGTTTGATTAAGCTCCGTGAACGTGCAACGACGATGGCGAAGCGCTGCCCTGTTCGCTCGAAAGCTCTCGTTTGTACGGCCTTCCAACGGCCTCAGGGTACGCACTTCTAAACAGCCTTACATTCCATGCTGGTGTGCCCCCAATTAGGAATTTGGGCTCTTCTGTGAGACACCAATGTGCGTCCCAAATGAAACCGGGGGGCTCCCCCAGGACGTCTGCCGACGGCAGTCGCTTGCCGGCTGTTTACTTCCAGCCGGAGAAAGAAAACGAGGACAGCTTCCCCAGGGACGTTTCTGGACCCTTGGGACCATCCAGAATCACCAAAGCCTAAACTTTGCACGGCCTGGGCAACGCTCTTCCTCATGTCCAGCAATCCCCACGTGAAAACCTTTCTCAGCAGAGGCAGGCACCCTCTCCCTTGTACCAGATAGCTCGGCAGAGCCTTCCGAGAAACATGCTGCATCATTCAGCTTGAACGTGGGACGCGGAGGGGAGAGGACGCTTTCTCCCCGTTTGGAGGCGCCTTGCGCTTGGCTTCAAAGCTGCCTGAACAGCACTAGCGGCCCGACGTCTCTGCACGGCAGGATTGTCGTTGTGGGCCGAGGCTGCGTGTTCTCTCAAAGCGAAAACCGTGCTGGCAATCCCTTTCTAGAAACTCCTCCCACGGCACCACATGGTCAGCTCCGGCCAAACGAAAGGTGACCTCAGGCCTCAAGGTAAGTTCCAGTGTTTCACGTCGGGGGAGTTGGGTGTGCAGTGGTTTCCATGAGGCCATACTCCACCACGGAGTGCCTTAACTCTGCGACGCTCCTGGGGGCACACAGGATAGGAGCTCGTTCGCCAATTTCGCAGGATGACTTCTCTCCGTGCCGGAACGGCGGCTCCTGGCTTCTGAGGAAACTTAGCCTAAACAGGGCCCTGGAGAAAGCTCTTCACGTTCATAGCAAGGGCAACGTACTGCTCTCTGGCTTGTCTGGGTTGAGCGCCCCAGTCGTCAAAGAGCCTCGCGAAGGCAGTGCTGCCCAGACGCCCTTTGCCAGTCGCACGGCCTCCTTGACTGAAAGAGAACGGCAGTGCCAGAAGGCACCGTGCTGACGACTGGCTCCAGGAGGAGACTCGGGACAGCACTCTCACAGAAGCGAAAGCTGGGCGGTGGGCCCAGCCTGAGGACCAGCACGTTTTCCACACTTAACACAGCTAAGGCATGAGCCAGACGACAGCCTTGGTCACCGAGGCCTATCTAAGGTACTGCCATACTTACCCACTAGATCCCACGCAGAGGTCCCTGTGCCCAAAAGGGGTCCACGGAAGGGCCCTGTTCCTCCCGTGTGTTCCCTTGAGGGAATCAGAAACCACTGAGGATAACTACGTGAGCTCCGCTTTGAAACTGGGCGACCCTGGGCAAACCTTATTCCCCTCCGAGGTAGACGAGACAGTTGCGGGTCCTAAGCTGCCTGAAGCACACTCCTCGCGCCCACCTTCTCTTTGCTGCCAGAAGGCCTCACATAAGAGGCCTGAGTTTACTCGTGACGGAAGCCGTCTGAGTGTACTCGTGTGAGGCCTGCTGCTCTCAGTTCCTTGCTGGGAGCTTCAGCAAGAGCACTCTGGAGCTCGCCGACAAAAGAATTGTGAGCCCCCCCCGGCCTCAAGTAAAAGTCCAGATTTCCCCCGTCAGTAACACCTCGGAGTGCCATAGGAGCGAAGAAGCATGCGTTAACGGAATGCTTCAACAGTGCTAGGGATTTATTTCACGAGACCCTGTGCACTCACGTTCGTTGTAAGAACTGTCAAAGGGCACTGTAGGCCGTCCAACCCCTCCGTTGCGTTTGAGCCACAGGAAGTAAATGCATTCGTTTGATTAAGCTCCGTGAACGTGCAACGACGATGGCGAAGCGCTGCCCTGTTCGCTCGAAAGCTCTCGTTTGTACGGCCTTCCAACGGCCTCAGGGTACGCACTTCTAAACAGCCTTACATTCCATGCTGGTGTGCCCCCAATTAGGAATTTGGGCTCTTCTGTGAGACACCAATGTGCGTCCCAAATGAAACCGGGGGGCTCCCCCAGGACGTCTGCCGACGGCAGTCGCTTGCCGGCTGTTTACTTCCAGCCGGAGAAAGAAAACGAGGACAGCTTCCCCAGGGACGTTTCTGGACCCTTGGGACCATCCAGAATCACCAAAGCCTAAACTTTGCACGGCCTGGGCAACGCTCTTCCTCATGTCCAGCAATCCCCACGTGAAAACCTTTCTCAGCAGAGGCAGGCACCCTCTCCCTTGTACCAGATAGCTCGGCAGAGCCTTCCGAGAAACATGCTGCATCATTCAGCTTGAACGTGGGACGCGGAGGGGAGAGAACGCTTTCTCCCCGTTTGGAGGCGCCTTGCGCTTGGCTTCAAAGCTGCCTGAACAGCACTAGCGGCCCGACGTCTCTGCACGGCAGGATTGTCGTTGTGGGCCGAGGCTGCGTGTTCTCTCAAAGCGAAAACCGTGCTGGCAATCCCTTTCTAGAAACTCCTCCCACGGCACCACATGGTCAGCTCCGGCCAAACGAAAGGTGACCTCAGGCCTCAAGGTAAGTTCCAGTGTTTCACGTCGGGGGAGTTGGGTGTGCAGTGGTTTCCATGAGGCCATACTCCACCACGGAGTGCCTTAACTCTGCGACGCTCCTGGGGGCACACAGGATAGGAGCTCGTTCGCCAATTTCGCAGGATGACTTCTCTCCGTGCCGGATCGGCGGCTCCTGGCTTCTGAGGAAACTTAGCCTAAACAGGGCCCTGGAGAAAGCTCTTCACGTTCATAGCAAGGGCAACGTACTGCTCTCTGGCTTGTCTGGGTTGAGCGCCCCAGTCGTCAAAGAGCCTCGCGAAGGCAGTGCTGCGCAGACGCCCTTTGCCAGTCGCACGGCCTCCTTGACTGAAAGAGAACGGCAGTGCCAGAAGGCACCGTGCTGACGACTGGCTCCAGGAGGAGACTCGGGACAGCACTCTCACAGAAGCGAAAGCTGGGCTGTGGGCCCAGCCTGAGGACCAGCACGTTTTCCACACTTAACACAGCTAAGGCATGAGCCAGACGACAGCCTTGGTCACCGAGGCCTATCTAAGGTACTGCCATACTTACCCACTAGATCCCACGCAGAGGTCCCTGTGCCCAAAAGGGCTTCCACGGAAGGGCCCTGTTCCTCCCGTGTGTTTCCTTGAGGGAATCAGAAACCACTGAGGATAACTACGTGAGCTCCGCTTTGAAACTGGGCGACCCTGGGCAAACCTTATTCCCCTCCGTGGTAGACGAGACAGTTGCGGGTCCTAAGCTGCCTGAAGCACACTCCTCGCGCCCACCTTCTCTTTGCTGCCAGAAGGCCTCACATAAGAGGCCTGAGTTTACTCGTGACGGAAGCCGTCTGAGTGTACTCGTGTGAGGCCTGCTGCTCTCAGTTCCTTGCTGGGAGCTTCAGCAAGAGCACTCTGGAGCTCGCCGACAAAAGAATTGTGAGCCCCCCCCCGGCCTCAAGTAAAAGTCCAGATTTCCCCCGTCAGTAACACCTCGGAGTGCCATAGGAGCGAAGAAGCATGCGTTAACGGAATGCTTCAACAGTGCTAGGGATTTATTTCACGAGACCCTGTGCACTCACGTTCGTTGTAAGAACTGTCAAAGGGCACTGTAGGCCGTCCAATCCCTCCGTTGCGTTTGAGCCACAGGAAGTAAATGCATTCGTTTGATTAAGCTCCGTGAACGTGCAACGACGATGGCGAAGCGCTGCCCTGTTCGCTCGAAAGCTCTCGTTTGTACGGCCTTCCAACGGCCTCAGGGTACGCACTTCTAAACAGCCTTACATTCCATGCTGGTGTGCCCCCAATTAGGAATTTGGGCTCTTCTGTGAGACACCAATGTGCGTCCCAAATGAAACCGGGGGGCTCCCCCAGGACGTCTGCCGACGGCAGTCGCTTGCCGGCTGTTTACTTCCAGCCGGAGAAAGAAAACGAGGACAGCTTCCCCAGGGACGTTTCTGGACCCTTGGGACCATCCAGAATCACCAAAGCCTAAACTTTGCACGGCCTGGGCAACGCTCTTCCTCATGTCCAGCAATCCCCACGTGAAAACATTTCTCAGCAGAGGCAGGCACCCTCTCCCTTGTACCAGATAGCTCGGCAGAGCCTTCCGAGAAACATGCTGCATCATTCAGCTTGAACGTGGGACGCGGAGGGGAGAGGACGCTTTCTCCCCGTTTGGAGGCGCCTTGCGCTTGGCTTCAAAGCTGCCTGAACAGCACTAGCGGCCCGACGTCTCTGCACGGCAGGATTGTCGTTGTGGGCCGAGGCTGCGTGTTCTCTCAAAGCGAAAACCGTGCTGGCAATCCCTTTCTAGAAACTCCTCCCACGGCACCACATGGTCAGCTCCGGCCAAACGAAAGGTGACCTCAGGCCTCAAGGTAAGTTCCAGTGTTTCACGTCGGGGGAGTTGGGTGTGCAGTGGTTTCCATGAGGCCATACTCCACCACGGAGTGCCTTAACTCTGCGACGCTCCTGGGGGCACACAGGATAGGAGCTCGTTCGCCAATTTCGCAGGATGACTTCTCTCCGTGCCGGATCGGCGGCTCCTGGCTTCTGAGGAAACTTAGCCTAAACAGGGCCCTGGAGAAAGCTCTTCACGTTCATAGCAAGGGCAACGTACTGCTCTCTGGCTTGTCTGGGTTGAGCGCCCCAGTCGTCAAAGAGCCTCGCGAAGGCAGTGCTGCGCAGACGCCCTTTGCCAGTCGCACGGCCTCCTTGACTGAAAGAGAACGGCAGTGCCAGAAGGCACCGTGCTGACGACTGGCTCCAGGAGGAGACTCGGGACAGCACTCTCACAGAAGCGAAAGCTGGGCTGTGGGCCCAGCCTGAGGACCAGCACGTTTTCCACACTTAACACAGCTAAGGCATGAGCCAGACGACAGCCTTGGTCACCGAGGCCTATCTAAGGTACTGCCATACTTACCCACTAGATCCCACGCAGAGGTCCCTGTGCCCAAAAGGGCTTCCACGGAAGGGCCCTGTTCCTCCCGTGTGTTTCCTTGAGGGAATCAGAAACCACTGAGGATAACTACGTGAGCTCCGCTTTGAAACTGGGCGACCCTGGGCAAACCTTATTCCCCTCCGTGGTAGACGAGACAGTTGCGGGTCCTAAGCTGCCTGAAGCACACTCCTCGCGCCCACCTTCTCTTTGCTGCCAGAAGGCCTCACATAAGAGGCCTGAGTTTACTCGTGACGGAAGCCGTCTGAGTGTACTCGTGTGAGGCCTGCTGCTCTCAGTTCCTTGCTGGGAGCTTCAGCAAGAGCACTCTGGAGCTCGCCGACAAAAGAATTGTGAGCCCCCCCCCCGGCCTCGAGCAAAAGTCCAGATTTCCCCCGTCAGTAACACCTCGGAGTGCCATAGGAGCGAAGAAGCATGCGTTAACGGAATGCTTCAACAGTGCTAGGGATTTATTTCACGAGACCCTGTGCACTCACGTTCGTTGTAAGAACTGTCAAAGGGCACTGTAGGCCGTCCAACCCCTCCGTTGCGTTTGAGCCACAGGAAGTAAATGCATTCGTTTGATTAAGCTCCGTGAACGTGCAACGACGATGGCGAAGCGCTGCCCTGTTCGCTCGAAAGCTCTCGTTTGTACGGCCTTCCAACGGCCTCAGGGTACGCACTTCTAAACAGCCTTACATTCCATGCTGGTGTGCCCCCAATTAGGAATTTGGGCTCTTCTGTGAGACACCAATGTGCGTCCCAAATGAAACCGGGGGGCTCCCCCAGGACGTCTGCCGACGGCAGTCGCTTGCCGGCTGTT
The DNA here is from genome assembly GCF_964374135.1 of Grampus griseus. Classification (NCBI taxonomy): domain Eukaryota; kingdom Metazoa; phylum Chordata; class Mammalia; order Artiodactyla; family Delphinidae; genus Grampus; species Grampus griseus. Next base: position 364,513 of record NW_028133176.1, on the reverse strand, counting down.
TACTTCCAGCCGGAGAAAGAAAACGAGGACAGCTTCCCCAGGGACGTTTCTGGACCCTTGGGACCATCCAGAATCACCAAAGCCTAAACTTTGCACGGCCTGGGCAACGCTCTTCCTCATGTCCAGCAATCCCCACGTGAAAACCTTTCTCAGCAGAGGCAGGCACCCTCTCCCTTGTACCAGATAGCTCGGCAGAGCCTTCCGAGAAACATGCTGCATCATTCAGCTTGAACGTGGGGCGCGGAGGGGAGAGGACGCTTTCTCCCCGTTTGGAGGCGCCTTGCGCTTGGCTTCAAAGCTGCCTGAACAGCACTAGCGGCCCGACGTCTCTGCACGGCAGGATTGTCGTTGTGGGCCGAGGCTGCGTGTTCTCTCAAAGCGAAAACCGTGCTGGCAATCCCTTTCTAGAAACTCCTCCCACGGCACCACATGGTCAGCTCCGGCCAAACGAAAGGTGACCTCAGGCCTCAAGGTAAGTTCCAGTGTTTCACGTCGGGGGAGTTGGGTGTGCAGTGGTTTCCATGAGGCCATACTCCACCACGGAGTGCCTTAACTCTGCGACGCTCCTGGGGGCACACAGGATAGGAGCTCGTTCGCCAATTTCGCAGGATGACTTCTCTCCGTGCCGGATCGGCGGCTCCTGGCTTCTGAGGAAACTTAGCCTAAACAGGGCCCTGGAGAAAGCTCTTCACGTTCATAGCAAGGGCAACGTACTGCTCTCTGGCTTGTCTGGGTTGAGCGCCCCAGTCGTCAAAGAGCCTCGCGAAGGCAGTGCTGCCCAGACGCCCTTTGCCAGTCGCACGGCCTCCTTGACTGAAAGAGAACGGCAGTGCCAGAAGGCACCGTGCTGACGACTGGCTCCAGGAGGAGACTCGGGACAGCACTCTCACAGAAGCGAAAGCTGGGCGGTGGGCCCATCCTGAGGACCAGCACGTTTTCCACACTTAACACAGCTAAGGCATGAGCCAGACGACAGCCTTGGTCACCGAGGCCTATCTAAGGTACTGCCATACTTACCCACTAGATCCCACGCAGAGGTCCCTGTGCCCAAAAGGGCTTCCACGGAAGGGCCCTGTTCCTCCCGTGTGTTTCCTTGAGGGAATCAGAAACCACTGAGGATAACTACGTGAGCTCCGCTTTGAAACTGGGCGACCCTGGGCAAACCTTATTCCCCTCCGTGGTAGACGAGACAGTTGCGGGTCCTAAGCTGCCTGAAGCACACTCCTCGCGCCCACCTTCTCTTTGCTGCCAGAAGGCCTCACATAAGAGGCCTGAGTTTACTCGTGACGGAAGCCGTCTGAGTGTACTCGTGTGAGGCCTGCTGCTCTCAGTTCCTTGCTGGGAGCTTCAGCAAGAGCACTCTGGAGCTCGCCGACAAAAGAATTGTGAGCCCCCCCCCCCGGCCTCGAGCAAAAGTCCAGATTTCCCCCGTCAGTAACACCTCGGAGTGCCATAGGAGCGAAGAAGCATGCGTTAACGGAATGCTTCAACAGTGCTAGGGATTTATTTCACGAGACCCTGTGCACTCACGTTCGTTGTAAGAACTGTCAAAGGGCACTGTAGGCCGTCCAACCCCTCCGTTGCGTTTGAGCCACAGGAAGTAAATGCATTCGTTTGATTAAGCTCCGTGAACGTGCAACGACGATGGCGAAGCGCTGCCCTGTTCGCTCGAAAGCTCTCGTTTGTACGGCCTTCCAACGGCCTCAGGGTACGCACTTCTAAACAGCCTTACATTCCATGCTGGTGTGCCCCCAATTAGGAATTTGGGCTCTTCTGTGAGACACCAATGTGCGTCCCAAATGAAACCGGGGGGCTCCCCCAGGACGTCTGCCGACGGCAGTCGCTTGCCGGCTGTTTACTTCCAGCCGGAGAAAGAAAACGAGGACAGCTTCCCCAGGGACGTTTCTGGACCCTTGGGACCATCCAGAATCACCAAAGCCTAAACTTTGCACGGCCTGGGCAACGCTCTTCCTCATGTCCAGCAATCCCCACGTGAAAACCTTTCTCAGCAGAGGCAGGCACCCTCTCCCTTGTACCAGATAGCTCGGCAGAGCCTTCCGAGAAACATGCTGCATCATTCAGCTTGAACGTGGGGCGCGGAGGGGAGAGGACGCTTTCTCCCCGTTTGGAGGCGCCTTGCGCTTGGCTTCAAAGCTGCCTGAACAGCACTAGCGGCCCGACGTCTCTGCACGGCAGGATTGTCGTTGTGGGCCGAGGCTGCGTGTTCTCTCAAAGCGAAAACCGTGCTGGCAATCCCTTTCTAGAAACTCCTCCCACGGCACCACATGGTCAGCTCCGGCCAAACGAAAGGTGACCTCAGGCCTCAAGGTAAGTTCCAGTGTTTCACGTCGGGGGAGTTGGGTGTGCAGTGGTTTCCATGAGGCCATACTCCACCACGGAGTGCCTTAACTCTGCGACGCTCCTGGGGGCACACAGGATAGGAGCTCGTTCGCCAATTTCGCAGGATGACTTCTCTCCGTGCCGGAACGGCGGCTCCTGGCTTCTGAGGAAACTTAGCCTAAACAGGGCCCTGGAGAAAGCTCTTCACGTTCATAGCAAGGGCAACGTACTGCTCTCTGGCTTGTCTGGGTTGAGCGCCCCAGTCGTCAAAGAGCCTCGCGAAGGCAGTGCTGCCCAGACGCCCTTTGCCAGTCGCACGGCCTCCTTGACTGAAAGAGAACGGCAGTGCCAGAAGGCACCGTGCTGACGACTGGCTCCAGGAGGAGACTCGGGACAGCACTCTCACAGAAGCGAAAGCTGGGCGGTGGGCCCAGCCTGAGGACCAGCACGTTTTCCACACTTAACACAGCTAAGGCATGAGCCAGACGACAGCCTTGGTCACCGAGGCCTATCTAAGGTACTGCCATACTTACCCACTAGATCCCACGCAGAGGTCCCTGTGCCCAAAAGGGGTCCACGGAAGGGCCCTGTTCCTCCCGTGTGTTCCCTTGAGGGAATCAGAAACCACTGAGGATAACTACGTGAGCTCCGCTTTGAAACTGGGCGACCCTGGGCAAACCTTATTCCCCTCCGAGGTAGACGAGACAGTTGCGGGTCCTAAGCTGCCTGAAGCACACTCCTCGCGCCCACCTTCTCTTTGCTGCCAGAAGGCCTCACATAAGAGGCCTGAGTTTACTCGTGACGGAAGCCGTCTGAGTGTACTCGTGTGAGGCCTGCTGCTCTCAGTTCCTTGCTGGGAGCTTCAGCAAGAGCACTCTGGAGCTCGCCGACAAAAGAATTGTGAGCCCCCCCCGGCCTCAAGTAAAAGTCCAGATTTCCCCCGTCAGTAACACCTCGGAGTGCCATAGGAGCGAAGAAGCATGCGTTAACGGAATGCTTCAACAGTGCTAGGGATTTATTTCACGAGACCCTGTGCACTCACGTTCGTTGTAAGAACTGTCAAAGGGCACTGTAGGCCGTCCAACCCCTCCGTTGCGTTTGAGCCACAGGAAGTAAATGCATTCGTTTGATTAAGCTCCGTGAACGTGCAACGACGATGGCGAAGCGCTGCCCTGTTCGCTCGAAAGCTCTCGTTTGTACGGCCTTCCAACGGCCTCAGGGTACGCACTTCTAAACAGCCTTACATTCCATGCTGGTGTGCCCCCAATTAGGAATTTGGGCTCTTCTGTGAGACACCAATGTGCGTCCCAAATGAAACCGGGGGGCTCCCCCAGGACGTCTGCCGACGGCAGTCGCTTGCCGGCTGTTTACTTCCAGCCGGAGAAAGAAAACGAGGACAGCTTCCCCAGGGACGTTTCTGGACCCTTGGGACCATCCAGAATCACCAAAGCCTAAACTTTGCACGGCCTGGGCAACGCTCTTCCTCATGTCCAGCAATCCCCACGTGAAAACCTTTCTCAGCAGAGGCAGGCACCCTCTCCCTTGTACCAGGTAGCTCGGCAGAGCCTTCCGAGAAACATGCTGCATCATTCAGCTTGAACGTGGGACGCGGAGGGGAGAGGACGCTTTCTCCCCGTTTGGAGGCGCCTTGCGCTTGGCTTCAAAGCTGCCTGAACAGCACTAGCGGCCCGACGTCTCTGCACGGCAGGATTGTCGTTGTGGGCCGAGGCTGCGTGTTCTCTCAAAGCGAAAACCGTGCTGGCAATCCCTTTCTAGAAACTCCTCCCACGGCACCACATGGTCAGCTCCGGCCAAACGAAAGGTGACCTCAGGCCTCAAGGTAAGTTCCAGTGTTTCACGTCGGGGGAGTTGGGTGTGCAGTGGTTTCCATGAGGCCATACTCCACCACGGAGTGCCTTAACTCTGCGACGCTCCTGGGGGCACACAGGATAGGAGCTCGTTCGCCAATTTCGCAGGATGACTTCTCTCCGTGCCGGATCGGCGGCTCCTGGCTTCTGAGGAAACTTAGCCTAAACAGGGCCCTGGAGAAAGCTCTTCACGTTCATAGCAAGGGCAACGTACTGCTCTCTGGCTTGTCTGGGTTGAGCGCCCCAGTCGTCAAAGAGCCTCGCGAAGGCAGTGCTGCGCAGACGCCCTTTGCCAGTCGCACGGCCTCCTTGACTGAAAGAGAACGGCAGTGCCAGAAGGCACCGTGCTGACGACTGGCTCCAGGAGGAGACTCGGGACAGCACTCTCACAGAAGCGAAAGCTGGGCTGTGGGCCCAGCCTGAGGACCAGCACGTTTTCCACACTTAACACAGCTAAGGCATGAGCCAGACGACAGCCTTGGTCACCGAGGCCTATCTAAGGTACTGCCATACTTACCCACTAGATCCCACGCAGAGGTCCCTGTGCCCAAAAGGGCTTCCACGGAAGGGCCCTGTTCCTCCCGTGTGTTTCCTTGAGGGAATCAGAAACCACTGAGGATAACTACGTGAGCTCCGCTTTGAAACTGGGCGACCCTGGGCAAACCTTATTCCCCTCCGTGGTAGACGAGACAGTTGCGGGTCCTAAGCTGCCTGAAGCACACTCCTCGCGCCCACCTTCTCTTTGCTGCCAGAAGGCCTCACATAAGAGGCCTGAGTTTACTCGTGACGGAAGCCGTCTGAGTGTACTCGTGTGAGGCCTGCTGCTCTCAGTTCCTTGCTGGGAGCTTCAGCAAGAGCACTCTGGAGCTCGCCGACAAAAGAATTGTGAGCCCCCCCCCGGCCTCAAGTAAAAGTCCAGATTTCCCCCGTCAGTAACACCTCGGAGTGCCATAGGAGCGAAGAAGCATGCGTTAACGGAATGCTTCAACAGTGCTAGGGATTTATTTCACGAGACCCTGTGCACTCACGTTCGTTGTAAGAACTGTCAAAGGGCACTGTAGGCCGTCCAACCCCTCCGTTGCGTTTGAGCCACAGGAAGTAAATGCATTCGTTTGATTAAGCTCCGTGAACGTGCAACGACGATGGCGAAGCGCTGCCCTGTTCGCTCGAAAGCTCTCGTTTGTACGGCCTTCCAACGGCCTCAGGGTACGCACTTCTAAACAGCCTTACATTCCATGCTGGTGTGCCCCCAATTAGGAATTTGGGCTCTTCTGTGAGACACCAATGTGCGTCCCAAATGAAACCGGGGGGCTCCCCCAGGACGTCTGCCGACGGCAGTCGCTTGCCGGCTGTTTACTTCCAGCCGGAGAAAGAAAACGAGGACAGCTTCCCCAGGGACGTTTCTGGACCCTTGGGACCATCCAGAATCACCAAAGCCTAAACTTTGCACGGCCTGGGCAACGCTCTTCCTCATGTCCAGCAATCCCCACGTGAAAACCTTTCTCAGCAGAGGCAGGCACCCTCTCCCTTGTACCAGATAGCTCGGCAGAGCCTTCCGAGAAACATGCTGCATCATTCAGCTTGAACGTGGGACGCGGAGGGGAGAGGACGCTTTCTCCCCGTTTGGAGGCGCCTTGCGCTTGGCTTCAAAGCTGCCTGAACAGCACTAGCGGCCCGACGTCTCTGCACGGCAGGATTGTCGTTGTGGGCCGAGGCTGCGTGTTCTCTCAAAGCGAAAACCGTGCTGGCAATCCCTTTCTAGAAACTCCTCCCACGGCACCACATGGTCAGCTCCGGCCAAACGAAAGGTGACCTCAGGCCTCAAGGTAAGTTCCAGTGTTTCACGTCGGGGGAGTTGGGTGTGCAGTGGTTTCCATGAGGCCATACTCCACCACGGAGTGCCTTAACTCTGCGACGCTCCTGGGGGCACACAGGATAGGAGCTCGTTCGCCAATTTCGCAGGATGACTTCTCTCCGTGCCGGATCGGCGGCTCCTGGCTTCTGAGGAAACTTAGCCTAAACAGGGCCCTGGAGAAAGCTCTTCACGTTCATAGCAAGGGCAACGTACTGCTCTCTGGCTTGTCTGGGTTGAGCGCCCCAGTCGTCAAAGAGCCTCGCGAAGGCAGTGCTGCGCAGACGCCCTTTGCCGGTCGCACGGCCTCCTTGACTGAAAGAGAACGGCAGTGCCAGAAGGCACCGTGCTGACGACTGGCTCCAGGAGGAGACTCGGGACAGCACTCTCACAGAAGCGAAAGCTGGGCTGTGGGCCCAGCCTGAGGACCAGCACGTTTTCCACACTTAACACAGCTAAGGCATGAGCCAGACGACAGCCTTGGTCACCGAGGCCTATCTAAGGTACTGCCATACTTACCCACTAGATCCCACGCAGAGGTCCCTGTGCCCAAAAGGGCTTCCACGGAAGGGCCCTGTTCCTCCCGTGTGTTTCCTTGAGGGAATCAGAAACCACTGAGGATAACTACGTGAGCTCCGCTTTGAAACTGGGCGACCCTGGGCAAACCTTATTCCCCTCCGAGGTAGACGAGACAGTTGCGGGTCCTAAGCTGCCTGAAGCACACTCCTCGCGCCCACCTTCTCTTTGCTGCCAGAAGGCCTCACATAAGAGGCCTGAGTTTACTCGTGACGGAAGCCGTCTGAGTGTACTCGTGTGAGGCCTGCTGCTCTCAGTTCCTTGCTGGGAGCTTCAGCAAGAGCACTCTGGAGCTCGCCGACAAAAGAATTGTGAGCCCCCCCCGGCCTCAAGTAAAAGTCCAGATTTCCCCCGTCAGTAACACCTCGGAGTGCCATAGGAGCGAAGAAGCATGCGTTAACGGAATGCTTCAACAGTGCTAGGGATTTATTTCACGAGACCCTGTGCACTCACGTTCGTTGTAAGAACTGTCAAAGGGCACTGTAGGCCGTCCAATCCCTCCGTTGCGTTTGAGCCACAGGAAGTAAATGCATTCGTTTGATTAAGCTCCGTGAACGTGCAACGACGATGGCGAAGCGCTGCCCTGTTCGCTCGAAAGCTCTCGTTTGTACGGCCTTCCAACGGCCTCAGGGTACGCACTTCTAAACAGCCTTACATTCCATGCTGGTGTGCCCCCAATTAGGAATTTGGGCTCTTCTGTGAGACACCAATGTGCGTCCCAAATGAAACCGGGGGGCTCCCCCAGGACGTCTGCCGACGGCAGTCGCTTGCCGGCTGTTTACTTCCAGCCGGAGAAAGAAAACGAGGACAGCTTCCCCAGGGACGTTTCTGGACCCTTGGGACCATCCAGAATCACCAAAGCCTAAACTTTGCACGGCCTGGGCAACGCTCTTCCTCATGTCCAGCAATCCCCACGTGAAAACCTTTCTCAGCAGAGGCAGGCACCCTCTCCCTTGTACCAGGTAGCTCGGCAGAGCCTTCCGAGAAACATGCTGCATCATTCAGCTTGAACGTGGGACGCGGAGGGGAGAGGACGCTTTCTCCCCGTTTGGAGGCGCCTTGCGCTTGGCTTCAAAGCTGCCTGAACAGCACTAGCGGCCCGACGTCTCTGCACGGCAGGATTGTCGTTGTGGGCCGAGGCTGCGTGTTCTCTCAAAGCGAAAACCGTGCTGGCAATCCCTTTCTAGAAACTCCTCCCACGGCACCACATGGTCAGCTCCGGCCAAACGAAAGGTGACCTCAGGCCTCAAGGTAAGTTCCAGTGTTTCACGTCGGGGGAGTTGGGTGTGCAGTGGTTTCCATGAGGCCATACTCCACCACGGAGTGCCTTAACTCTGCGACGCTCCTGGGGGCACACAGGATAGGAGCTCGTTCGCCAATTTCGCAGGATGACTTCTCTCCGTGCCGGATCGGCGGCTCCTGGCTTCTGAGGAAACTTAGCCTAAACAGGGCCCTGGAGAAAGCTCTTCACGTTCATAGCAAGGGCAACGTACTGCTCTCTGGCTTGTCTGGGTTGAGCGCCCCAGTCGTCAAAGAGCCTCGCGAAGGCAGTGCTGCGCAGACGCCCTTTGCCGGTCGCACGGCCTCCTTGACTGAAAGAGAACGGCAGTGCCAGAAGGCACCGTGCTGACGACTGGCTCCAGGAGGAGACTCGGGACAGCACTCTCACAGAAGCGAAAGCTGGGCTGTGGGCCCAGCCTGAGGACCAGCACGTTTTCCACACTTAACACAGCTAAGGCATGAGCCAGACGACAGCCTTGGTCACCGAGGCCTATCTAAGGTACTGCCATACTTACCCACTAGATCCCACGCAGAGGTCCCTGTGCCCAAAAGGGCTTCCACGGAAGGGCCCTGTTCCTCCCGTGTGTTTCCTTGAGGGAATCAGAAACCACTGAGGATAACTACGTGAGCTCCGCTTTGAAACTGGGCGACCCTGGGCAAACCTTATTCCCCTCCGTGGTAGACGAGACAGTTGCGGGTCCTAAGCTGCCTGAAGCACACTCCTCGCGCCCACCTTCTCTTTGCTGCCAGAAGGCCTCACATAAGAGGCCTGAGTTTACTCGTGACGGAAGCCGTCTGAGTGTACTCGTGTGAGGCCTGCTGCTCTCAGTTCCTTGCTGGGAGCTTCAGCAAGAGCACTCTGGAGCTCGCCGACAAAAGAATTGTGAGCCCCCCCCCGGCCTCAAGTAAAAGTCCAGATTTCCCCCGTCAGTAACACCTCGGAGTGCCATAGGAGCGAAGAAGCATGCGTTAACGGAATGCTTCAACAGTGCTAGGGATTTATTTCACGAGACCCTGTGCACTCACGTTCGTTGTAAGAACTGTCAAAGGGCACTGTAGGCCGTCCAACCCCTCCGTTGCGTTTGAGCCACAGGAAGTAAATGCATTCGTTTGATTAAGCTCCGTGAACGTGCAACGACGATGGCGAAGCGCTGCCCTGTTCGCTCGAAAGCTCTCGTTTGTACGGCCTTCCAACGGCCTCAGGGTACGCACTTCTAAACAGCCTTACATTCCATGCTGGTGTGCCCCCAATTAGGAATTTGGGCTCTTCTGTGAGACACCAATGTGCGTCCCAAATGAAACCGGGGGGCTCCCCCAGGACGTCTGCCGACGGCAGTCGCTTGCCGGCTGTTTACTTCCAGCCGGAGAAAGAAAACGAGGACAGCTTCCCCAGGGACGTTTCTGGACCCTTGGGACCATCCAGAATCACCAAAGCCTAAACTTTGCACGGCCTGGGCAACGCTCTTCCTCATGTCCAGCAATCCCCACGTGAAAACCTTTCTCAGCAGAGGCAGGCACCCTCTCCCTTGTACCAGATAGCTCGGCAGAGCCTTCCGAGAAACATGCTGCATCATTCAGCTTGAACGTGGGACGCGGAGGGGAGAGGACGCTTTCTCCCCGTTTGGAGGCGCCTTGCGCTTGGCTTCAAAGCTGCCTGAACAGCACTAGCGGCCCGACGTCTCTGCACGGCAGGATTGTCGTTGTGGGCCGAGGCTGCGTGTTCTCTCAAAGCGAAAACCGTGCTGGCAATCCCTTTCTAGAAACTCCTCCCACGGCACCACATGGTCAGCTCCGGCCAAACGAAAGGTGACCTCAGGCCTCAAGGTAAGTTCCAGTGTTTCACGTCGGGGGAGTTGGGTGTGCAGTGGTTTCCATGAGGCCATACTCCACCACGGAGTGCCTTAACTCTGCGACGCTCCTGGGGGCACACAGGATAGGAGCTCGTTCGCCAATTTCGCAGGATGACTTCTCTCCGTGCCGGATCGGCGGCTCCTGGCTTCTGAGGAAACTTAGCCTAAACAGGGCCCTGGAGAAAGCTCTTCACGTTCATAGCAAGGGCAACGTACTGCTCTCTGGCTTGTCTGGGTTGAGCGCCCCAGTCGTCAAAGAGCCTCGCGAAGGCAGTGCTGCGCAGACGCCCTTTGCCGGTCGCACGGCCTCCTTGACTGAAAGAGAACGGCAGTGCCAGAAGGCACCGTGCTGACGACTGGCTCCAGGAGGAGACTCGGGACAGCACTCTCACAGAAGCGAAAGCTGGGCTGTGGGCCCAGCCTGAGGACCAGCACGTTTTCCACACTTAACACAGCTAAGGCATGAGCCAGACGACAGCCTTGGTCACCGAGGCCTATCTAAGGTACTGCCATACTTACCCACTAGATCCCACGCAGAGGTCCCTGTGCCCAAAAGGGCTTCCACGGAAGGGCCCTGTTCCTCCCGTGTGTTTCCTTGAGGGAATCAGAAACCACTGAGGATAACTACGTGAGCTCCGCTTTGAAACTGGGCGACCCTGGGCAAACCTTATTCCCCTCCGTGGTAGACGAGACAGTTGCGGGTCCTAAGCTGCCTGAAGCACACTCCTCGCGCCCACCTTCTCTTTGCTGCCAGAAGGCCTCACATAAGAGGCCTGAGTTTACTCGTGACGGAAGCCGTCTGAGTGTACTCGTGTGAGGCCTGCTGCTCTCAGTTCCTTGCTGGGAGCTTCAGCAAGAGCACTCTGGAGCTCGCCGACAAAAGAATTGTGAGCCCCCCCCCGGCCTCAAGTAAAAGTCCAGATTTCCCCCGTCAGTAACACCTCGGAGTGCCATAGGAGCGAAGAAGCATGCGTTAACGGAATGCTTCAACAGTGCTAGGGATTTATTTCACGAGACCCTGTGCACTCACGTTCGTTGTAAGAACTGTCAAAGGGCACTGTAGGCCGTCCAACCCCTCCGTTGCGTTTGAGCCACAGGAAGTAAATGCATTCGTTTGATTAAGCTCCGTGAACGTGCAACGACGATGGCGAAGCGCTGCCCTGTTCGCTCGAAAGCTCTCGTTTGTACGGCCTTCCAACGGCCTCAGGGTACGCACTTCTAAACAGCCTTACATTCCATGCTGGTGTGCCCCCAATTAGGAATTTGGGCTCTTCTGTGAGACACCAATGTGCGTCCCAAATGAAACCGGGGGGCTCCCCCAGGACGTCTGCCGACGGCAGTCGCTTGCCGGCTGTTTACTTCCAGCCGGAGAAAGAAAACGAGGACAGCTTCCCCAGGGACGTTTCTGGACCCTTGGGACCATCCAGAATCACCAAAGCCTAAACTTTGCACGGCCTGGGCAACGCTCTTCCTCATGTCCAGCAATCCCCACGTGAAAACCTTTCTCAGCAGAGGCAGGCACCCTCTCCCTTGTACCAGATAGCTCGGCAGAGCCTTCCGAGAAACATGCTGCATCATTCAGCTTGAACGTGGGACGCGGAGGGGAGAGGACGCTTTCTCCCCGTTTGGAGGCGCCTTGCGCTTGGCTTCAAAGCTGCCTGAACAGCACTAGCGGCCCGACGTCTCTGCACGGCAGGATTGTCGTTGTGGGCCGAGGCTGCGTGTTCTCTCAAAGCGAAAACCGTGCTGGCAATCCCTTTCTAGAAACTCCTCCCACGGCACCACATGGTCAGCTCCGGCCAAACGAAAGGTGACCTCAGGCCTCAAGGTAAGTTCCAGTGTTTCACGTCGGGGGAGTTGGGTGTGCAGTGGTTTCCATGAGGCCATACTCCACCACGGAGTGCCTTAACTCTGCGACGCTCCTGGGGGCACACAGGATAGGAGCTCGTTCGCCAATTTCGCAGGATGACTTCTCTCCGTGCCGGATCGGCGGCTCCTGGCTTCTGAGGAAACTTAGCCTAAACAGGGCCCTGGAGAAAGCTCTTCACGTTCATAGCAAGGGCAACGTACTGCTCTCTGGCTTGTCTGGGTTGAGCGCCCCAGTCGTCAAAGAGCCTCGCGAAGGCAGTGCTGCGCAGACGCCCTTTGCCGGTCGCACGGCCTCCTTGACTGAAAGAGAACGGCAGTGCCAGAAGGCACCGTGCTGACGACTGGCTCCAGGAGGAGACTCGGGACAGCACTCTCACAGAAGCGAAAGCTGGGCTGTGGGCCCAGCCTGAGGACCAGCACGTTTTCCACACTTAACACAGCTAAGGCATGAGCCAGACGACAGCCTTGGTCACCGAGGCCTATCTAAGGTACTGCCATACTTACCCACTAGATCCCACGCAGAGGTCCCTGTGCCCAAAAGGGCTTCCACGGAAGGGCCCTGTTCCTCCCGTGTGTTTCCTTGAGGGAATCAGAAACCACTGAGGATAACTACGTGAGCTCCGCTTTGAAACTGGGCGACCCTGGGCAAACCTTATTCCCCTCCGAGGTAGACGAGACAGTTGCGGGTCCTAAGCTGCCTGAAGCACACTCCTCGCGCCCACCTTCTCTTTGCTGCCAGAAGGCCTCACATAAGAGGCCTGAGTTTACTCGTGACGGAAGCCGTCTGAGTGTACTCGTGTGAGGCCTGCTGCTCTCAGTTCCTTGCTGGGAGCTTCAGCAAGAGCACTCTGGAGCTCGCCGACAAAAGAATTGTGAGCCCCCCCCGGCCTCAAGTAAAAGTCCAGATTTCCCCCGTCAGTAACACCTCGGAGTGCCATAGGAGCGAAGAAGCATGCGTTAACGGAATGCTTCAACAGTGCTAGGGATTTATTTCACGAGACCCTGTGCACTCACGTTCGTTGTAAGAACTGTCAAAGGGCACTGTAGGCCGTCCAATCCCTCCGTTGCGTTTGAGCCACAGGAAGTAAATGCATTCGTTTGATTAAGCTCCGTGAACGTGCAACGACGATGGCGAAGCGCTGCCCTGTTCGCTCGAAAGCTCTCGTTTGTACGGCCTTCCAACGGCCTCAGGGTACGCACTTCTAAACAGCCTTACATTCCATGCTGGTGTGCCCCCAATTAGGAATTTGGGCTCTTCTGTGAGACACCAATGTGCGTCCCAAATGAAACCGGGGGGCTCCCCCAGGACGTCTGCCGACGGCAGTCGCTTGCCGGCTGTTTACTTCCAGCCGGAGAAAGAAAACGAGGACAGCTTCCCCAGGGACGTTTCTGGACCCTTGGGACCATCCAGAATCACCAAAGCCTAAACTTTGCACGGCCTGGGCAACGCTCTTCCTCATGTCCAGCAATCCCCACGTGAAAACCTTTCTCAGCAGAGGCAGGCACCCTCTCCCTTGTACCAGGTAGCTCGGCAGAGCCTTCCGAGAAACATGCTGCATCATTCAGCTTGAACGTGGGACGCGGAGGGGAGAGGACGCTTTCTCCCCGTTTGGAGGCGCCTTGCGCTTGGCTTCAAAGCTGCCTGAACAGCACTAGCGGCCCGACGTCTCTGCACGGCAGGATTGTCGTTGTGGGCCGAGGCTGCGTGTTCTCTCAAAGCGAAAACCGTGCTGGCAATCCCTTTCTAGAAACTCCTCCCACGGCACCACATGGTCAGCTCCGGCCAAACGAAAGGTGACCTCAGGCCTCAAGGTAAGTTCCAGTGTTTCACGTCGGGGGAGTTGGGTGTGCAGTGGTTTCCATGAGGCCATACTCCACCACGGAGTGCCTTAACTCTGCGACGCTCCTGGGGGCACACAGGATAGGAGCTCGTTCGCCAATTTCGCAGGATGACTTCTCTCCGTGCCGGATCGGCGGCTCCTGGCTTCTGAGGAAACTTAGCCTAAACAGGGCCCTGGAGAAAGCTCTTCACGTTCATAGCAAGGGCAACGTACTGCTCTCTGGCTTGTCTGGGTTGAGCGCCCCAGTCGTCAAAGAGCCTCGCGAAGGCAGTGCTGCGCAGACGCCCTTTGCCGGTCGCACGGCCTCCTTGACTGAAAGAGAACGGCAGTGCCAGAAGGCACCGTGCTGACGACTGGCTCCAGGAGGAGACTCGGGACAGCACTCTCACAGAAGCGAAAGCTGGGCTGTGGGCCCAGCCTGAGGACCAGCACGTTTTCCACACTTAACACAGCTAAGGCATGAGCCAGACGACAGCCTTGGTCACCGAGGCCTATCTAAGGTACTGCCATACTTACCCACTAGATCCCACGCAGAGGTCCCTGTGCCCAAAAGGGCTTCCACGGAAGGGCCCTGTTCCTCCCGTGTGTTCCCTTGAGGGAATCAGAAACCACTGAGGATAACTACGTGAGCTCCGCTTTGAAACTGGGCGACCCTGGGCAAACCTTATTCCCCTCCGAGGTAGACGAGACAGTTGCGGGTCCTAAGCTGCCTGAAGCACACTCCTCGCGCCCACCTTCTCTTTGCTGCCAGAAGGCCTCACATAAGAGGCCTGAGTTTACTCGTGACGGAAGCCGTCTGAGTGTACTCGTGTGAGGCCTGCTGCTCTCAGTTCCTTGCTGGGAGCTTCAGCAAGAGCACTCTGGAGCTCGCCGACAAAAGAATTGTGAGCCCCCCCCCGGCCTCAAGTAAAAGTCCAGATTTCCCCCGTCAGTAACACCTCGGAGTGCCATAGGAGCGAAGAAGCATGCGTTAACGGAATGCTTCAACAGTGCTAGGGATTTATTTCACGAGACCCTGTGCACTCACGTTCGTTGTAAGAACTGTCAAAGGGCACTGTAGGCCGTCCAACCCCTCCGTTGCGTTTGAGCCACAGGAAGTAAATGCATTCGTTTGATTAAGCTCCGTGAACGTGCAACGACGATGGCGAAGCGCTGCCCTGTTCGCTCGAAAGCTCTCGTTTGTACGGCCTTCCAACGGCCTCAGGGTACGCACTTCTAAACAGCCTTACATTCCATGCTGGTGTGCCCCCAATTAGGAATTTGGGCTCTTCTGTGAGACACCAATGTGCGTCCCAAATGAAACCGGGGGGCTCCCCCAGGACGTCTGCCGACGGCAGTCGCTTGCCGGCTGTTTACTTCCAGCCGGAGAAAGAAAACGAGGACAGCTTCCCCAGGGACGTTTCTGGACCCTTGGGACCATCCAGAATCACCAAAGCCTAAACTTTGCACGGCCTGGGCAACGCTTTTCCTCATGTCCAGCAATCCCCACGTGAAAACCTTTCTCAGCAGAGGCAGGCACCCTCTCCCTTGTACCAGATAGCTCGGCAGAGCCTTCCGAGAAACATGCTGCATCATTCAGCTTGAACGTGGGACGCGGAGGGGAGAGGACGCTTTCTCCCCGTTTGGAGGCGCCTTGCGCTTGGCTTCAAAGCTGCCTGAACAGCACTAGCGGCCCGACGTCTCTGCACGGCAGGATTGTCGTTGTGGGCCGAGGCTGCGTGTTCTCTCAAAGCGAAAACCGTGCTGGCAATCCCTTTCTAGAAACTCCTCCCACGGCACCACATGGTCAGCTCCGGCCAAACGAAAGGTGACCTCAGGCCTCAAGGTAAGTTCCAGTGTTTCACGTCGGGGGAGTTGGGTGTGCAGTGGTTTCCATGAGGCCATACTCCACCACGGAGTGCCTTAACTCTGCGACGCTCCTGGGGGCACACAGGATAGGAGCTCGTTCGCCAATTTCGCAGGATGACTTCTCTCCGTGCCGGAACGGCGGCTCCTGGCTTCTGAGGAAACTTAGCCTAAACAGGGCCCTGGAGAAAGCTCTTCACGTTCATAGCAAGGGCAACGTACTGCTCTCTGGCTTGTCTGGGTTGAGCGCCCCAGTCGTCAAAGAGCCTCCCGAAGGCAGTGCTGCCCAGACGCCCTTTGCCAGTCGCACGGCCTCCTTGACTGAAAGAGAACGGCAGTGCCAGAAGGCACCGTGCTGACGACTGGCTCCAGGAGGAGACTCGGGACAGCACTCTCACAGAAGCGAAAGCTGGGCGGTGGGCCCAGCCTGAGGACCAGCACGTTTTCCACACTTAACACAGCTAAGGCATGAGCCAGACGACAGCCTTGGTCACCGAGGCCTATCTAAGGTACTGCCATACTTACCCACTAGATCCCACGCAGAGGTCCCTGTGCCCAAAAGGGGTCCACGGAAGGGCCCTGTTCCTCCCGTGTGTTCCCTTGAGGGAATCAGAAACCACTGAGGATAACTACGTGAGCTCCGCTTTGAAACTGGGCGACCCTGGGCAAACCTTATTCCCCTCCGAGGTAGACGAGACAGTTGCGGGTCCTAAGCTGCCTGAAGCACACTCCTCGCGCCCACCTTCTCTTTGCTGCCAGAAGGCCTCACATAAGAGGCCTGAGTTTACTCGTGACGGAAGCCGTCTGAGTGTACTCGTGTGAGGCCTGCTGCTCTCAGTTCCTTGCTGGGAGCTTCAGCAAGAGCACTCTGGAGCTCGCCGACAAAAGAATTGTGAGCCCCCCCCGGCCTCAAGTAAAAGTCCAGATTTCCCCCGTCAGTAACACCTCGGAGTGCCATAGGAGCGAAGAAGCATGCGTTAACGGAATGCTTCAACAGTGCTAGGGATTTATTTCACGAGACCCTGTGCACTCACGTTCGTTGTAAGAACTGTCAAAGGGCACTGTAGGCCGTCCAACCCCTCCGTTGCGTTTGAGCCACAGGAAGTAAATGCATTCGTTTGATTAAGCTCCGTGAACGTGCAACGACAATGGCGAAGCGCTGCCCTGTTCGCTCGAAAGCTCTCGTTTGTACGGCCTTCCAACGGCCTCAGGGTACGCACTTCTAAACAGCCTTACATTCCATGCTGGTGTGCCCCCAGTTAGGAATTTGGGCTCTTCTGTGAGACACCAATGTGCGTCCCAAATGAAACCGGGGGGCTCCCCCAGGACGTCTGCCGACGGCAGTCGCTTGCCGGCTGTTTACTTCCAGCCGGAGAAAGAAAACGAGGACAGCTTCCCCAGGGACGTTTCTGGACCCTTGGGACCATCCAGAATCACCAAAGCCTAAACTTTGCACGGCCTGGGCAACGCTCTTCCTCATGTCCAGCAATCCCCACGTGAAAACCTTTCTCAGCAGAGGCAGGCACCCTCTCCCTTGTACCAGATAGCTCGGCAGAGCCTTCCGAGAAACATGCTGCATCATTCAGCTTGAACGTGGGACGCGGAGGGGAGAGAACGCTTTCTCCCCGTTTGGAGGCGCCTTGCGCTTGGCTTCAAAGCTGCCTGAACAGCACTAGCGGCCCGACGTCTCTGCACGGCAGGATTGTCGTTGTGGGCCGAGGCTGCGTGTTCTCTCAAAGCGAAAACCGTGCTGGCAATCCCTTTCTAGAAACTCCTCCCACGGCACCACATGGTCAGCTCCGGCCAAACGAAAGGTGACCTCAGGCCTCAAGGTAAGTTCCAGTGTTTCACGTCGGGGGAGTTGGGTGTGCAGTGGTTTCCATGAGGCCATACTCCACCACGGAGTGCCTTAACTCTGCGACGCTCCTGGGGGCACACAGGATAGGAGCTCGTTCGCCAATTTCGCAGGATGACTTCTCTCCGTGCCGGATCGGCGGCTCCTGGCTTCTGAGGAAACTTAGCCTAAACAGGGCCCTGGAGAAAGCTCTTCACGTTCATAGCAAGGGCAACGTACTGCTCTCTGGCTTGTCTGGGTTGAGCGCCCCAGTCGTCAAAGAGCCTCGCGAAGGCAGTGCTGCGCAGACGCCCTTTGCCAGTCGCACGGCCTCCTTGACTGAAAGAGAACGGCAGTGCCAGAAGGCACCGTGCTGACGACTGGCTCCAGGAGGAGACTCGGGACAGCACTCTCACAGAAGCGAAAGCTGGGCTGTGGGCCCAGCCTGAGGACCAGCACGTTTTCCACACTTAACACAGCTAAGGCATGAGCCAGACGACAGCCTTGGTCACCGAGGCCTATCTAAGGTACTGCCATACTTACCCACTAGATCCCACGCAGAGGTCCCTGTGCCCAAAAGGGCTTCCACGGAAGGGCCCTGTTCCTCCCGTGTGTTTCCTTGAGGGAATCAGAAACCACTGAGGATAACTACGTGAGCTCCGCTTTGAAACTGGGCGACCCTGGGCAAACCTTATTCCCCTCCGTGGTAGACGAGACAGTTGCGGGTCCTAAGCTGCCTGAAGCACACTCCTCGCGCCCACCTTCTCTTTGCTGCCAGAAGGCCTCACATAAGAGGCCTGAGTTTACTCGTGACGGAAGCCGTCTGAGTGTACTCGTGTGAGGCCTGCTGCTCTCAGTTCCTTGCTGGGAGCTTCAGCAAGAGCACTCTGGAGCTCGCCGACAAAAGAATTGTGAGCCCCCCCCCGGCCTCAAGTAAAAGTCCAGATTTCCCCCGTCAGTAACACCTCGGAGTGCCATAGGAGCGAAGAAGCATGCGTTAACGGAATGCTTCAACAGTGCTAGGGATTTATTTCACGAGACCCTGTGCACTCACGTTCGTTGTAAGAACTGTCAAAGGGCACTGTAGGCCGTCCAACCCCTCCGTTGCGTTTGAGCCACAGGAAGTAAATGCATTCGTTTGATTAAGCTCCGTGAACGTGCAACGACGATGGCGAAGCGCTGCCCTGTTCGCTCGAAAGCTCTCGTTTGTACGGCCTTCCAACGGCCTCAGGGTACGCACTTCTAAACAGCCTTACATTCCATGCTGGTGTGCCCCCAGTTAGGAATTTGGGCTCTTCTGTGAGACACCAATGTGCGTCCCAAATGAAACCGGGGGGCTCCCCCAGGACGTCTGCCGACGGCAGTCGCTTGCCGGCTGTTTACTTCCAGCCGGAGAAAGAAAACGAGGACAGCTTCCCCAGGGACGTTTCTGGACCCTTGGGACCATCCAGAATCACCAAAGCCTAAACTTTGCACGGCCTGGGCAACGCTCTTCCTCATGTCCAGCAATCCCCACGTGAAAACCTTTCTCAGCAGAGGCAGGCACCCTCTCCCTTGTACCAGATAGCTCGGCAGAGCCTTCCGAGAAACATGCTGCATCATTCAGCTTGAACGTGGGACGCGGAGGGGAGAGGACGCTTTCTCCCCGTTTGGAGGCGCCTTGCGCTTGGCTTCAAAGCTGCCTGAACAGCACTAGCGGCCCGACGTCTCTGCACGGCAGGATTGTCGTTGTGGGCCGAGGCTGCGTGTTCTCTCAAAGCGAAAACCGTGCTGGCAATCCCTTTCTAGAAACTCCTCCCACGGCACCACATGGTCAGCTCCGGCCAAACGAAAGGTGACCTCAGGCCTCAAGGTAAGTTCCAGTGTTTCACGTCGGGGGAGTTGGGTGTGCAGTGGTTTCCATGAGGCCATACTCCACCACGGAGTGCCTTAACTCTGCGACGCTCCTGGGGGCACACAGGATAGGAGCTCGTTCGCCAATTTCGCAGGATGACTTCTCTCCGTGCCGGATCGGCGGCTCCTGGCTTCTGAGGAAACTTAGCCTAAACAGGGCCCTGGAGAAAGCTCTTCACGTTCATAGCAAGGGCAACGTACTGCTCTCTGGCTTGTCTGGGTTGAGCGCCCCAGTCGTCAAAGAGCCTCGCGAAGGCAGTGCTGCGCAGACGCCCTTTGCCAGTCGCACGGCCTCCTTGACTGAAAGAGAACGGCAGTGCCAGAAGGCACCGTGCTGACGACTGGCTCCAGGAGGAGACTCGGGACAGCACTCTCACAGAAGCGAAAGCTGGGCTGTGGGCCCAGCCTGAGGACCAGCACGTTTTCCACACTTAACACAGCTAAGGCATGAGCCAGACGACAGCCTTGGTCACCGAGGCCTATCTAAGGTACTGCCATACTTACCCACTAGATCCCACGCAGAGGTCCCTGTGCCCAAAAGGGCTTCCACGGAAGGGCCCTGTTCCTCCCGTGTGTTTCCTTGAGGGAATCAGAAACCACTGAGGATAACTACGTGAGCTCCGCTTTGAAACTGGGCGACCCTGGGCAAACCTTATTCCCCTCCGTGGTAGACGAGACAGTTGCGGGTCCTAAGCTGCCTGAAGCACACTCCTCGCGCCCACCTTCTCTTTGCTGCCAGAAGGCCTCACATAAGAGGCCTGAGTTTACTCGTGACGGAAGCCGTCTGAGTGTACTCGTGTGAGGCCTGCTGCTCTCAGTTCCTTGCTGGGAGCTTCAGCAAGAGCACTCTGGAGCTCGCCGACAAAAGAATTGTGAGCCCCCCCCCGGCCTCAAGTAAAAGTCCAGATTTCCCCCGTCAGTAACACCTCGGAGTGCCATAGGAGCGAAGAAGCATGCGTTAACGGAATGCTTCAACAGTGCTAGGGATTTATTTCACGAGACCCTGTGCACTCACGTTCGTTGTAAGAACTGTCAAAGGGCACTGTAGGCCGTCCAACCCCTCCGTTGCGTTTGAGCCACAGGAAGTAAATGCATTCGTTTGATTAAGCTCCGTGAACGTGCAACGACGATGGCGAAGCGCTGCCCTGTTCGCTCGAAAGCTCTCGTTTGTACGGCCTTCCAACGGCCTCAGGGTACGCACTTCTAAACAGCCTTACATTCCATGCTGGTGTGCCCCCAGTTAGGAATTTGGGCTCTTCTGTGAGACACCAATGTGCGTCCCAAATGAAACCGGGGGGCTCCCCCAGGACGTCTGCCGACGGCAGTCGCTTGCCGGCTGTTTACTTCCAGCCGGAGAAAGAAAACGAGGACAGCTTCCCCAGGGACGTTTCTGGACCCTTGGGACCATCCAGAATCACCAAAGCCTAAACTTTGCACGGCCTGGGCAACGCTCTTCCTCATGTCCAGCAATCCCCACGTGAAAACCTTTCTCAGCAGAGGCAGGCACCCTCTCCCTTGTACCAGATAGCTCGGCAGAGCCTTCCGAGAAACATGCTGCATCATTCAGCTTGAACGTGGGACGCGGAGGGGAGAGGACGCTTTCTCCCCGTTTGGAGGCGCCTTGCGCTTGGCTTCAAAGCTGCCTGAACAGCACTAGCGGCCCGACGTCTCTGCACGGCAGGATTGTCGTTGTGGGCCGAGGCTGCGTGTTCTCTCAAAGCGAAAACCGTGCTGGCAATCCCTTTCTAGAAACTCCTCCCACGGCACCACATGGTCAGCTCCGGCCAAACGAAAGGTGACCTCAGGCCTCAAGGTAAGTTCCAGTGTTTCACGTCGGGGGAGTTGGGTGTGCAGTGGTTTCCATGAGGCCATACTCCACCACGGAGTGCCTTAACTCTGCGACGCTCCTGGGGGCACACAGGATAGGAGCTCGTTCGCCAATTTCGCAGGATGACTTCTCTCCGTGCCGGATCGGCGGCTCCTGGCTTCTGAGGAAACTTAGCCTAAACAGGGCCCTGGAGAAAGCTCTTCACGTTCATAGCAAGGGCAACGTACTGCTCTCTGGCTTGTCTGGGTTGAGCGCCCCAGTCGTCAAAGAGCCTCGCGAAGGCAGTGCTGCGCAGACGCCCTTTGCCAGTCGCACGGCCTCCTTGACTGAAAGAGAACGGCAGTGCCAGAAGGCACCGTGCTGACGACTGGCTCCAGGAGGAGACTCGGGACAGCACTCTCACAGAAGCGAAAGCTGGGCTGTGGGCCCAGCCTGAGGACCAGCACGTTTTCCACACTTAACACAGCTAAGGCATGAGCCAGACGACAGCCTTGGTCACCGAGGCCTATCTAAGGTACTGCCATACTTACCCACTAGATCCCACGCAGAGGTCCCTGTGCCCAAAAGGGCTTCCACGGAAGGGCCCTGTTCCTCCCGTGTGTTCCCTTGAGGGAATCAGAAACCACTGAGGATAACTACGTGAGCTCCGCTTTGAAACTGGGCGACCCTGGGCAAACCTTATTCCCCTCCGTGGTAGACGAGACAGTTGCGGGTCCTAAGCTGCCTGAAGCACACTCCTCGCGCCCACCTTCTCTTTGCTGCCAGAAGGCCTCACATAAGAGGCCTGAGTTTACTCGTGACGGAAGCCGTCTGAGTGTACTCGTGTGAGGCCTGCTGCTCTCAGTTCCTTGCTGGGAGCTTCAGCAAGAGCACTCTGGAGCTCGCCGACAAAAGAATTGTGAGCCCCCCCCGGCCTCAAGTAAAAGTCCAGATTTCCCCCGTCAGTAACACCTCGGAGTGCCATAGGAGCGAAGAAGCATGCGTTAACGGAATGCTTCAACAGTGCTAGGGATTTATTTCACGAGACCCTGTGCACTCACGTTCGTTGTAAGAACTGTCAAAGGGCACTGTAGGCCGTCCAACCCCTCCGTTGCGTTTGAGCCACAGGAAGTAAATGCATTCGTTTGATTAAGCTCCGTGAACGTGCAACGACGATGGCGAAGCGCTGCCCTGTTCGCTCGAAAGCTCTCGTTTGTACGGCCTTCCAACGGCCTCAGGGTACGCACTTCTAAACAGCCTTACATTCCATGCTGGTGTGCCCCCAGTTAGGAATTTGGGCTCTTCTGTGAGACACCAATGTGCGTCCCAAATGAAACCGGGGGGCTCCCCCAGGACGTCTGCCGACGGCAGTCGCTTGCCGGCTGTTTACTTCCAGCCGGAGAAAGAAAACGAGGACAGCTTCCCCAGGGACGTTTCTGGACCCTTGGGACCATCCAGAATCACCAAAGCCTAAACTTTGCACGGCCTGGGCAACGCTCTTCCTCATGTCCAGCAATCCCCACGTGAAAACCTTTCTCAGCAGAGGCAGGCACCCTCTCCCTTGTACCAGGTAGCTCGGCAGAGCCTTCCGAGAAACATGCTGCATCATTCAGCTTGAACGTGGGACGCGGAGGGGAGAGGACGCTTTCTCCCCGTTTGGAGGCGCCTTGCGCTTGGCTTCAAAGCTGCCTGAACAGCACTAGCGGCCCGACGTCTCTGCACGGCAGGATTGTCTTTGTGGGCCGAGGCTGCGTGTTCTCTCAAAGCGAAAACCGTGCTGGCAATCCCTTTCTAGAAACTCCTCCCACGGCACCACATGGTCAGCTCCGGCCAAACGAAAGGTGACCTCAGGCCTCAAGGTAAGTTCCAGTGTTTCACGTCGGGGGAGTTGGGTGTGCAGTGGTTTCCATGAGGCCATACTCCACCACGGAGTGCCTTAACTCTGCGACGCTCCTGGGGGCACACAGGATAGGAGCTCGTTCGCCAATTTCGCAGGATGACTTCTCTCCGTGCCGGATCGGCGGCTCCTGGCTTCTGAGGAAACTTAGCCTAAACAGGGCCCTGGAGAAAGCTCTTCACGTTCATAGCAAGGGCAACGTACTGCTCTCTGGCTTGTCTGGGTTGAGCGCCCCAGTCGTCAAAGAGCCTCGCGAAGGCAGTGCTGCCCAGACGCCCTTTGCCAGTCGCACGGCCTCCTTGACTGAAAGAGAACGGCAGTGCCAGAAGGCACCGTGCTGACGACTGGCTCCAGGAGGAGACTCGGGACAGCACTCTCACAGAAGCGAAAGCTGGGCTGTGGGCCCAGCCTGAGGACCAGCACGTTTTCCACACTTAACACAGCTAAGGCATGAGCCAGACGACAGCCTTGGTCACCGAGGCCTATCTAAGGTACTGCCATACTTACCCACTAGATCCCACGCAGAGGTCCCTGTGCCCAAAAGGGCTTCCACGGAAGGGCCCTGTTCCTCCCGTGTGTTTCCTTGAGGGAATCAGAAACCACTGAGGATAACTACGTGAGCTCCGCTTTGAAACTGGGCGACCCTGGGCAAACCTTATTCCCCTCCGTGGTAGACGAGACAGTTGCGGGTCCTAAGCTGCCTGAAGCACACTCCTCGCGCCCACCTTCTCTTTGCTGCCAGAAGGCCTCACATAAGAGGCCTGAGTTTACTCGTGACGGAAGCCGTCTGAGTGTACTCGTGTGAGGCCTGCTGCTCTCAGTTCCTTGCTGGGAGCTTCAGCAAGAGCACTCTGGAGCTCGCCGACAAAAGAATTGTGAGCCCCCCCCCGGCCTCAAGTAAAAGTCCAGATTTCCCCCGTCAGTAACACCTCGGAGTGCCATAGGAGCGAAGAAGCATGCGTTAACGGAATGCTTCAACAGTGCTAGGGATTTATTTCACGAGACCCTGTGCACTCACGTTCGTTGTAAGAACTGTCAAAGGGCACTGTAGGCCGTCCAACCCCTCCGTTGCGTTTGAGCCACAGGAAGTAAATGCATTCGTTTGATTAAGCTCCGTGAACGTGCAACGACGATGGCGAAGCGCTGCCCTGTTCGCTCGAAAGCTCTCGTTTGTACGGCCTTCCAACGGCCTCAGGGTACGCACTTCTAAACAGCCTTACATTCCATGCTGGTGTGCCCCCAATTAGGAATTTGGGCTCTTCTGTGAGACACCAATGTGCGTCCCAAATGAAACCGGGGGGCTCCCCCAGGACGTCTGCCGACGGCAGTCGCTTGCCGGCTGTTTACTTCCAGCCGGAGAAAGAAAACGAGGACAGCTTCCCCAGGGACGTTTCTGGACCCTTGGGACCATCCAGAATCACCAAAGCCTAAACTTTGCACGGCCTGGGCAACGCTCTTCCTCATGTCCAGCAATCCCCACGTGAAAACCTTTCTCAGCAGAGGCAGGCACCCTCTCCCTTGTACCAGATAGCTCGGCAGAGCCTTCCGAGAAACATGCTGCATCATTCAGCTTGAACGTGGGACGCGGAGGGGAGAGGACGCTTTCTCCCCGTTTGGAGGCGCCTTGCGCTTGGCTTCAAAGCTGCCTGAACAGCACTAGCGGCCCGACGTCTCTGCACGGCAGGATTGTCGTTGTGGGCCGAGGCTGCGTGTTCTCTCAAAGCGAAAACCGTGCTGGCAATCCCTTTCTAGAAACTCCTCCCACGGCACCACATGGTCAGCTCCGGCCAAACGAAAGGTGACCTCAGGCCTCAAGGTAAGTTCCAGTGTTTCACGTCGGGGGAGTTGGGTGTGCAGTGGTTTCCATGAGGCCATACTCCACCACGGAGTGCCTTAACTCTGCGACGCTCCTGGGGGCACACAGGATAGGAGCTCGTTCGCCAATTTCGCAGGATGACTTCTCTCCGTGCCGGAACGGCGGCTCCTGGCTTCTGAGGAAACTTAGCCTAAACAGGGCCCTGGAGAAAGCTCTTCACGTTCATAGCAAGGGCAACGTACTGCTCTCTGGCTTGTCTGGGTTGAGCGCCCCAGTCGTCAAAGAGCCTCGCGAAGGCAGTGCTGCCCAGACGCCCTTTGCCAGTCGCACGGCCTCCTTGACTGAAAGAGAACGGCAGTGCCAGAAGGCACCGTGCTGACGACTGGCTCCAGGAGGAGACTCGGGACAGCACTCTCACAGAAGCGAAAGCTGGGCGGTGGGCCCAGCCTGAGGACCAGCACGTTTTCCACACTTAACACAGCTAAGGCATGAGCCAGACGACAGCCTTGGTCACCGAGGCCTATCTAAGGTACTGCCATACTTACCCACTAGATCCCACGCAGAGGTCCCTGTGCCCAAAAGGGGTCCACGGAAGGGCCCTGTTCCTCCCGTGTGTTCCCTTGAGGGAATCAGAAACCACTGAGGATAACTACGTGAGCTCCGCTTTGAAACTGGGCGACCCTGGGCAAACCTTATTCCCCTCCGAGGTAGACGAGACAGTTGCGGGTCCTAAGCTGCCTGAAGCACACTCCTCGCGCCCACCTTCTCTTTGCTGCCAGAAGGCCTCACATAAGAGGCCTGAGTTTACTCGTGACGGAAGCCGTCTGAGTGTACTCGTGTGAGGCCTGCTGCTCTCAGTTCCTTGCTGGGAGCTTCAGCAAGAGCACTCTGGAGCTCGCCGACAAAAGAATTGTGAGCCCCCCCCGGCCTCAAGTAAAAGTCCAGATTTCCCCCGTCAGTAACACCTCGGAGTGCCATAGGAGCGAAGAAGCATGCGTTAACGGAATGCTTCAACAGTGCTAGGGATTTATTTCACGAGACCCTGTGCACTCACGTTCGTTGTAAGAACTGTCAAAGGGCACTGTAGGCCGTCCAACCCCTCCGTTGCGTTTGAGCCACAGGAAGTAAATGCATTCGTTTGATTAAGCTCCGTGAACGTGCAACGACGATGGCGAAGCGCTGCCCTGTTCGCTCGAAAGCTCTCGTTTGTACGGCCTTCCAACGGCCTCAGGGTACGCACTTCTAAACAGCCTTACATTCCATGCTGGTGTGCCCCCAATTAGGAATTTGGGCTCTTCTGTGAGACACCAATGTGCGTCCCAAATGAAACCGGGGGGCTCCCCCAGGACGTCTGCCGACGGCAGTCGCTTGCCGGCTGTTTACTTCCAGCCGGAGAAAGAAAACGAGGACAGCTTCCCCAGGGACGTTTCTGGACCCTTGGGACCATCCAGAATCACCAAAGCCTAAACTTTGCACGGCCTGGGCAACGCTCTTCCTCATGTCCAGCAATCCCCACGTGAAAACCTTTCTCAGCAGAGGCAGGCACCCTCTCCCTTGTACCAGATAGCTCGGCAGAGCCTTCCGAGAAACATGCTGCATCATTCAGCTTGAACGTGGGACGCGGAGGGGAGAGGACGCTTTCTCCCCGTTTGGAGGCGCCTTGCGCTTGGCTTCAAAGCTGCCTGAACAGCACTAGCGGCCCGACGTCTCTGCACGGCAGGATTGTCGTTGTGGGCCGAGGCTGCGTGTTCTCTCAAAGCGAAAACCGTGCTGGCAATCCCTTTCTAGAAACTCCTCCCACGGCACCACATGGTCAGCTCCGGCCAAACGAAAGGTGACCTCAGGCCTCAAGGTAAGTTCCAGTGTTTCACGTCGGGGGAGTTGGGTGTGCAGTGGTTTCCATGAGGCCATACTCCACCACGGAGTGCCTTAACTCTGCGACGCTCCTGGGGGCACACAGGATAGGAGCTCGTTCGCCAATTTCGCAGGATGACTTCTCTCCGTGCCGGAACGGCGGCTCCTGGCTTCTGAGGAACCTTAGCCTAAACAGGGCCCTGGAGAAAGCTCTTCACGTTCATAGCAAGGGCAACGTACTGCTCTCTGGCTTGACTGGGTTGAGCGCCCCAGTCGTCAAAGAGCCTCGCGAAGGCAGTGCTGCGCAGACTCCCTTTGCCAGTCGCACGGCCTCCTTGACTGAAAGAGAACGGCAGTGCCAGAAGGCACCGTGCTGACGACTGGCTCCAGGAGGAGACTCGGGACAGCACTCTCACAGAAGCGAAAGCTGGGCGGTGGGCCCAGCCTGAGGACCAGCACGTTTTCCACACTTAACACAGCTAAGGCATGAGCCAGACGACAGCCTTGGTCACCGAGGCCTATCTAAGGTACTGCCATACTTACCCACTAGATCCCACGCAGAGGTCCCTGTGCCCAAAAGGGGTCCACGGAAGGGCCCTGTTCCTCCCGTGTGTTCCCTTGAGGGAATCAGAAACCACTGAGGATAACTACGTGAGCTCCGCTTTGAAACTGGGCGACCCTGGGCAAACCTTATTCCCCTCCGAGGTAGACGAGACAGTTGCGGGTCCTAAGCTGCCTGAAGCACACTCCTCGCGCCCACCTTCTCTTTGCTGCCAGAAGGCCTCACATAAGAGGCCTGAGTTTACTCGTGACGGAAGCCGTCTGAGTGTACTCGTGTGAGGCCTGCTGCTCTCAGTTCCTTGCTGGGAGCTTCAGCAAGAGCACTCTGGAGCTCGCCGACAAAAGAATTGTGAGCCCCCCCCGGCCTCAAGTAAAAGTCCAGATTTCCCCCGTCAGTAACACCTCGGAGTGCCATAGGAGCGAAGAAGCATGCGTTAACGGAATGCTTCAACAGTGCTAGGGATTTATTTCACGAGACCCTGTGCACTCACGTTCGTTGTAAGAACTGTCAAAGGGCACTGTAGGCCGTCCAACCCCTCCGTTGCGTTTGAGCCACAGGAAGTAAATGCATTCGTTTGATTAAGCTCCGTGAACGTGCAACGACGATGGCGAAGCGCTGCCCTGTTCGCTCGAAAGCTCTCGTTTGTACGGCCTTCCAACGGCCTCAGGGTACGCACTTCTAAACAGCCTTACATTCCATGCTGGTGTGCCCCCAATTAGGAATTTGGGCTCTTCTGTGAGACACCAATGTGCGTCCCAAATGAAACCGGGGGGCTCCCCCAGGACGTCTGCCGACGGCAGTCGCTTGCCGGCTGTTTACTTCCAGCCGGAGAAAGAAAACGAGGACAGCTTCCCCAGGGACGTTTCTGGACCCTTGGGACCATCCAGAATCACCAAAGCCTAAACTTTGCACGGCCTGGGCAACGCTCTTCCTCATGTCCAGCAATCCCCACGTGAAAACCTTTCTCAGCAGAGGCAGGCACCCTCTCCCTTGTACCAGATAGCTCGGCAGAGCCTTCCGAGAAACATGCTGCATCATTCAGCTTGAACGTGGGACGCGGAGGGGAGAGGACGCTTTCTCCCCGTTTGGAGGCGCCTTGCGCTTGGCTTCAAAGCTGCCTGAACAGCACTAGCGGCCCGACGTCTCTGCACGGCAGGATTGTCGTTGTGGGCCGAGGCTGCGTGTTCTCTCAAAGCGAAAACCGTGCTGGCAATCCCTTTCTAGAAACTCCTCCCACGGCACCACATGGTCAGCTCCGGCCAAACGAAAGGTGACCTCAGGCCTCAAGGTAAGTTCCAGTGTTTCACGTCGGGGGAGTTGGGTGTGCAGTGGTTTCCATGAGGCCATACTCCACCACGGAGTGCCTTAACTCTGCGACGCTCCTGGGGGCACACAGGATAGGAGCTCGTTCGCCAATTTCGCAGGATGACTTCTCTCCGTGCCGGATCGGCGGCTCCTGGCTTCTGAGGAAACTTAGCCTAAACAGGGCCCTGGAGAAAGCTCTTCACATTCATAGCAAGGGCAACGTACTGCTCTCTGGGTTGTCTGGGTTGAGCGCCCCAGTCGTCAAAGAGCCTCGCGAAGGCAGTGCTGCGCAGACGCCCTTTGCCAGTCGCACGGCCTCCTTGACTGAAAGAGAACGGCAGTGCCAGAAGGCACCGTGCTGACGACTGGCTCCAGGAGGAGACTCGGGACAGCACTCTCACAGAAGCGAAAGCTGGGCTGTGGGCCCAGCCTGAGGACCAGCACGTTTTCCACACTTAACACAGCTAAGGCATGAGCCAGACGACAGCCTTGGTCACCGAGGCCTATCTAAGGTACTGCCATACTTACCCACTAGATCCCACGCAGAGGTCCCTGTGCCCAAAAGGGCTTCCACGGAAGGGCCCTGTTCCTCCCGTGTGTTTCCTTGAGGGAATCAGAAACCACTGAGGATAACTACGTGAGCTCCGCTTTGAAACTGGGCGACCCTGGGCAAACCTTATTCCCCTCCGTGGTAGACGAGACAGTTGCGGGTCCTAAGCTGCCTGAAGCACACTCCTCGCGCCCACCTTCTCTTTGCTGCCAGAAGGCCTCACATAAGAGGCCTGAGTTTACTCGTGACGGAAGCCGTCTGAGTGTACTCGTGTGAGGCCTGCTGCTCTCAGTTCCTTGCTGGGAGCTTCAGCAAGAGCACTCTGGAGCTCGCCGACAAAAGAATTGTGAGCCCCCCCCGGCCTCAAGTAAAAGTCCAGATTTCCCCCGTCAGTAACACCTCGGAGTGCCATAGGAGCGAAGAAGCATGCGTTAACGGAATGCTTCAACAGTGCTAGGGATTTATTTCACGAGACCCTGTGCACTCACGTTCGTTGTAAGAACTGTCAAAGGGCACTGTAGGCCGTCCAACCCCTCCGTTGCGTTTGAGCCACAGGAAGTAAATGCATTCGTTTGATTAAGCTCCGTGAACGTGCAACGACGATGGCGAAGCGCTGCCCTGTTCGCTCGAAAGCTCTCGTTTGTACGGCCTTCCAACGGCCTCAGGGTACGCACTTCTAAACAGCCTTACATTCCATGCTGGTGTGCCCCCAATTAGGAATTTGGGCTCTTCTGTGAGACACCAATGTGCGTCCCAAATGAAACCGGGGGGCTCCCCCAGGACGTCTGCCGACGGCAGTCGCTTGCCGGCTGTTTACTTCCAGCCGGAGAAAGAAAACGAGGACAGCTTCCCCAGGGACGTTTCTGGACCCTTGGGACCATCCAGAATCACCAAAGCCTAAACTTTGCACGGCCTGGGCAACGCTCTTCCTCATGTCCAGCAATCCCCACGTGAAAACCTTTCTCAGCAGAGGCAGGCACCCTCTCCCTTGTACCAGATAGCTCGGCAGAGCCTTCCGAGAAACATGCTGCATCATTCAGCTTGAACGTGGGACGCGGAGGGGAGAGGACGCTTTCTCCCCGTTTGGAGGCGCCTTGCGCTTGGCTTCAAAGCTGCCTGAACAGCACTAGCGGCCCGACGTCTCTGCACGGCAGGATTGTCGTTGTGGGCCGAGGCTGCGTGTTCTCTCAAAGCGAAAACCGTGCTGGCAATCCCTTTCTAGAAACTCCTCCCACGGCACCACATGGTCAGCTCCGGCCAAACGAAAGGTGACCTCAGGCCTCAAGGTAAGTTCCAGTGTTTCACGTCGGGGGAGTTGGGTGTGCAGTGGTTTCCATGAGGCCATACTCCACCACGGAGTGCCTTAACTCTGCGACGCTCCTGGGGGCACACAGGATAGGAGCTCGTTCGCCAATTTCGCAGGATGACTTCTCTCCGTGCCGGATCGGCGGCTCCTGGCTTCTGAGGAAACTTAGCCTAAACAGGGCCCTGGAGAAAGCTCTTCACATTCATAGCAAGGGCAACGTACTGCTCTCTGGCTTGTCTGGGTTGAGCGCCCCAGTCGTCAAAGAGCCTCGCGAAGGCAGTGCTGCGCAGACGCCCTTTGCCAGTCGCACGGCCTCCTTGACTGAAAGAGAACGGCAGTGCCAGAAGGCACCGTGCTGACGACTGGCTCCAGGAGGAGACTCGGGACAGCACTCTCACAGAAGCGAAAGCTGGGCTGTGGGCCCAGCCTGAGGACCAGCACGTTTTCCACACTTAACACAGCTAAGGCATGAGCCAGACGACAGCCTTGGTCACCGAGGCCTATCTAAGGTACTGCCATACTTACCCACTAGATCCCACGCAGAGGTCCCTGTGCCCAAAAGGGCTTCCACGGAAGGGCCCTGTTCCTCCCGTGTGTTTCCTTGAGGGAATCAGAAACCACTGAGGATAACTACGTGAGCTCCGCTTTGAAACTGGGCGACCCTGGGCAAACCTTATTCCCCTCCGTGGTAGACGAGACAGTTGCGGGTCCTAAGCTGCCTGAAGCACACTCCTCGCGCCCACCTTCTCTTTGCTGCCAGAAGGCCTCACATAAGAGGCCTGAGTTTACTCGTGACGGAAGCCGTCTGAGTGTACTCGTGTGAGGCCTGCTGCTCTCAGTTCCTT
Source organism: Grampus griseus (assembly GCF_964374135.1). Lineage (NCBI taxonomy): Eukaryota > Metazoa > Chordata > Mammalia > Artiodactyla > Delphinidae > Grampus > Grampus griseus. The sequence goes on along the minus strand of NW_028133176.1, from coordinate 333,522 downwards.
GCTGGGAGCTTCAGCAAGAGCACTCTGGAGCTCGCCGACAAAAGAATTGTGAGCCCCCCCCGGCCTCAAGTAAAAGTCCAGATTTCCCCCGTCAGTAACACCTCGGAGTGCCATAGGAGCGAAGAAGCATGCGTTAACGGAATGCTTCAACAGTGCTAGGGATTTATTTCACGAGACCCTGTGCACTCACGTTCGTTGTAAGAACTGTCAGAGGGCACTGTAGGCCGTCCAACCCCTCCGTTGCATTTGAGCCACAGGAAGTAAATGCATTCGTTTGATTAAGCTCCGTGAACGTGCAACGACGATGGCGAAGCGCTGCCCTGTTCGCTCGAAAGCTCTCGTTTGTACGGCCTTCCAACGGCCTCAGGGTACGCACTTCTAAACAGCCTTACATTCCATGCTGGTGTGCCCCCAATTAGGAATTTGGGCTCTTCTGTGAGACACCAATGTGCGTCCCAAATGAAACCGGGGGGCTCCCCCAGGACGTCTGCCGACAGCAGTCGGTTGCCGGCTGTTTATTTCCAGCCGGAGAAAGAAAACGAGGACAGCTTCCCCAGGGACGTTTCTGGACCCTTGGGACCATCCAGAATCACCAAAGCCTAAACTTTGCACGGCCTGGGCAACGCTCTTCCTCATGTCCAGCAATCCCCACGTGAAAACCTTTCTCAGCAGAGGCAGGCACCCTCTCCCTTGTAACAGGTAGCTCGGCAGAGCCTTCCGAGAAACATGCTGCATCATTCAGCTTGAACGTGGGACGCGGAGGGGAGAGGACGCTTTCTCCCCGTTTGGAGGCGCCTTGCGCTTGGCTTCAAAGCTGCCTGAACAGCACTAGCGGCCCGACGTCTCTGCACGGCAGGATTGTCGTTGTGGGCCGAGGCTGCGTGTTCTCTCAAAGCGAAAACCGTGCTGGCAATCCCTTTCTAGAAACTCCTCCCACGGCACCACATGGTCAGCTCCGGCCAAACGAAAGGTGACCTCAGGCCTCAAGGTAAGTTCCAGTGTTTCACGTCGGGGGAGTTGGGTGTGCAGTGGTTTCCATGAGGCCATACTCCACCACGGAGTGCCTTAACTCTGCGACGCTCCTGGGGGCACACAGGATAGGAGCTCTTTCGCCAATTTCGCAGGATGACTTCTCTCCGTGCCGGATCGGCGGCTCCTGGCTTCTGAGGAAACTTAGCCTAAACAGGGCCCTGGAGGAAGCTCTTCACGTTCATAGCAAGGGCAACGTACTGCTCTCTGGCTTGTCTGGGTTGAGCGCCCCAGTCGTCAAAGAGCCTCGCGAAGGCAGTGCTGCGCAGACGCCCTTTGCCAGTCGCACGGCCTCCTTGACTGAAAGAGAACGGCAGTGCCAGAAGGCACCGTGCTGACGACTGGCTCCAGGAGGAGACTCGGGACAGCACTCTCACAGAAGCGAAAGGTGGGCTGTGGGCCCAGCCTGAGGACCAGCACGTTTTCCACACTTAACACAGCTAAGGCATGAGCCAGACGACAGCCTTGGTCACCGAGGCCTATCTAAGGTACTGCCATACTTACCCACTAGATCCCACGCAGAGGTCCCTGTGCCCAAAAGGGCTTCCACGGAAGGGCCCTGTTCCTCCCGTGTGTTTCCTTGAGGGAATCAGAAACCACTGAGGATAACTACGTGAGCTCCGCTTTGAAACTGGGCGACCCTGGGCAAACCTTATTCCCCTCCGTGGTAGACGAGACAGTTGCGGGTCCTAAGCTGCCTGAAGCACACTCCTCGCGCCCACCTTCTCTTTGCTGCCAGAAGGCCTCACATAAGAGGCCTGAGTTTACTCGTGACGGAAGCCGTCTGAGTGTACTCGTGTGAGGCCTGCTGCTCTCAGTTCCTTGCTGGGAGCTTCAGCAAGAGCACTCTGGAGCTCGCCGACAAAAGAATTGTGAGCCCCCCCCGGCCTCAAGTAAAAGTCCAGATTTCCCCCGTCAGTAACACCTCGGAGTGCCATAGGAGCGAAGAAGCATGCGTTAACGGAATGCTTCAACAGTGCTAGGGATTTATTTCACGAGACCCTGTGCACTCACGTTCGTTGTAAGAACTGTCAAAGGGCACTGTAGGCCGTCCAACCCCTCCGTTGCGTTTGAGCCACAGGAAGTAAATGCATTCGTTTGATTAAGCTCCGTGAACGTGCAACGACGATGGCGAAGCGCTGCCCTGTTCGCTCGAAAGCTCTCGTTTGTACGGCCTTCCAACGGCCTCAGGGTACGCACTTCTAAACAGCCTTACATTCCATGCTGGTGTGCCCCCAATTAGGAATTTGGGCTCTTCTGTGAGACACCAATGTGCGTCCCAAATGAAACCGGGGGGCTCCCCCAGGACGTCTGCCGACGGCAGTCGCTTGCCGGCTGTTTACTTCCAGCCGGAGAAAGAAAACGAGGACAGCTTCCCCAGGGACGTTTCTGGACCCTTGGGACCATCCAGAATCACCAAAGCCTAAACTTTGCACGGCCTGGGCAACGCTCTTCCTCATGTCCAGCAATCCCCACGTGAAAACCTTTCTCAGCAGAGGCAGGCACCCTCTCCCTTGTACCAGGTAGCTCGGCAGAGCCTTCCGAGAAACATGCTGCATCATTCAGCTTGAACGTGGGACGCGGAGGGGAGAGGACGCTTTCTCCCCGTTTGGAGGCGCCTTGCGCTTGGCTTCAAAGCTGCCTGAACAGCACTAGCGGCCCGACGTCTCTGCACGGCAGGATTGTCGTTGTGGGCCGAGGCTGCGTGTTCTCTCAAAGCGAAAACCGTGCTGGCAATCCCTTTCTAGAAACTCCTCCCACGGCACCACATGGTCAGCTCCGGCCAAACGAAAGGTGACCTCAGGCCTCAAGGTAAGTTCCAGTGTTTCACGTCGGGGGAGTTGGGTGTGCAGTGGTTTCCATGAGGCCATACTCCACCACGGAGTGCCTTAACTCTGCGACGCTCCTGGGGGCACACAGGATAGGAGCTCGTTCGCCAATTTCGCAGGATGACTTCTCTCCGTGCCGGAACGGCGGCTCCTGGCTTCTGAGGAACCTTAGCCTAAACAGGGCCCTGGAGAAAGCTCTTCACGTTCATAGCAAGGGCAACGTACTGCTCTCTGGCTTGTCTGGGTTGAGCGTCCCAGTCGTCAAAGAGCCTCGCGAAGGCAGTGCTGCGCAGACGCCCTTTGCCAGTCGCACGGCCTCCTTGACTGAAAGAGAACGGCAGTGCCAGAAGGCACCGTGCTGACGACTGGCTCCAGGAGGAGACTCGGGACAGCACTCTCACAGAAGCGAAAGCTGGGCGGTGGGCCCAGCCTGAGGACCAGCACGTTTTCCACACTTAACACAGCTAAGGCATGAGCCAGACGACAGCCTTGGTCACCGAGGCCTATCTAAGGTACTGCCATACTTACCCACTAGATCCCACGCAGAGGTCCCTGTGCCCAAAAGGGGTCCACGGAAGGGCCCTGTTCCTCCCGTGTGTTCCCTTGAGGGAATCAGAAACCACTGAGGATAACTACGTGAGCTCCGCTTTGAAACTGGGCGACCCTGGGCAAACCTTATTCCCCTCCGAGGTAGACGAGACAGTTGCGGGTCCTAAGCTGCCTGAAGCACACTCCTCGCGCCCACCTTCTCTTTGCTGCCAGAAGGCCTCACATAAGAGGCCTGAGTTTACTCGTGACGGAAGCCGTCTGAGTGTACTCGTGTGAGGCCTGCTGCTCTCAGTTCCTTGCTGGGAGCTTCAGCAAGAGCACTCTGGAGCTCGCCGACAAAAGAATTGTGAGCCCCCCCCGGCCTCAAGTAAAAGTCCAGATTTCCCCCGTCAGTAACACCTCGGAGTGCCATAGGAGCGAAGAAGCATGCGTTAACGGAATGCTTCAACAGTGCTAGGGATTTATTTCACGAGACCCTGTGCACTCACGTTCGTTGTAAGAACTGTCAAAGGGCACTGTAGGCCGTCCAACCCCTCCGTTGCGTTTGAGCCACAGGAAGTAAATGCATTCGTTTGATTAAGCTCCGTGAACGTGCAACGACGATGGCGAAGCGCTGCCCTGTTCGCTCGAAAGCTCTCGTTTGTACGGCCTTCCAACGGCCTCAGGGTACGCACTTCTAAACAGCCTTACATTCCATGCTGGTGTGCCCCCAATTAGGAATTTGGGCTCTTCTGTGAGACACCAATGTGCGTCCCAAATGAAACCGGGGGGCTCCCCCAGGACGTCTGCCGACGGCAGTCGCTTGCCGGCTGTTTACTTCCAGCCGGAGAAAGAAAACGAGGACAGCTTCCCCAGGGACGTTTCTGGACCCTTGGGACCATCCAGAATCACCGAAGCCTAAACTTTGCACGGCCTGGGCAACGCTCTTCCTCATGTCCAGCAATCCCCACGTGAAAACCTTTCTCAGCAGAGGCAGGCACCCTCTCCCTTGTACCAGATAGCTCGGCAGAGCCTTCCGAGAAACATGCTGCATCATTCAGCTTGAACGTGGGACGCGGAGGGGAGAGGACGCTTTCTCCCCGTTTGGAGGCGCCTTGCGCTTGGCTTCAAAGCTGCCTGAACAGCACTAGCGGCCCGACGTCTCTGCACGGCAGGATTGTCGTTGTGGGCCGAGGCTGCGTGTTCTCTCAAAGCGAAAACCGTGCTGGCAATCCCTTTCTAGAAACTCCTCCCACGGCACCACATGGTCAGCTCCGGCCAAACGAAAGGTGACCTCAGGCCTCAAGGTAAGTTCCAGTGTTTCACGTCGGGGGAGTTGGGTGTGCAGTGGTTTCCATGAGGCCATACTCCACCACGGAGTGCCTTAACTCTGCGACGCTCCTGGGGGCACACAGGATAGGAGCTCGTTCGCCAATTTCGCAGGATGACTTCTCTCCGTGCCGGATCGGCGGCTCCTGGCTTCTGAGGAAACTTAGCCTAAACAGGGCCCTGGAGAAAGCTCTTCACATTCATAGCAAGGGCAACGTACTGCTCTCTGGCTTGTCTGGGTTGAGCGCCCCAGTCGTCAAAGAGCCTCGCGAAGGCAGTGCTGCGCAGACGCCCTTTGCCAGTCGCACGGCCTCCTTGACTGAAAGAGAACGGCAGTGCCAGAAGGCACCGTGCTGACGACTGGCTCCAGGAGGAGACTCGGGACAGCACTCTCACAGAAGCGAAAGCTGGGCGGTGGGCCCAGCCTGAGGACCAGCACGTTTTCCACACTTAACACAGCTAAGGCATGAGCCAGACGACAGCCTTGGTCACCGAGGCCTATCTAAGGTACTGCCATACTTACCCACTAGATCCCACGCAGAGGTCCCTGTGCCCAAAAGGGGTCCACGGAAGGGCCCTGTTCCTCCCGTGTGTTCCCTTGAGGGAATCAGAAACCACTGAGGATAACTACGTGAGCTCCGCTTTGAAACTGGGCGACCCTGGGCAAACCTTATTCCCCTCCGAGGTAGACGAGACAGTTGCGGGTCCTAAGCTGCCTGAAGCACACTCCTCGCGCCCACCTTCTCTTTGCTGCCAGAAGGCCTCACATAAGAGGCCTGAGTTTACTCGTGACGGAAGCCGTCTGAGTGTACTCGTGTGAGGCCTGCTGCTCTCAGTTCCTTGCTGGGAGCTTCAGCAAGAGCACTCTGGAGCTCGCCGACAAAAGAATTGTGAGCCCCCCCCGGCCTCAAGTAAAAGTCCAGATTTCCCCCGTCAGTAACACCTCGGAGTGCCATAGGAGCGAAGAAGCATGCGTTAACGGAATGCTTCAACAGTGCTAGGGATTTATTTCACGAGACCCTGTGCACTCACGTTCGTTGTAAGAACTGTCAAAGGGCACTGTAGGCCGTCCAACCCCTCCGTTGCGTTTGAGCCACAGGAAGTAAATGCATTCGTTTGATTAAGCTCCGTGAACGTGCAACGACGATGGCGAAGCGCTGCCCTGTTCGCTCGAAAGCTCTCGTTTGTACGGCCTTCCAACGGCCTCAGGGTACGCACTTCTAAACAGCCTTACATTCCATGCTGGTGTGCCCCCAATTAGGAATTTGGGCTCTTCTGTGAGACACCAATGTGCGTCCCAAATGAAACCGGGGGGCTCCCCCAGGACGTCTGCCGACGGCAGTCGCTTGCCGGCTGTTTACTTCCAGCCGGAGAAAGAAAACGAGGACAGCTTCCCCAGGGACGTTTCTGGACCCTTGGGACCATCCAGAATCACCGAAGCCTAAACTTTGCACGGCCTGGGCAACGCTCTTCCTCATGTCCAGCAATCCCCACGTGAAAACCTTTCTCAGCAGAGGCAGGCACCCTCTCCCTTGTACCAGATAGCTCGGCAGAGCCTTCCGAGAAACATGCTGCATCATTCAGCTTGAACGTGGGACGCGGAGGGGAGAGGACGCTTTCTCCCCGTTTGGAGGCGCCTTGCGCTTGGCTTCAAAGCTGCCTGAACAGCACTAGCGGCCCGACGTCTCTGCACGGCAGGATTGTCGTTGTGGGCCGAGGCTGCGTGTTCTCTCAAAGCGAAAACCGTGCTGGCAATCCCTTTCTAGAAACTCCTCCCACGGCACCACATGGTCAGCTCCGGCCAAACGAAAGGTGACCTCAGGCCTCAAGGTAAGTTCCAGTGTTTCACGTCGGGGGAGTTGGGTGTGCAGTGGTTTCCATGAGGCCATACTCCACCACGGAGTGCCTTAACTCTGCGACGCTCCTGGGGGCACACAGGATAGGAGCTCGTTCGCCAATTTCGCAGGATGACTTCTCTCCGTGCCGGATCGGCGGCTCCTGGCTTCTGAGGAAACTTAGCCTAAACAGGGCCCTGGAGAAAGCTCTTCACATTCATAGCAAGGGCAACGTACTGCTCTCTGGCTTGTCTGGGTTGAGCGCCCCAGTCGTCAAAGAGCCTCGCGAAGGCAGTGCTGCGCAGACGCCCTTTGCCAGTCGCACGGCCTCCTTGACTGAAAGAGAACGGCAGTGCCAGAAGGCACCGTGCTGACGACTGGCTCCAGGAGGAGACTCGGGACAGCACTCTCACAGAAGCGAAAGCTGGGCGGTGGGCCCAGCCTGAGGACCAGCACGTTTTCCACACTTAACACAGCTAAGGCATGAGCCAGACGACAGCCTTGGTCACCGAGGCCTATCTAAGGTACTGCCATACTTACCCACTAGATCCCACGCAGAGGTCCCTGTGCCCAAAAGGGGTCCACGGAAGGGCCCTGTTCCTCCCGTGTGTTCCCTTGAGGGAATCAGAAACCACTGAGGATAACTACGTGAGCTCCGCTTTGAAACTGGGCGACCCTGGGCAAACCTTATTCCCCTCCGAGGTAGACGAGACAGTTGCGGGTCCTAAGCTGCCTGAAGCACACTCCTCGCGCCCACCTTCTCTTTGCTGCCAGAAGGCCTCACATAAGAGGCCTGAGTTTACTCGTGACGGAAGCCGTCTGAGTGTACTCGTGTGAGGCCTGCTGCTCTCAGTTCCTTGCTGGGAGCTTCAGCAAGAGCACTCTGGAGCTCGCCGACAAAAGAATTGTGAGCCCCCCCCGGCCTCAAGTAAAAGTCCAGATTTCCCCCGTCAGTAACACCTCGGAGTGCCATAGGAGCGAAGAAGCATGCGTTAACGGAATGCTTCAACAGTGCTAGGGATTTATTTCACGAGACCCTGTGCACTCACGTTCGTTGTAAGAACTGTCAAAGGGCACTGTAGGCCGTCCAACCCCTCCGTTGCGTTTGAGCCACAGGAAGTAAATGCATTCGTTTGATTAAGCTCCGTGAACGTGCAACGACGATGGCGAAGCGCTGCCCTGTTCGCTCGAAAGCTCTCGTTTGTACGGCCTTCCAACGGCCTCAGGGTACGCACTTCTAAACAGCCTTACATTCCATGCTGGTGTGCCCCCAATTAGGAATTTGGGCTCTTCTGTGAGACACCAATGTGCGTCCCAAATGAAACCGGGGGGCTCCCCCAGGACGTCTGCCGACGGCAGTCGCTTGCCGGCTGTTTACTTCCAGCCGGAGAAAGAAAACGAGGACAGCTTCCCCAGGGACGTTTCTGGACCCTTGGGACCATCCAGAATCACCGAAGCCTAAACTTTGCACGGCCTGGGCAACGCTCTTCCTCATGTCCAGGAATCCCCACGTGAAAACCTTTCTCAGCAGAGGCAGGCACCCTCTCCCTTGTACCAGATAGCTCGGCAGAGCCTTCCGAGAAACATGCTGCATCATTCAGCTTGAACGTGGGACGCGGAGGGGAGAGGACGCTTTCTCCCCGTTTGGAGGCGCCTTGCGCTTGGCTTCAAAGCTGCCTGAACAGCACTAGCGGCCCGACGTCTCTGCACGGCAGGATTGTCGTTGTGGGCCGAGGCTGCGTGTTCTCTCAAAGCGAAAACCGTGCTGGCAATCCCTTTCTAGAAACTCCTCCCACGGCACCACATGGTCAGCTCCGGCCAAACGAAAGGTGACCTCAGGCCTCAAGGTAAGTTCCAGTGTTTCACGTCGGGGGAGTTGGGTGTGCAGTGGTTTCCATGAGGCCATACTCCACCACGGAGTGCCTTAACTCTGCGACGCTCCTGGGGGCACACAGGATAGGAGCTCGTTCGCCAATTTCGCAGGATGACTTCTCTCCGTGCCGGATCGGCGGCTCCTGGCTTCTGAGGAAACTTAGCCTAAACAGGGCCCTGGAGAAAGCTCTTCACATTCATAGCAAGGGCAACGTACTGCTCTCTGGCTTGTCTGGGTTGAGCGCCCCAGTCGTCAAAGAGCCTCGCGAAGGCAGTGCTGCGCAGACGCCCTTTGCCAGTCGCACGGCCTCCTTGACTGAAAGAGAACGGCAGTGCCAGAAGGCACCGTGCTGACGACTGGCTCCAGGAGGAGACTCGGGACAGCACTCTCACAGAAGCGAAAGCTGGGCTGTGGGCCCAGCCTGAGGACCAGCACGTTTTCCACACTTAACACAGCTAAGGCATGAGCCAGACGACAGCCTTGGTCACCGAGGCCTATCTAAGGTACTGCCATACTTACCCACTAGATCCCACGCAGAGGTCCCTGTGCCCAAAAGGGCTTCCACGGAAGGGCCCTGTTCCTCCCGTGTGTTTCCTTGAGGGAATCAGAAACCACTGAGGATAACTACGTGAGCTCCGCTTTGAAACTGGGCGACCCTGGGCAAACCTTATTCCCCTCCGTGGTAGACGAGACAGTTGCGGGTCCTAAGCTGCCTGAAGCACACTCCTCGCGCCCACCTTCTCTTTGCTGCCAGAAGGCCTCACATAAGAGGCCTGAGTTTACTCGTGACGGAAGCCGTCTGAGTGTACTCGTGTGAGGCCTGCTGCTCTCAGTTCCTTGCTGGGAGCTTCAGCAAGAGCACTCTGGAGCTCGCCGACAAAAGAATTGTGAGCCCCCCCCGGCCTCAAGTAAAAGTCCAGATTTCCCCCGTCAGTAACACCTCGGAGTGCCATAGGAGCGAAGAAGCATGCGTTAACGGAATGCTTCAACAGTGCTAGGGATTTATTTCACGAGACCCTGTGCACTCACGTTCGTTGTAAGAACTGTCAAAGGGCACTGTAGGCCGTCCAACCCCTCCGTTGCGTTTGAGCCACAGGAAGTAAATGCATTCGTTTGATTAAGCTCCGTGAACGTGCAACGACGATGGCGAAGCGCTGCCCTGTTCGCTCGAAAGCTCTCGTTTGTACGGCCTTCCAACGGCCTCAGGGTACGCACTTCTAAACAGCCTTACATTCCATGCTGGTGTGCCCCCAATTAGGAATTTGGGCTCTTCTGTGAGACACCAATGTGCGTCCCAAATGAAACCGGGGGGCTCCCCCAGGACGTCTGCCGACGGCAGTCGCTTGCCGGCTGTTTACTTCCAGCCGGAGAAAGAAAACGAGGACAGCTTCCCCAGGGACGTTTCTGGACCCTTGGGACCATCCAGAATCACCGAAGCCTAAACTTTGCACGGCCTGGGCAACGCTCTTCCTCATGTCCAGCAATCCCCACGTGAAAACCTTTCTCAGCAGAGGCAGGCACCCTCTCCCTTGTACCAGATAGCTCGGCAGAGCCTTCCGAGAAACATGCTGCATCATTCAGCTTGAACGTGGGACGCGGAGGGGAGAGGACGCTTTCTCCCCGTTTGGAGGCGCCTTGCGCTTGGCTTCAAAGCTGCCTGAACAGCACTAGCGGCCCGACGTCTCTGCACGGCAGGATTGTCGTTGTGGGCCGAGGCTGCGTGTTCTCTCAAAGCGAAAACCGTGCTGGCAATCCCTTTCTAGAAACTCCTCCCACGGCACCACATGGTCAGCTCCGGCCAAACGAAAGGTGACCTCAGGCCTCAAGGTAAGTTCCAGTGTTTCACGTCGGGGGAGTTGGGTGTGCAGTGGTTTCCATGAGGCCATACTCCACCACGGAGTGCCTTAACTCTGCGACGCTCCTGGGGGCACACAGGATAGGAGCTCGTTCGCCAATTTCGCAGGATGACTTCTCTCCGTGCCGGAACGGCGGCTCCTGGCTTCTGAGGAACCTTAGCCTAAACAGGGCCCTGGAGAAAGCTCTTCACGTTCATAGCAAGGGCAACGTACTGCTCTCTGGCTTGTCTGGGTTGAGCGTCCCAGTCGTCAAAGAGCCTCGCGAAGGCAGTGCTGCGCAGACGCCCTTTGCCAGTCGCACGGCCTCCTTGACTGAAAGAGAACGGCAGTGCCAGAAGGCACCGTGCTGACGACTGGCTCCAGGAGGAGACTCGGGACAGCACTCTCACAGAAGCGAAAGCTGGGCTGTGGGCCCAGCCTGAGGACCAGCACGTTTTCCACACTTAACACAGCTAAGGCATGAGCCAGACGACAGCCATGGTCACCGAGGCCTATCTAAGGTACTGCCATACTTACCCACTAGATCCCACGCAGAGGTCCCTGTGCCCACAAGGGCCTCCACGGAAGGGCCCTGTTCCTCCCGTGTGTTTCCTTGAGGGAATCAGAAACCACTGAGGATAACTACGTGAGCTCCGCTTTGAAACTGGGCGACCCTGGGCAAACCTTATTCCCCTCCGTGGTAGACGAGACAGTTGCGGGTCCTAAGCTGCCTGAAGCACACTCCTCGCGCCCACCTTCTCTTTGCTGCCTGAAGGCCTCACATAAGAGGCCTGAGTTTACTCGTGACGGAAGCCGTCTGAGTGTACTCGTGTGAGGCCTGCTGCTCTCAGTTCCTTGCTGGGAGCTTCAGCAAGAGCACTCTGGAGCTCGCCGACAAAAGAACTGTGAGCCCCCCCGGCCTCAAGTAAAAGTCCAGATTTCCCCCGTCAGTAACACCTCGGAGTGCCATAGGAGCGAAGAAGCATGCGTTAACGGAATGCTTCAACAGTGCTAGGGATTTATTTCACGAGACCCTGTGCACTCACGTTCGTTGTAAGAACTGTCAAAGGGCACTGTAGGCCGTCCAACCCCTCCGTTGCGTTTGAGCCACAGGAAGTAAATGCATTCGTTTGATTAAGCTCCGTGAACGTGCAACGACGATGGCGAAGCGCTGCCCTGTTCGCTCGAAAGCTCTCGTTTGTACGGCCTTCCAACGGCCTCAGGGTACGCACTTCTAAACAGCCTTACATTCCATGCTGGTGTGCCCCCAATTAGGAATTTGGGCTCTTCTGTGAGACACCAATGTGCGTCCCAAATGAAACCGGGGGGCTCCCCCAGGACGTCTGCGGACGGCAGTCGGTTGCCAGCTGTTTACTTCCAGCCGGAGAAAGAAAACGAGGACAGCTTCCCCAGGGACGATTCTGGACCCTTGGGACCATCCAGAATCACCAAAGTCTAAACTTTGCACGGCCTGGGCAATGCTCTTCCTCATGTCCAGCAATCCCCACGTCAAAACCTTTCTCAGCAGAGGCAGGCACCCTCTCCCTTGTACCAGATAGCTCGGCAGAGCCTTCCGAGAAACATGCTGCGTCATTCAGCTTGAACTTGGGACGCGGAGGGGAGAGGACGCTTTCTCCCCGTTTGGAGGCGCCTTGCGCTTGGCTTCAAAGCTGCCTGAACAGCACTAGCGGCCCGACGTCTCTGCACGGCAGGATTGTCGTTGTGGGCCGAGGCTGCGTGTTCTCTCAAAGCGAAAACCGTGCTGGCAATCCCTTTCTAGAAACTCCTCCCTCGGCACCACATTGTCAGCTCCGGCCGAACGAAAGGTGACCTCAGGCCTCAAGGTAAGTTCCAGTGTTTCACGGCGGGGGAGTTGGGTGTGCAGTGGTTTCCATGAGGCCATACTCCACCACGGAGTGCCTTAACTCTGCGACGCTCCTGGGGGCACACAGGATAGGATAGGAGCTCGTTCGCCAATTTCGCAGGATGACTTCTCTCCGTGCCGGAACGGCGGCTCCTGGCTTCTGAGGAAACTTAGCCTAAACAGGGCCCTGGAGAAAGCTCTTCACGTTCATAGCAAGGGCAACGTACTGCTCTCTGGCTTGACTGGGTTGAGCGCCCCAGTCGTCAAAGAGCCTCGCGAAGGCAGTGCTGCGCAGACTCCCTTTGCCAGTCGCACGGCCTCCTTGACTGAAAGAGAACGGCAGTGACAGAAGGCACCGTGCTGACGACTGGCTCCAGGAGGAGACTCGGGACAGCACTCTCACAGAAGCGAAAGCTGGGCTGTGGGCCCAGCCTGAGGACCAGCACGTTTTCCACACTTAACACAGCTAAGGCATTTGCCAGACGACAGCCTTGGTCACTGAGGCCTATCTAAGGTACTGCCATACTTACCCACTAGATCCCACGCAGAGGTCCCTGTGCCCACAAGGGCCTCCACGGAAGGGCCCTGTTCCTCCCGTGTGTTTCCTTGAGGGAATCAGAAACCACTGAGGATAACTACGTGAGCTCCGCTTTCAAACTGGGCGACCCTGGGCAAACCTTATTCCCCTCCGTGGTAGACGAGACAGTTGCGGGTCCTAAGCTGCCTGAAGCACACTCCTCGCGCCCACCTTCTCTTTGCTGCCTGAAGGCCTCACATAAGAGGCCTGAGTTTACTCGTGACGGAAGCCGTCTGAGTGTACTCGTGTGAGGCCTGCTGCTCTCAGTTCCTTGCTGGGAGCTTCAACAAGAGCACTCTGGAGCTCGCTCACAAAAGAACTGTGAGCCCCCCCGGCCTCAAGTAAAAGTCCAGATTTCCCCTGTCAGTAACACCTCGGAGTGCCATAGGAGCGAAGAAGCATGCGTTAACGGAATGCTTCAACAGTGCTAGGGATTTATTTCACGAGACACTGGGCACTCACTTTCGTTGTAAGAACTGTCAAAGGGCACTGTATGCCGTCCAACCCCTCCGTTGCGTTTGAGCCACAGGAAGTAAATGCATTCGTTTGATTAAGCTCCGTGAACGTGCAACGACGATGGCGAAGCGCTGCCCTGTTCGCTCGAAAGCTCTCGTTTGTACGGCCTTCCAACGGCCTCAGGGTACACACTTCTAAACAGCCTTACATTCCATGCTGGTGTGCCCCCAATTAGGAATTTGGGCTCTTCTGTGAGACACCGATGTGCGTCCCAAATGAAACCGGGGGGCTCCCCCAGGACGTCTGCGGACGGCAGTCGGTTGCCAGCTGTTTACTTCAAGCCGGAGAAAGAAAACGAGGACAGCTTCCCCAGGGACGATTCTGGACCCTTGGGACCATCCAGAATCACCAAAGCCTAAACTTTGCACGGCCTGGGGAACGCTCTTCCTCATGTCCAGCAATCCCCACGTCAAAACCTTTCTCAGCAGAGGCAGGCACCCTCTCCCTTGTACCAGATAGCTCGGCAGAGCCTTCCGAGAAACATGCTGCGTCATTCAGCTTGAACGTGGGACGCGGAGGGGAGAGGACGCTTTCTCCCCGTTTGGAGGCGCCTTGCGCTTGGCTTCAAAGCTGCCTGAACAGCACTAGCGGCCGACGTCTCTGCACGGCAGGATTGTCGTTGTGGGCCGAGGCTGCGTGTTCTCTCAAAGCGAAAACCGTGCTGGCAATCCCTTTCTAGAAACTCCTCCCACGGCACCACATGGTCAGCTCCGGCCGAACGAAAGGTGACCTCAGGCCTCAAGGTAAGTTCCAGTGTTTCACGTCGGGGGAGTTGGGTGTGCAGTGGTTTCCATGAGGCCATACTCCACCACGGAGTGCCTTAACTCTGCGACGCTCCTGGGGGCACACAGGATAGGAGCTCTTTCGCCAATTTCGCAGGATGACTTCTCTCCGTGCCGGATCGGCGGCTCCTGGCTTCTGAGGAAACTTAGCCTAAACAGGGCCCTGGAGGAAGCTCTTCACGTTCACAGCAAGGGCAACGTACTGCTCTCTGGCTTGTCTGGGTTGAGCGCCCCAGTCGTCAAAGAGCCTCGCGAAGGCAGTGCTGCGCAGACGCCCTTTGCCAGTCGCACGGCCTCCTTGACTGAAAGAGAACGGCAGTGCCAGAAGGCACCGTGCTGACGACTGGCTCCAGGAGGAGACTCGGGACAGCACTCTCACAGAAGCGAAAGCTGGGCTGTGGGCCCAGCCTGAGGACCAGCACGTTTTCCACACTTAACACAGCTAAGGCATGAGCCAGACGACAGCCTTGGTCACCGAGGCCTATCTAAGGTACTGCCATACTTACCCACTAGATCCCACGCAGAGGTCCCTGTGCCCAAAAGGGCTTCCACGGAAGGGCCCTGTTCCTCCCGTGTGTTTCCTTGAGGGAATCAGAAACCACTGAGGATAACTACGTGAGCTCCGCTTTGAAACTGGGCGACCCTGGGCAAACCTTATTCCCCTCCGTGGTAGACGAGACAGTTGCGGGTCCTAAGCTGCCTGAAGCACACTCCTCGCGCCCACCTTCTCTTTGCTGCCAGAAGGCCTCACATAAGAGGCCTGAGTTTACTCGTGACGGAAGCCGTCTGAGTGTACTCGTGTGAGGCCTGCTGCTCTCAGTTCCTTGCTGGGAGCTTCAGCAAGAGCACTCTGGAGCTCGCCGACAAAAGAACTGTGAGCCCCCCCGGCCTCAAGTAAAAGTCCAGATTTCCCCCGTCAGTAACACCTCGGAGTGCCATAGGAGCGAAGAAGCATGCGTTAACGGAATGCTTCAACAGTGCTAGGGATTTATTTCACGAGACCCTGTGCACTCACGTTCGTTGTAACAACTGTCAAAGGGCACTGTAGGCCGTCCAACCCCTCCGTTGCGTTTGAGCCACAGGAAGTAAATGCATTCGTTTGATTAAGCTCCGTGAACGTGCAACGACGATGGCGAAGCGCTGCCCTGTTCGCTCGAAAGCTCTCGTTTGTACGGCCTTCCAACGGCCTCAGGGTACGCACTTCTAAACAGCCTTACATTCCATGCTGGTGTGGCCCCAATTAGGAATTTGGGCTCTTCTGTGAGACACCAATGTGCGTCCCAAATGAAACCGGGGGGCTCCCCCAGGACGTCTGCCGACGGCAGTCGGTTGCCAGCTGTTTACTTCCAGCCGGAGAAAGAAAACGAGGACAGCTTCCCCAGGGACGATTCTGGACCCTTGGGACCATCCAGAATCACCAAAGCCTAAACTTTGCACGGCCTGGGCAACGCTCTTCCTCATGTCCAGCAATCCCCACGTGAAAACCTTTCTCAGCAGAGGCAGGCACCCTCTCCCTTGTACCAGATAGCTCGGCAGAGCCTTCCGAGAAACATGCTGCGTCATTCAGCTTGAACTTGGGACGCGGAGGGGAGAGGACGCTTTCTCCCCGTTTGGAGGCGCCTTGCGCTTGGCTTCAAAGCTGCCTGAACAGCACTAGCGGCCCGACGTCTCTGCACGGCAGGATTGTCGTTGTGGGCCGAGGCTGCGTGTTCTCTCAAAGCGAAAACCGTGCTGGCAATCCCTTTCTAGAAACTCCTCCCTCGGCACCACATTGTCAGCTCCGGCCGAACGAAAGGTGACCTCAGGCCTCAAGGTAAGTTCCAGTGTTTCACGGCGGGGGAGTTGGGTGTGCAGTGGTTTCCATGAGGCCATACTCCACCACGGAGTGCCTTAACTCTGCGACGCTCCTGGGGGCACACAGGATAGGAGCTCGTTCGCCAATTTCGCAGGATGACTTCTCTCCGTGCCGGAACGGCGGCTCCTGGCTTCTGAGGAAACTTAGCCTAAACAGGGCCCTGGAGAAAGCTCTTCACGTTCATAGCAAGGGCAACGTACTGCTCTCTGGCTTGACTGGGTTGAGCGCCCCAGTCGTCAAAGAGCCTCGCGAAGGCAGTGCTGCGCAGACTCCCTTTGCCAGTCGCACGGCCTCCTTGACTGAAAGAGAACGGCAGTGACAGAAGGCACCGTGCTGACGACTGGCTCCAGGAGGAGACTCGGGACAGCACTCTCACAGAAGCGAAAGCTGGGCTGTGGGCCCAGCCTGAGGACCAGCACGTTTTCCACACTTAACACAGCTAAGGCATTTGCCAGACGACAGCCTTGGTCACTGAGGCCTATCTAAGGTACTGCCATACTTACCCACTAGATCCCACGCAGAGGTCCCTGTGCCCACAAGGGCCTCCACGGAAGGGCCCTGTTCCTCCCGTGTGTTTCCTTGAGGGAATCAGAAACCACTGAGGATAACTACGTGAGCTCCGCTTTCAAACTGGGCGACCCTGGGCAAACCTTATTCCCCTCCGTGGTAGACGAGACAGTTGCGGGTCTTAAGCTGCCTGAAGCACACTCCTCGCGCCCACCTTCTCTTTGCTGCCAGAAGGCCTCACATAAGAGGCCTGAGTTTACTCGTGACGGAAGCCGTCTGAGTGTACTCGTGTGAGGCCTGCTGCTCTCAGTTCCTTGCTGGGAGCTTCAACAAGAGCACTCTGGAGCTCGCTCACAAAAGAACTGTGAGCCCCCCCGGCCTCAAGTAAAAGTCCAGATTTCCCCCGTCAGTAACACCTCGGAGTGCCATAGGAGCGAAGAAGCATGCGTTAACGGAATGCTTCAACAGTGCTAGGGATTTATTTCACGAGACCCTGTGCACTCACGTTCGTTGTAAGAACTGTCAAAGGGCACTGTAGGCCGTCCAACCCCTCCGTTGCGTTTGAGCCACAGGAAGTAAATGCATTCGTTTGATTAAGCTCCGTGAACGTGCAACGACGATGGCGAAGCGCTGCCCTGTTCGCTCGAAAGCTCTCGTTTGTACGGCCTTCCAACGGCCTCAGGGTACGCACTTCTAAACAGCCTTACATTCCATGCTGGTGTGCCCCCAATTAGGAATTTGGGCTCTTCTGTGAGACACCAATGTGCGTCCCAAATGAAACCGGGGGGCTCCCCCAGGACGTCTGCCGACAGCAGTCGGTTGCCGGCTGTTTACTTCCAGCCGGAGAAAGAAAACGAGGACAGCTCCCCCAGGGACGTTTCTGGACCCTTGGGACCATCCAGAATCACCAAAGCCTAAACTTTGCACGGCCTGGGCAACGCTCTTCCTCATGTCCAGCAATCCCCACGTCAAAACCTTTCTCAGCAGAGGCAGGCACCCTCTCCCTTGTACCAGGTAGCTCGGCAGAGCCTTCCGAGAAACATGCTGCATCATTCAGCTTGAACGTGGGACGCGGAGGGGAGAGGACGCTTTCTCCCCGTTTGGAGGCGCCTTGCGCTTGGCTTCAAAGCTGCCTGAACAGCACTAGCGGCCCGACGTCTCTGCACGGCAGGATTGTCGTTGTGGGCCGAGGCTGCGTGTTCTCTCAAAGCGAAAACCGTGCTGGCAATCCCTTTCTAGAAACTCCTCCCACGGCACCACATGGTCAGCTCCGGCCAAACGAAAGGTGACCTCAGGCCTCAAGGTAAGTTCCAGTGTTTCACGTCGGGGGAGTTGGGTGTGCAGTGGTTTCCATGAGGCCATACTCCACCACGGAGTGCCTTAACTCTGCGACGCTCCTGGGGGCACACAGGATAGGAGCTCGTTCGCCAATTTCGCAGGATGACTTCTCTCCGTGCCGGATCGGCGGCTCCTGGCTTCTGAGGAAACTTAGCCTAAACAGGGCCCTGGAGGAAGCTATTCACGTTCATAGCAAGGGCAACGTACTGCTCTCTGGCTTGTCTGGGTTGAGCGCCCCAGTCGTCAAAGAGCCTCGCGAAGGCAGTGCTGCGCAGACGCCCTTTGCCAGTCGCACGGCCTCCTTGACTGAAAGAGAACGGCAGTGCCAGAAGGCACCGTGCTGACGACTGGCTCCAGGAGGAGACTCGGGACAGCACTCTCACAGAAGCGAAAGCTGGGCTGTGGGCCCAGCCTGAGGACCAGCACGTTTTCCACACTTAACACAGCTAAGGCATGAGCCAGACGACAGCCTTGGTCACCGAGGCCTATCTAAGGTACTGCCATACTTACCCACTAGATCCCACGCAGAGGTCCCTGTGCCCAAAAGGGCTTCCACGGAAGGGCCCTGTTCCTCCCGTGTGTTTCCTTGAGGGAATCAGAAACCACTGAGGATAACTACGTGAGCTCCGCTTTGAAACTGGGCGACCCTGGGCAAACCTTATTCCCCTCCGTGGTAGACGAGACAGTTGCGGGTCCTAAGCTGCCTGAAGCACACTCCTCGCGCCCACCTTCTCTTTGCTGCCAGAAGGCCTCACATAAGAGGCCTGAGTTTACTCGTGACGGAAGCCGTCTGAGTGTACTCGTGTGAGGCCTGCTGCTCTCAGTTCCTTGCTGGGAGCTTCAGCAAGAGCACTCTGGAGCTCGCCGACAAAAGAATTGTGAGCCCCCCCCGGCCTCAAGTAAAAGTCCAGATTTCCCCCGTCAGTAACACCTCGGAGTGCCATAGGAGCGAAGAAGCATGCGTTAACGGAATGCTTCAACAGTGCTAGGGATTTATTTCACGAGACCCTGTGCACTCACGTTCGTTGTAAGAACTGTCAAAGGGCACTGTAGGCCGTCCAACCCCTCCGTTGCGTTTGAGCCACAGGAAGTAAATGCATTCGTTTGATTAAGCTCCGTGAACGTGCAACGACGATGGCGAAGCGCTGCCCTGTTCGCTCGAAAGCTCTCGTTTGTACGGCCTTCCAACGGCCTCAGGGTACGCACTTCTAAACAGCCTTACATTCCATGCTGGTGTGCCCCCAATTAGGAATTTGGGCTCTTCTGTGAGACACCAATGTGCGTCCCAAATGAAACCGGGGGGCTCCCCCAGGACGTCTGCCGACAGCAGTCGGTTGCCGGCTGTTTACTTCCAGCCGGAGAAAGAAAACGAGGACAGCTTCCCCAGGGACGTTTCTGGACCCTTGGGACCATCCAGAATCACCAAAGCCTAAACTTTGCACGGCCTGGGCAACGCTCTTCCTCATGTCCAGCAATCCCCACGTCAAAACCTTTCTCAGCAGAGGCAGGCACCCTCTCCCTTGTACCAGGTAGCTCGGCAGAGCCTTCCGAGAAACATGCTGCATCATTCAGCTTGAACGTGGGACGCGGAGGGGAGAGGACGCTTTCTCCCCGTTTGGAGGCGCCTTGCGCTTGGCTTCAAAGCTGCCTGAACAGCACTAGCGGCCCGACGTCTCTGCACGGCAGGATTGTCGTTGTGGGCCGAGGCTGCGTGTTCTCTCAAAGCGAAAACCGTGCTGGCAATCCCTTTCTAGAAACTCCTCCCACGGCACCACATGGTCAGCTCCGGCCAAACGAAAGGTGACCTCAGGCCTCAAGGTAAGTTCCAGTGTTTCACGTCGGGGGAGTTGGGTGTGCAGTGGTTTCCATGAGGCCATACTCCACCACGGAGTGCCTTAACTCTGCGACGCTCCTGGGGGCACACAGGATAGGAGCTCTTTCGCCAATTTCGCAGGATGACTTCTCTCCGTGCCGGATCGGCGGCTCCTGGCTTCTGAGGAAACTTAGCCTAAACAGGGCCCTGGAGGAAGCTCTTCACGTTCATAGCAAGGGCAACGTACTGCTCTCTGGCTTGTCTGGGTTGAGCGCCCCAGTCGTCAAAGAGCCTCGCGAAGGCAGTGCTGCGCAGAAGCCCTTTGCCAGTCGCACGGCCTCCTTGACTGAAAGAGAACGGCAGTGCCAGAAGGCACCGTGCTGACGACTGGCTCCAGGAGGAGACTCGGGACAGCACTCTCACAGAAGCGAAAGCTGGGCTGTGGGCCCAGCCTGAGGACCAGCACGTTTTCCACACTTAACACAGCTAAGGCATGAGCCAGACGACAGCCATGGTCACCGAGGCCTATCTAAGGTACTGCCATACTTACCCACTAGATCCCACGCAGAGGTCCCTGTGCCCACAAGGGCCTCCACGGAAGGGCCCTGTTCCTCCCGTGTGTTTCCTTGAGGGAATCAGAAACCACTGAGGATAACTACGTGAGCTCCGCTTTGAAACTGGGCGACCCTGGGCAAACCTTATTCCCCTCCGTGGTAGACGAGACAGTTGCGGGTCCTAAGCTGCCTGAAGCACACTCCTCGCGCCCACCTTCTCTTTGCTGCCTGAAGGCCTCACATAAGAGGCCTGAGTTTACTCGTGACGGAAGCCGTCTGAGTGTACTCGTGTGAGGCCTGCTGCTCTCAGTTCCTTGCTGGGAGCTTCAGCAAGAGCACTCTGGAGCTCGCCGACAAAAGAACTGTGAGCCCCCCCGGCCTCAAGTAAAAGTCCAGATTTCCCCCGTCAGTAACACCTCGGAGTGCCATAGGAGCGAAGAAGCATGCGTTAACGGAATGCTTCAACAGTGCTAGGGATTTATTTCACGAGACCCTGTGCACTCACGTTCGTTGTAAGAACTGTCAAAGGGCACTGTAGGCCGTCCAACCCCTCCGTTGCGTTTGAGCCACAGGAAGTAAATGCATTCGTTTGATTAAGCTCCGTGAACGTGCAACGACGATGGCGAAGCGCTGCCCTGTTCGCTCGAAAGCTCTCGTTTGTACGGCCTTCCAACGGCCTCAGGGTACGCACTTCTAAACAGCCTTACATTCCATGCTGGTGTGCCCCCAATTAGGAATTTGGGCTCTTCTGTGAGACACCGATGTGCGTCCCAAAAGAAACCGGGGGGCTCCCCCAGGACGTCTGCCGACAGCAGTCGGTTGCAGGCTGTTTACTTCCAGCCGGAGAAAGAAAACGAGGACAGCTTCCCCAGGGACGTTTCTGGACCCTTGGGACCATCCAGAATCACCAAAGCCTAAACTTTGCACGGCCTGGGCAACGCTCTTCCTCATGTCCAGCAATCCCCACGTGAAAACCTTTCTCAGCAGAGGCAGGCACCCTCTCCCTTGTACCAGGTAGCTCGGCAGAGCCTTCCGAGAAACATGCTGCATCATTCAGCTTGAACGTGGGACGCGGAGGGGAGAGGACGCTTTCTCCCCGTTTGGAGGCGCCTTGCGCTTGGCTTCAAAGCTGCCTGAACAGCACTAGCGGCCCGACGTCTCTGCACGGCAGGATTGTCGTTGTGGGCCGAGGCTGCGTGTTCTCTCAAAGCGAAAACCGTGCTGGCAATCCCTTTCTAGAAACTCCTCCCACGGCACCACATGGTCAGCTCCGGCCAAACGAAAGGTGACCTCAGGCCTCAAGGTAAGTTCCAGTGTTTCACGTCGGGGGAGTTGGGTGTGCAGTGGTTTCCATGAGGCCATACTCCACCACGGAGTGCCTTAACTCTGCGACGCTCCTGGGGGCACACAGGATAGGAGCTCTTTCGCCAATTTCGCAGGATGACTTCTCTCCGTGCCGGATCGGCGGCTCCTGGCTTCTGAGGAAACTTAGCCTAAACAGGGCCCTGGAGGAAGCTCTTCACGTTCATAGCAAGGGCAACGTACTGCTCTCTGGCTTGTCTGGGTTGAGCGCCCCAGTCGTCAAAGAGCCTCGCGAAGGCAGTGCTGCGCAGACGCCCTTTGCCAGTCGCACGGCCTCCTTGACTGAAAGAGAACGGCAGTGCCAGAAGGCACCGTGCTGACGACTGGCTCCAGGAGGAGACTCGGGACAGCACTCTCACAGAAGCGAAAGCTGGGCTGTGGGCCCAGCCTGAGGACCAGCACGTTTTCCACACTTAACACAGCTAAGGCATGAGCCAGACGACAGCCATGGTCACCGAGGCCTATCTAAGGTACTGCCATACTTACCCACTAGATCCCACGCAGAGGTCCCTGTGCCCACAAGGGCCTCCACGGAAGGGCCCTGTTCCTCCCGTGTGTTTCCTTGAGGGAATCAGAAACCACTGAGGATAACTACGTGAGCTCCGCTTTGAAACTGGGCGACCCTGGGCAAACCTTATTCCCCTCCGTGGTAGACGAGACAGTTGCGGGTCCTAAGCTGCCTGAAGCACACTCCTCGCGCCCACCTTCTCTTTGCTGCCTGAAGGCCTCACATAAGAGGCCTGAGTTTACTCGTGACGGAAGCCGTCTGAGTGTACTCGTGTGAGGCCTGCTGCTCTCAGTTCCTTGCTGGGAGCTTCAGCAAGAGCACTCTGGAGCTCGCCGACAAAAGAACTGTGAGCCCCCCCGGCCTCAAGTAAAAGTCCAGATTTCCCCCGTCAGTAACACCTCGGAGTGCCATAGGAGCGAAGAAGCATGCGTTAACGGAATGCTTCAACAGTGCTAGGGATTTATTTCACGAGACCCTGTGCACTCACGTTCGTTGTAAGAACTGTCAAAGGGCACTGTAGGCCGTCCAACCCCTCCGTTGCGTTTGAGCCACAGGAAGTAAATGCATTCGTTTGATTAAGCTCCGTGAACGTGCAACGACGATGGCGAAGCGCTGCCCTGTTCGCTCGAAAGCTCTCGTTTGTACGGCCTTCCAACGGCCTCAGGGTACGCACTTCTAAACAGCCTTACATTCCATGCTGGTGTGCCCCCAATTAGGAATTTGGGCTCTTCTGTGAGACACCGATGTGCGTCCCAAAAGAAACCGGGGGGCTCCCCCAGGACGTCTGCGGATGGCAGTCGGTTGCCAGCTGTTTACTTCCAGCCGGAGAAAGAAAACGAGGACAGCTTCCCCAGGGACGATTCTGGACCCTTGGGACCATCCAGAATCACCAAAGTCTAAACTTTCCACGGCCTGGGCAACGCTCTTCCTCATGTCCAGCAATCCCCACGTCAAAACCTTTCTCAGCAGAGGCAGGCACCCTCTCCCTTGTACCAGATAGCTCGGCAGAGCCTTCCGAGAAACATGCTGCGTCATTCAGCTTGAACGTGGGACGCGGAGGGGAGAGGACGCTTTCTCCCCGTTTGGAGGCGCCTTGCGCTTGGCTTCAAAGCTGCCTGAACAGCACTAGCGGCCCGACGTCTCTGCACGGCAGGATTGTCGTTGTGGGCCGAGGCTGCGTGTTCTCTCAAAGCGAAAACCGTGCTGGCAATCCCTTTCTAGAAACTCCTCCCACGGCACCACATGGTCAGCTCCGGCCGAACGAAAGGTGACCTCAGGCCTCAAGGTAAGTTCCAGTGTTTCACGTCGGGGGAGTTGGGTGTGCAGTGGTTTCCATGAGGCCATACTCCACCACGGAGTGCCTTAACTCTGCGACGCTCCTGGGGGCACACAGGATAGGAGCTCTTTCGCCAATTTCGCAGGATGACTTCTCTCCGTGCCGGATCGGCGGCTCCTGGCTTCTGAGGAAACTTAGCCTAAACAGGGCCCTGGAGGAAGCTCTTCACGTTCACAGCAAGGGCAACGTACTGCTCTCTGGCTTGTCTGGGTTGAGCGCCCCAGTCGTCAAAGAGCCTCGCGAAGGCAGTGCTGCGCAGACGCCCTTTGCCAGTCGCACGGCCTCCTTGACTGAAAGAGAACGGCAGTGCCAGAAGGCACCGTGCTGACGACTGGCTCCAGGAGGAGACTCGGGACAGCACTCTCACAGAAGCGAAAGCTGGGCTGTGGGCCCAGCCTGAGGACCAGCACGTTTTCCACACTTAACACAGCTAAGGCATGAGCCAGACGACAGCCTTGGTCACCGAGGCCTATCTAAGGTACTGCCATACTTACCCACTAGATCCCACGCAGAGGTCCCTGTGCCCAAAAGGGCTTCCACGGAAGGGCCCTGTTCCTCCCGTGTGTTTCCTTGAGGGAATCAGAAACCACTGAGGATAACTACGTGAGCTCCGCTTTGAAACTGGGCGACCCTGGGCAAACCTTATTCCCCTCCGTGGTAGACGAGACAGTTGCGGGTCCTAAGCTGCCTGAAGCACACTCCTCGCGCCCACCTTCTCTTTGCTGCCAGAAGGCCTCACATAAGAGGCCTGAGTTTACTCGTGACGGAAGCCGTCTGAGTGTACTCGTGTGAGGCCTGCTGCTCTCAGTTCCTTGCTGGGAGCTTCAGCAAGAGCACTCTGGAGCTCGCCGACAAAAGAATTGTGAGCCCCCCCCGGCCTCAAGTAAAAGTCCAGATTTCCCCCGTCAGTAACACCTCGGAGTGCCATAGGAGCGAAGAAGCATGCGTTAACGGAATGCTTCAACAGTGCTAGGGATTTATTTCACGAGACCCTGTGCACTCACGTTCGTTGTAAGAACTGTCAAAGGGCACTGTAGGCCGTCCAACCCCTCCGTTGCGTTTGAGCCACAGGAAGTAAATGCATTCGTTTGATTAAGCTCCGTGAACGTGCAAAGACGATGGCGAAGCGCTGCCCTGTTCGCTCGAAAGCTCTCGTTTGTACGGCCTTCCAACGGCCTCAGGGTACGCACTTCTAAACAGCCTTACATTCCATGCTGGTGTGCCCCCAATTAGGAATTTGGGCTCTTCTGTGAGACACCAATGTGCGTCCCAAATGAAACCGGGGGGCTCCCCCAGGACGTCTGCCGACGGCAGTCGGTTGCCAGCTGTTTACTTCCAGCCGGAGAAAGAAAACGAGGACAGCTTCCCCAGGGACGATTCTGGACCCTTGGGACCATCCAGAATCACCAAAGCCTAAACTTTGCACGGCCTGGGCAACGCTCTTCCTCATGTCCAGCAATCCCCACGTGAAAACCTTTCTCAGCAGAGGCAGGCACCCTCTCCCTTGTACCAGATAGCTCGGCAGAGCCTTCCGAGAAACATGCTGCGTCATTCAGCTTGAACTTGGGACGCGGAGGGGAGAGGACGCTTTCTCCCCGTTTGGAGGCGCCTTGCGCTTGGCTTCAAAGCTGCCTGAACAGCACTAGCGGCCCGACGTCTCTGCACGGCAGGATTGTCGTTGTGGGCCGAGGCTGCGTGTTCTCTCAAAGCGAAAACCGTGCTGGCAATCCCTTTCTAGAAACTCCTCCCTCGGCACCACATTGTCAGCTCCGGCCGAACGAAAGGTGACCTCAGGCCTCAAGGTAAGTTCCAGTGTTTCACGGCGGGGGAGTTGGGTGTGCAGTGGTTTCCATGAGGCCATACTCCACCACGGAGTGCCTTAACTCTGCGACGCTCCTGGGGGCACACAGGATAGGAGCTCGTTCGCCAATTTCGCAGGATGACTTCTCTCCGTGCCGGAACGGCGGCTCCTGGCTTCTGAGGAAACTTAGCCTAAACAGGGCCCTGGAGAAAGCTCTTCACGTTCATAGCAAGGGCAACGTACTGCTCTCTGGCTTGACTGGGTTGAGCGCCCCAGTCGTCAAAGAGCCTCGCGAAGGCAGTGCTGCGCAGACTCCCTTTGCCAGTCGCACGGCCTCCTTGACTGAAAGAGAACGGCAGTGACAGAAGGCACCGTGCTGACGACTGGCTCCAGGAGGAGACTCGGGACAGCACTCTCACAGAAGCGAAAGCTGGGCTGTGGGCCCAGCCTGAGGACCAGCACGTTTTCCACACTTAACACAGCTAAGGCATTTGCCAGACGACAGCCTTGGTCACTGAGGCCTATCTAAGGTACTGCCATACTTACCCACTAGATCCCACGCAGAGGTCCCTGTGCCCACAAGGGCCTCCACGGAAGGGCCCTGTTCCTCCCGTGTGTTTCCTTGAGGGAATCAGAAACCACTGAGGATAACTACGTGAGCTCCGCTTTCAAACTGGGCGACCCTGGGCAAACCTTATTCCCCTCCGTGGTAGACGAGACAGTTGCGGGTCTTAAGCTGCCTGAAGCACACTCCTCGCGCCCACCTTCTCTTTGCTGCCAGAAGGCCTCACATAAGAGGCCTGAGTTTACTCGTGACGGAAGCCGTCTGAGTGTACTCGTGTGAGGCCTGCTGCTCTCAGTTCCTTGCTGGGAGCTTCAACAAGAGCACTCTGGAGCTCGCTCACAAAAGAACTGTGAGCCCCCCCGGCCTCAAGTAAAAGTCCAGATTTCCCCCGTCAGTAACACCTCGGAGTGCCATAGGAGCGAAGAAGCATGCGTTAACGGAATGCTTCAACAGTGCTAGGGATTTATTTCACGAGACCCTGTGCACTCACGTTCGTTGTAAGAACTGTCAAAGGGCACTGTAGGCCGTCCAACCCCTCCGTTGCGTTTGAGCCACAGGAAGTAAATGCATTCGTTTGATTAAGCTCCGTGAACGTGCAACGACGATGGCGAAGCGCTGCCCTGTTCGCTCGAAAGCTCTCGTTTGTACGGCCTTCCAACGGCCTCAGGGTACGCACTTCTAAACAGCCTTACATTCCATGCTGGTGTGCCCCCAATTAGGAATTTGGGCTCTTCTGTGAGACACCAATGTGCGTCCCAAATGAAACCGGGGGGCTCCCCCAGGACGTCTGCCGACAGCAGTCGGTTGCCGGCTGTTTACTTCCAGCCGGAGAAAGAAAACGAGGACAGCTCCCCCAGGGACGTTTCTGGACCCTTGGGACCATCCAGAATCACCAAAGCCTAAACTTTGCACGGCCTGGGCAACGCTCTTCCTCATGTCCAGCAATCCCCACGTCAAAACCTTTCTCAGCAGAGGCAGGCACCCTCTCCCTTGTACCAGGTAGCTCGGCAGAGCCTTCCGAGAAACATGCTGCATCATTCAGCTTGAACGTGGGACGCGGAGGGGAGAGGACGCTTTCTCCCCGTTTGGAGGCGCCTTGCGCTTGGCTTCAAAGCTGCCTGAACAGCACTAGCGGCCCGACGTCTCTGCACGGCAGGATTGTCGTTGTGGGCCGAGGCTGCGTGTTCTCTCAAAGCGAAAACCGTGCTGGCAATCCCTTTCTAGAAACTCCTCCCACGGCACCACATGGTCAGCTCCGGCCAAACGAAAGGTGACCTCAGGCCTCAAGGTAAGTTCCAGTGTTTCACGTCGGGGGAGTTGGGTGTGCAGTGGTTTCCATGAGGCCATACTCCACCACGGA
This sequence comes from Grampus griseus, assembly GCF_964374135.1. Classification (NCBI taxonomy): domain Eukaryota; kingdom Metazoa; phylum Chordata; class Mammalia; order Artiodactyla; family Delphinidae; genus Grampus; species Grampus griseus. The sequence goes on along the minus strand of NW_028133176.1, from coordinate 306,526 downwards.
GTGCCTTAACTCTGCGACGCTCCTGGGGGCACACAGGATAGGAGCTCGTTCGCCAATTTCGCAGGATGACTTCTCTCCGTGCCGGATCGGCGGCTCCTGGCTTCTGAGGAAACTTAGCCTAAACAGGGCCCTGGAGGAAGCTATTCACGTTCATAGCAAGGGCAACGTACTGCTCTCTGGCTTGTCTGGGTTGAGCGCCCCAGTCGTCAAAGAGCCTCGCGAAGGCAGTGCTGCGCAGACGCCCTTTGCCAGTCGCACGGCCTCCTTGACTGAAAGAGAACGGCAGTGCCAGAAGGCACCGTGCTGACGACTGGCTCCAGGAGGAGACTCGGGACAGCACTCTCACAGAAGCGAAAGCTGGGCTGTGGGCCCAGCCTGAGGACCAGCACGTTTTCCACACTTAACACAGCTAAGGCATGAGCCAGACGACAGCCTTGGTCACCGAGGCCTATCTAAGGTACTGCCATACTTACCCACTAGATCCCACGCAGAGGTCCCTGTGCCCAAAAGGGCTTCCACGGAAGGGCCCTGTTCCTCCCGTGTGTTTCCTTGAGGGAATCAGAAACCACTGAGGATAACTACGTGAGCTCCGCTTTGAAACTGGGCGACCCTGGGCAAACCTTATTCCCCTCCGTGGTAGACGAGACAGTTGCGGGTCCTAAGCTGCCTGAAGCACACTCCTCGCGCCCACCTTCTCTTTGCTGCCAGAAGGCCTCACATAAGAGGCCTGAGTTTACTCGTGACGGAAGCCGTCTGAGTGTACTCGTGTGAGGCCTGCTGCTCTCAGTTCCTTGCTGGGAGCTTCAGCAAGAGCACTCTGGAGCTCGCCGACAAAAGAATTGTGAGCCCCCCCCGGCCTCAAGTAAAAGTCCAGATTTCCCCCGTCAGTAACACCTCGGAGTGCCATAGGAGCGAAGAAGCATGCGTTAACGGAATGCTTCAACAGTGCTAGGGATTTATTTCACGAGACCCTGTGCACTCACGTTCGTTGTAAGAACTGTCAAAGGGCACTGTAGGCCGTCCAACCCCTCCGTTGCGTTTGAGCCACAGGAAGTAAATGCATTCGTTTGATTAAGCTCCGTGAACGTGCAACGACGATGGCGAAGCGCTGCCCTGTTCGCTCGAAAGCTCTCGTTTGTACGGCCTTCCAACGGCCTCAGGGTACGCACTTCTAAACAGCCTTACATTCCATGCTGGTGTGCCCCCAATTAGGAATTTGGGCTCTTCTGTGAGACACCAATGTGCGTCCCAAATGAAACCGGGGGGCTCCCCCAGGACGTCTGCCGACAGCAGTCGGTTGCCGGCTGTTTACTTCCAGCCGGAGAAAGAAAACGAGGACAGCTTCCCCAGGGACGTTTCTGGACCCTTGGGACCATCCAGAATCACCAAAGCCTAAACTTTGCACGGCCTGGGCAACGCTCTTCCTCATGTCCAGCAATCCCCACGTCAAAACCTTTCTCAGCAGAGGCAGGCACCCTCTCCCTTGTACCAGGTAGCTCGGCAGAGCCTTCCGAGAAACATGCTGCATCATTCAGCTTGAACGTGGGACGCGGAGGGGAGAGGACGCTTTCTCCCCGTTTGGAGGCGCCTTGCGCTTGGCTTCAAAGCTGCCTGAACAGCACTAGCGGCCCGACGTCTCTGCACGGCAGGATTGTCGTTGTGGGCCGAGGCTGCGTGTTCTCTCAAAGCGAAAACCGTGCTGGCAATCCCTTTCTAGAAACTCCTCCCACGGCACCACATGGTCAGCTCCGGCCAAACGAAAGGTGACCTCAGGCCTCAAGGTAAGTTCCAGTGTTTCACGTCGGGGGAGTTGGGTGTGCAGTGGTTTCCATGAGGCCATACTCCACCACGGAGTGCCTTAACTCTGCGACGCTCCTGGGGGCACACAGGATAGGAGCTCTTTCGCCAATTTCGCAGGATGACTTCTCTCCGTGCCGGATCGGCGGCTCCTGGCTTCTGAGGAAACTTAGCCTAAACAGGGCCCTGGAGGAAGCTCTTCACGTTCATAGCAAGGGCAACGTACTGCTCTCTGGCTTGTCTGGGTTGAGCGCCCCAGTCGTCAAAGAGCCTCGCGAAGGCAGTGCTGCGCAGAAGCCCTTTGCCAGTCGCACGGCCTCCTTGACTGAAAGAGAACGGCAGTGCCAGAAGGCACCGTGCTGACGACTGGCTCCAGGAGGAGACTCGGGACAGCACTCTCACAGAAGCGAAAGCTGGGCTGTGGGCCCAGCCTGAGGACCAGCACGTTTTCCACACTTAACACAGCTAAGGCATGAGCCAGACGACAGCCATGGTCACCGAGGCCTATCTAAGGTACTGCCATACTTACCCACTAGATCCCACGCAGAGGTCCCTGTGCCCACAAGGGCCTCCACGGAAGGGCCCTGTTCCTCCCGTGTGTTTCCTTGAGGGAATCAGAAACCACTGAGGATAACTACGTGAGCTCCGCTTTGAAACTGGGCGACCCTGGGCAAACCTTATTCCCCTCCGTGGTAGACGAGACAGTTGCGGGTCCTAAGCTGCCTGAAGCACACTCCTCGCGCCCACCTTCTCTTTGCTGCCTGAAGGCCTCACATAAGAGGCCTGAGTTTACTCGTGACGGAAGCCGTCTGAGTGTACTCGTGTGAGGCCTGCTGCTCTCAGTTCCTTGCTGGGAGCTTCAGCAAGAGCACTCTGGAGCTCGCCGACAAAAGAACTGTGAGCCCCCCCGGCCTCAAGTAAAAGTCCAGATTTCCCCCGTCAGTAACACCTCGGAGTGCCATAGGAGCGAAGAAGCATGCGTTAACGGAATGCTTCAACAGTGCTAGGGATTTATTTCACGAGACCCTGTGCACTCACGTTCGTTGTAAGAACTGTCAAAGGGCACTGTAGGCCGTCCAACCCCTCCGTTGCGTTTGAGCCACAGGAAGTAAATGCATTCGTTTGATTAAGCTCCGTGAACGTGCAACGACGATGGCGAAGCGCTGCCCTGTTCGCTCGAAAGCTCTCGTTTGTACGGCCTTCCAACGGCCTCAGGGTACGCACTTCTAAACAGCCTTACATTCCATGCTGGTGTGCCCCCAATTAGGAATTTGGGCTCTTCTGTGAGACACCGATGTGCGTCCCAAAAGAAACCGGGGGGCTCCCCCAGGACGTCTGCCGACAGCAGTCGGTTGCAGGCTGTTTACTTCCAGCCGGAGAAAGAAAACGAGGACAGCTTCCCCAGGGACGTTTCTGGACCCTTGGGACCATCCAGAATCACCAAAGCCTAAACTTTGCACGGCCTGGGCAACGCTCTTCCTCATGTCCAGCAATCCCCACGTGAAAACCTTTCTCAGCAGAGGCAGGCACCCTCTCCCTTGTACCAGGTAGCTCGGCAGAGCCTTCCGAGAAACATGCTGCATCATTCAGCTTGAACGTGGGACGCGGAGGGGAGAGGACGCTTTCTCCCCGTTTGGAGGCGCCTTGCGCTTGGCTTCAAAGCTGCCTGAACAGCACTAGCGGCCCGACGTCTCTGCACGGCAGGATTGTCGTTGTGGGCCGAGGCTGCGTGTTCTCTCAAAGCGAAAACCGTGCTGGCAATCCCTTTCTAGAAACTCCTCCCACGGCACCACATGGTCAGCTCCGGCCAAACGAAAGGTGACCTCAGGCCTCAAGGTAAGTTCCAGTGTTTCACGTCGGGGGAGTTGGGTGTGCAGTGGTTTCCATGAGGCCATACTCCACCACGGAGTGCCTTAACTCTGCGACGCTCCTGGGGGCACACAGGATAGGAGCTCTTTCGCCAATTTCGCAGGATGACTTCTCTCCGTGCCGGATCGGCGGCTCCTGGCTTCTGAGGAAACTTAGCCTAAACAGGGCCCTGGAGGAAGCTCTTCACGTTCATAGCAAGGGCAACGTACTGCTCTCTGGCTTGTCTGGGTTGAGCGCCCCAGTCGTCAAAGAGCCTCGCGAAGGCAGTGCTGCGCAGACGCCCTTTGCCAGTCGCACGGCCTCCTTGACTGAAAGAGAACGGCAGTGCCAGAAGGCACCGTGCTGACGACTGGCTCCAGGAGGAGACTCGGGACAGCACTCTCACAGAAGCGAAAGCTGGGCTGTGGGCCCAGCCTGAGGACCAGCACGTTTTCCACACTTAACACAGCTAAGGCATGAGCCAGACGACAGCCATGGTCACCGAGGCCTATCTAAGGTACTGCCATACTTACCCACTAGATCCCACGCAGAGGTCCCTGTGCCCACAAGGGCCTCCACGGAAGGGCCCTGTTCCTCCCGTGTGTTTCCTTGAGGGAATCAGAAACCACTGAGGATAACTACGTGAGCTCCGCTTTGAAACTGGGCGACCCTGGGCAAACCTTATTCCCCTCCGTGGTAGACGAGACAGTTGCGGGTCCTAAGCTGCCTGAAGCACACTCCTCGCGCCCACCTTCTCTTTGCTGCCTGAAGGCCTCACATAAGAGGCCTGAGTTTACTCGTGACGGAAGCCGTCTGAGTGTACTCGTGTGAGGCCTGCTGCTCTCAGTTCCTTGCTGGGAGCTTCAGCAAGAGCACTCTGGAGCTCGCCGACAAAAGAACTGTGAGCCCCCCCGGCCTCAAGTAAAAGTCCAGATTTCCCCCGTCAGTAACACCTCGGAGTGCCATAGGAGCGAAGAAGCATGCGTTAACGGAATGCTTCAACAGTGCTAGGGATTTATTTCACGAGACCCTGTGCACTCACGTTCGTTGTAAGAACTGTCAAAGGGCACTGTAGGCCGTCCAACCCCTCCGTTGCGTTTGAGCCACAGGAAGTAAATGCATTCGTTTGATTAAGCTCCGTGAACGTGCAACGACGATGGCGAAGCGCTGCCCTGTTCGCTCGAAAGCTCTCGTTTGTACGGCCTTCCAACGGCCTCAGGGTACGCACTTCTAAACAGCCTTACATTCCATGCTGGTGTGCCCCCAATTAGGAATTTGGGCTCTTCTGTGAGACACCGATGTGCGTCCCAAAAGAAACCGGGGGGCTCCCCCAGGACGTCTGCGGATGGCAGTCGGTTGCCAGCTGTTTACTTCCAGCCGGAGAAAGAAAACGAGGACAGCTTCCCCAGGGACGATTCTGGACCCTTGGGACCATCCAGAATCACCAAAGTCTAAACTTTCCACGGCCTGGGCAACGCTCTTCCTCATGTCCAGCAATCCCCACGTCAAAACCTTTCTCAGCAGAGGCAGGCACCCTCTCCCTTGTACCAGATAGCTCGGCAGAGCCTTCCGAGAAACATGCTGCGTCATTCAGCTTGAACGTGGGACGCGGAGGGGAGAGGACGCTTTCTCCCCGTTTGGAGGCGCCTTGCGCTTGGCTTCAAAGCTGCCTGAACAGCACTAGCGGCCCGACGTCTCTGCACGGCAGGATTGTCGTTGTGGGCCGAGGCTGCGTGTTCTCTCAAAGCGAAAACCGTGCTGGCAATCCCTTTCTAGAAACTCCTCCCACGGCACCACATGGTCAGCTCCGGCCGAACGAAAGGTGACCTCAGGCCTCAAGGTAAGTTCCAGTGTTTCACGTCGGGGGAGTTGGGTGTGCAGTGGTTTCCATGAGGCCATACTCCACCACGGAGTGCCTTAACTCTGCGACGCTCCTGGGGGCACACAGGATAGGAGCTCTTTCGCCAATTTCGCAGGATGACTTCTCTCCGTGCCGGATCGGCGGCTCCTGGCTTCTGAGGAAACTTAGCCTAAACAGGGCCCTGGAGGAAGCTCTTCACGTTCACAGCAAGGGCAACGTACTGCTCTCTGGCTTGTCTGGGTTGAGCGCCCCAGTCGTCAAAGAGCCTCGCGAAGGCAGTGCTGCGCAGACGCCCTTTGCCAGTCGCACGGCCTCCTTGACTGAAAGAGAACGGCAGTGCCAGAAGGCACCGTGCTGACGACTGGCTCCAGGAGGAGACTCGGGACAGCACTCTCACAGAAGCGAAAGCTGGGCTGTGGGCCCAGCCTGAGGACCAGCACGTTTTCCACACTTAACACAGCTAAGGCATGAGCCAGACGACAGCCTTGGTCACCGAGGCCTATCTAAGGTACTGCCATACTTACCCACTAGATCCCACGCAGAGGTCCCTGTGCCCAAAAGGGCTTCCACGGAAGGGCCCTGTTCCTCCCGTGTGTTTCCTTGAGGGAATCAGAAACCACTGAGGATAACTACGTGAGCTCCGCTTTGAAACTGGGCGACCCTGGGCAAACCTTATTCCCCTCCGTGGTAGACGAGACAGTTGCGGGTCCTAAGCTGCCTGAAGCACACTCCTCGCGCCCACCTTCTCTTTGCTGCCAGAAGGCCTCACATAAGAGGCCTGAGTTTACTCGTGACGGAAGCCGTCTGAGTGTACTCGTGTGAGGCCTGCTGCTCTCAGTTCCTTGCTGGGAGCTTCAGCAAGAGCACTCTGGAGCTCGCCGACAAAAGAATTGTGAGCCCCCCCCGGCCTCAAGTAAAAGTCCAGATTTCCCCCGTCAGTAACACCTCGGAGTGCCATAGGAGCGAAGAAGCATGCGTTAACGGAATGCTTCAACAGTGCTAGGGATTTATTTCACGAGACCCTGTGCACTCACGTTCGTTGTAAGAACTGTCAAAGGGCACTGTAGGCCGTCCAACCCCTCCGTTGCGTTTGAGCCACAGGAAGTAAATGCATTCGTTTGATTAAGCTCCGTGAACGTGCAAAGACGATGGCGAAGCGCTGCCCTGTTCGCTCGAAAGCTCTCGTTTGTACGGCCTTCCAACGGCCTCAGGGTACGCACTTCTAAACAGCCTTACATTCCATGCTGGTGTGCCCCCAATTAGGAATTTGGGCTCTTCTGTGAGACACCAATGTGCGTCCCAAATGAAACCGGGGGGCTCCCCCAGGACGTCTGCCGACGGCAGTCGCTTGCCGGCTGTTTACTTCCAGCCGGAGAAAGAAAACGAGGACAGCTTCCCCAGGGACGTTTCTGGACCCTTGGGACCATCCAGAATCACCAAAGCCTAAACTTTGCACGGCCTGGGCAACGCTCTTCCTCATGTCCAGCAATCCCCACGTCAAAACCTTTCTCAGCAGAGGCAGGCACCCTCTCCCTTGTACCAGATAGCTCGGCAGAGCCTTCCGAGAAACATGCTGCATCATTCAGCTTGAACGTGGGACGCGGAGGGGAGAGGACGCTTTCTCCCCGTTTGGAGGCGCCTTGCGCTTGGCTTCAAAGCTGCCTGAACAGCACTAGCGGCCCGACGTCTCTGCACGGCAGGATTGTCGTTGTGGGCCGAGGCTGCGTGTTCTCTCAAAGCGAAAACCGTGCTGGCAATCCCTTTCTAGAAACTCCTCCCACGGCACCACATGGTCAGCTCCGGCCAAACGAAAGGTGACCTCAGGCCTCAAGGTAAGTTCCAGTGTTTCACGTCGGGGGAGTTGGGTGTGCAGTGGTTTCCATGAGGCCATACTCCACCACGGAGTGCCTTAACTCTGCGACGCTCCTGGGGGCACACAGGATAGGAGCTCGTTCGCCAATTTCGCAGGATGACTTCTCTCCGTGCCGGAACGGCGGCTCCTGGCTTCTGAGGAACCTTAGCCTAAACAGGGCCCTGGAGAAAGCTCTTCACGTTCATAGCAAGGGCAACGTACTGCTCTCTGGCTTGTCTGGGTTGAGCGTCCCAGTCGTCAAAGAGCCTCGCGAAGGCAGTGCTGCGCAGACGCCCTTTGCCAGTCGCACGGCCTCCTTGACTGAAAGAGAACGGCAGTGCCAGAAGGCACCGTGCTGACGACTGGCTCCAGGAGGAGACTCGGGACAGCACTCTCACAGAAGCGAAAGCTGGGCTGTGGGCCCAGCCTGAGGACCAGCACGTTTTCCACACTTAACACAGCTAAGGCATGAGCCAGACGACAGCCATGGTCACCGAGGCCTATCTAAGGTACTGCCATACTTACCCACTAGATCCCACGCAGAGGTCCCTGTGCCCACAAGGGCCTCCACGGAAGGGCCCTGTTCCTCCCGTGTGTTTCCTTGAGGGAATCAGAAACCACTGAGGATAACTACGTGAGCTCCGCTTTGAAACTGGGCGACCCTGGGCAAACCTTATTCCCCTCCGTGGTAGACGAGACAGTTGCGGGTCCTAAGCTGCCTGAAGCACACTCCTCGCGCCCACCTTCTCTTTGCTGCCGGAAGGCCTCACATAAGAGGCCTGAGTTTACTCGTGACGGAAGCCGTCTGAGTGTACTCGTGTGAGGCCTGCTGCTCTCAGTTCCTTGCTGGGAGCTTCAGCAAGAGCACTCTGGAGCTCGCCGACAAAAGAACTGTGAGCCCCCCCGGCCTCAAGTAAAAGTCCAGATTTCCCCCGTCAGTAACACCTCGGAGTGCCATAGGAGCGAAGAAGCATGCGTTAACGGAATGCTTCAACAGTGCTAGGGATTTATTTCACGAGACCCTGTGCACTCACGTTCGTTGTAAGAACTGTCAAAGGGCACTGTAGGCCGTCCAACCCCTCCGTTGCGTTTGAGCCACAGGAAGTAAATGCATTCGTTTGATTAAGCTCCGTGAACGTGCAACGACGATGGCGAAGCGCTGCCCTGTTCGCTCGAAAGCTCTCGTTTGTACGGCCTTCCAACGGCCTCAGGGTACGCACTTCTAAACAGCCTTACATTCCATGCTGGTGTGGCCCCAATTAGGAATTTGGGCTCTTCTGTGAGACACCAATGTGCGTCCCAAATGAAACCGGGGGGCTCCCCCAGGACGTCTGCGGACGGCAGTCGGTTGCCAGCTGTTTACTTCCAGCCGGAGAAAGAAAACGAGGACAGCTTCCCCAGGGACGATTCTGGACCCTTGGGACCATCCAGAATCACCAAAGTCTAAACTTTGCACGGCCTGGGCAACGCTCTTCCTCATGTCCAGCAATCCCCACGTGAAAACCTTTCTCAGCAGAGGCAGGCACCCTCTCCCTTGTACCAGATAGCTCGGCAGAGCCTTCCGAGAAACATGCTGCGTCATTCAGCTTGAACTTGGGACGCGGAGGGGAGAGGACGCTTTCTCCCCGTTTGGAGGCGCCTTGCGCTTGGCTTCAAAGCTGCCTGAACAGCACTAGCGGCCCGACGTCTCTGCACGGCAGGATTGTCGTTGTGGGCCGAGGCTGCGTGTTCTCTCAAAGCGAAAACCGTGCTGGCAATCCCTTTCTAGAAACTCCTCCCTCGGCACCACATTGTCAGCTCCGGCCGAACGAAAGGTGACCTCAGGCCTCAAGGTAAGTTCCAGTGTTTCACGTCGGGGGAGTTGGGTGTGCAGTGGTTTCCATGAGGCCATACTCCACCACGGAGTGCCTTAACTCTGCGACGCTCCTGGGGGCACACAGGATAGGAGCTCGTTCGCCAATTTCGCAGGATGACTTCTCTCCGTGCCGGAACGGCGGCTCCTGGCTTCTGAGGAAACTTAGCCTAAACAGGGCCCTGGAGAAAGCTCTTCACGTTCATAGCAAGGGCAACGTACTGCTCTCTGGCTTGACTGGGTTGAGCGCCCCAGTCGTCAAAGAGCCTCGCGAAGGCAGTGCTGCGCAGACGCCCTTTGCCAGTCGCACGCATCCTTGACTGAAAGAGAACGGCAGTGCCAGAAGGCACCGTGCTGACGACTGGCTCCAGGAGGAGACTCGGGACAGCACTCTCACAGAAGCGAAAGCTGGGCTGTGGGCCCAGCCTGAGGACCAGCACGTTTTCCACACTTAACACAGCTAAGGCATGAGCCAGACGACAGCCTTGGTCACCGAGGCCTATCTAAGGTACTGCCATACTTACCCACTAGATCCCACGCAGAGGTCCCTGTGCCCACAAGGGCCTCCACGGAAGGGCCCTGTTCCTCCCGTGTGTTTCCTTGAGGGAATCAGAAACCACTGAGGATAACTACGTACGCTCCGCTTTGAAACTGGGCGACCCTGGGCAAACCTTATTCCCCTCCGTGGTAGACGAGACAGTTGCGGGTCCTAAGCTGCCTGAAGCACACTCCTCGCGCCCACCTTCTCTTTGCTGCCGGAAGGCCTCACATAAGAGGCCTGAGTTTACTCGTGACGGAAGCCGTCTGAGTGTACTCGTGTGAGGCCTGCTGCTCTCAGTTCCTTGCTGGGAGCTTCAGCAAGAGCACTCTGGAGCTCGCCGACAAAAGAATTGTGAGCCCCCCCCGGCCTCAAGTAAAAGTCCAGATTTCCCCCCTCAGTAACACCTCGGAGTGCCATAGGAGCGAAGAAGCATGCGTTAACGGAATGCTTCAACAGTGCTAGGGATTTATTTCACGAGACCCTGTGCACTCACGTTCGTTGTAAGAACTGTCAAAGGGCACTGTAGGCCGTCCAACCCCTCCGTTGCGTTTGAGCCACAGGAAGTAAATGCATTCGTTTGATTAAGCTCCGTGAACGTGCAACGACGATGGCGAAGCGCTGCCCTGTTCGCTCGAAAGCTCTCGTTTGTACGGCCTTCCAACGGCCTCAGGGTACGCACTTCTAAACAGCCTTACATTCCATGCTGGTGTGCCCCCAGTTAGGAATTTGGGCTCTTCTGTGAGACACCAATGTGCGTCCCAAATGAAACCGGGGGGCTCCCCCAGGACGTCTGCGGACGGCAGTCGGTTGCAGGCTGTTTACTTCCAGCCGGAGAAAGAAAACGAGGACAGCTTCCCCAGGGACGATTCTGGACCGTTGGGACCATCCAGAATCACCAAAGCCTAAACTTTGCACGGCCTGGGCAACGCTCTTCCTCATGTCCAGCAATCCCCACGTGAAAACCTTTCTCAGCAGAGGCAGGCACCCTCTCCCTTGTACCAGATAGCTCGGCAGAGCCTTCCGAGAAACATGCTGCATCATTCAGCTTGAACGTGGGACGCGGAGGGGAGAGGACGCTTTCTCCCCGTTTGGAGGCGCCTTGCGCTTGGCTTCAAAGCTGCCTGAACAGCACTAGCGGCCCGACGTCTCTGCACGGCAGGATTGTCGTTGTGGGCCGAGGCTGCGTGTTCTCTCAAAGCGAAAACCGTGCTGGCAATCCCTTTCTAGAAACTCCTCCCACGGCACCACATGGTCAGCTCCGGCCGAACGAAAGGTGACCTCAGGCCTCAGGGTAAGTTCCAGTGTTTCACTTCGGGGGAGTTGGGTGTGCAGTGGTTTCCATGAAGCCATACTCCACCACGGAGTGCCTTAACTCTGCGACGCTCCTGGGGGCACACAGGATAGGAGCTCGTTCGCCAATTTCGCAGGATGACTTCTCTCCGTGCCGCAACGGCGGCTCCTGGCTTCTGAGGAAACTTAGCCTAAACAGGGCCCTGGAGAAAGCTCTTCACGTTCATAGCAAGGGCAACGTACTGCTCTCTGGCTTGTCTGGGTTGAGCGCCCCAGTCGTCAAAGAGCCTCGCGAAGGCAGTGCTGCGCAGACGCCCTTTGCCAGTCGCACGCATCCTTGACTGAAAGAGAACGGCAGTGCCAGAAGGCACCGTGCTGACGACTGGCTCCAGGAGGAGACTCGGGACAGCACTCTCACAGAAGCGAAAGCTGGGCTGTGGGCCCAGCCTGAGGACCAGCACGTTTTCCACACTTAACACAGCTAAGGCATGAGCCAGACGACAGCCTTGGTCACCGAGGCCTATCTAAGGTACTGCCATACTTACCCACTAGATCCCACGCAGAGGTCCCTGTGCCCACAAGGGCCTCCACGGAAGGGCCCTGTTCCTCCCGTGTGTTTCCTTGAGGGAATCAGAAACCACTGAGGATAACTACGTACGCTCCGCTTTGAAACTGGGCGACCCTGGGCAAACCTTATTCCCCTCCGTGGTAGACGAGACAGTTGCGGGTCCTAAGCTGCCTGAAGCACACTCCTCGTGCCCACCTTCTCTTTGCTGCCGGAAGGCCTCACATAAGAGGCCTGAGTTTACTCGTGACGGAAGCCGTCTGAGTGTACTCGTGTGAGGCCTGCTGCTCTCAGTTCCTTGCTGGGAGCTTCAGCAAGAGCACTCTGGAGCTCGCCGACAAAAGAATTGTGAGCCCCCCCCGGCCTCAAGTAAAAGTCCAGATTTCCCCCCTCAGTAACACCTCGGAGTGCCATAGGAGCGAAGAAGCATGCGTTAACGGAATGCTTCAACAGTGCTAGGGATTTATTTCACGAGACCCTGTGCACTCACGTTCGTTGTAAGAACTGTCAAAGGGCACTGTAGGCCGTCCAACCCCTCCGTTGCGTTTGAGCCACAGGAAGTAAATGCATTCGTTTGATTAAGCTCCGTGAACGTGCAACGACGATGGCGAAGCGCTGCCCTGTTCGCTCGAAAGCTCTCGTTTGTACGGCCTTCCAACGGCCTCAGGGTACGCACTTCTAAACAGCCTTACATTCCATGCTGGTGTGCCCCCAGTTAGGAATTTGGGCTCTTCTGTGAGACACCAATGTGCGTCCCAAATGAAACCGGGGGGCTCCCCCAGGACGTCTGCGGACGGCAGTCGGTTGCAGGCTGTTTACTTCCAGCCGGAGAAAGAAAACGAGGACAGCTTCCCCAGGGACGATTCTGGACCGTTGGGACCATCCAGAATCACCAAAGCCTAAACTTTGCACGGCCTGGGCAACGCTCTTCCTCATGTCCAGCAATCCCCACGTGAAAACCTTTCTCATCAGAGGCAGGCACCCTCTCCCTTGTACCAGATAGCTCGGCAGAGCCTTCCGAGAAACATGCTGCATCATTCAGCTTGAACGTGGGACGCGGAGGGGAGAGGACGCTTTCTCCCCGTTTGGAGGCGCCTTGCGCTTGGCTTCAAAGCTGCCTGAACAGCACTAGCGGCCCGACGTCTCTGCACGGCAGGATTGTCGTTGTGGGCCGAGGCTGCGTGTTCTCTCAAAGCGAAAACCGTGCTGGCAATCCCTTTCTAGAAACTCCTCCCACGGCACCACATGGTCAGCTCCGGCCGAACGAAAGGTGACCTCAGGCCTCAGGGTAAGTTCCAGTGTTTCACTTCGGGGGAGTTGGGTGTGCAGTGGTTTCCATGAAGCCATACTCCACCACGGAGTGCCTTAACTCTGCGACGCTCCTGGGGGCACACAGGATAGGAGCTCGTTCGCCAATTTCGCAGGATGACTTCTCTCCGTGCCGGAACGGCGGCTCCTGGCTTCTGAGGAAACTTAGCCTAAACAGGGCCCTGGAGAAAGCTCTTCACGTTCATAGCAAGGGCAACGTACTGCTCTCTGGCTTGTCTGGGTTGAGCGCCCCAGTCGTCAAAGAGCCTCGCGAAGGCAGTGCTGCGCAGACGCCCTTTGCCAGTCGCACGCATCCTTGACTGAAAGAGAACGGCAGTGCCAGAAGGCACCGTGCTGACGACTGGCTCCAGGAGGAGACTCGGGACAGCACTCTCACAGAAGCGAAAGCTGGGCTGTGGGCCCAGCCTGAGGACCAGCACGTTTTCCACACTTAACACAGCTAAGGCATGAGCCAGACGACAGCCTTGGTCACCGAGGCCTATCTAAGGTACTGCCATACTTACCCACTAGATCCCACGCAGAGGTCCCTGTGCCCACAAGGGCCTCCACGGAAGGGCCCTGTTCCTCCCGTGTGTTTCCTTGAGGGAATCAGAAACCACTGAGGATAACTACGTACGCTCCGCTTTGAAACTGGGCGACCCTGGGCAAACCTTATTCCCCTCCGTGGTAGACGAGACAGTTGCGGGTCCTAAGCTGCCTGAAGCACACTCCTCGCGCCCACCTTCTCTTTGCTGCCGGAAGGCCTCACATAAGAGGCCTGAGTTTACTCGTGACGGAAGCCGTCTGAGTGTACTCGTGTGAGGCCTGCTGCTCTCAGTTCCTTGCTGGGAGCTTCAGCAAGAGCACTCTGGAGCTCGCCGACAAAAGAATTGTGAGCCCCCCCCGGCCTCAAGTAAAAGTCCAGATTTCCCCCCTCAGTAACACCTCGGAGTGCCATAGGAGCGAAGAAGCATGCGTTAACGGAATGCTTCAACAGTGCTAGGGATTTATTTCACGAGACCCTGTGCACTCACGTTCGTTGTAAGAACTGTCAAAGGGCACTGTAGGCCGTCCAACCCCTCCGTTGCGTTTGAGCCACAGGAAGTAAATGCATTCGTTTGATTAAGCTCCGTGAACGTGCAACGACGATGGCGAAGCGCTGCCCTGTTCGCTCGAAAGCTCTCGTTTGTACGGCCTTCCAACGGCCTCAGGGTACGCACTTCTAAACAGCCTTACATTCCATGCTGGTGTGCCCCCAGTTAGGAATTTGGGCTCTTCTGTGAGACACCAATGTGCGTCCCAAATGAAACCGGGGGGCTCCCCCAGGACGTCTGCGGACGGCAGTCGGTTGCAGGCTGTTTACTTCCAGCCGGAGAAAGAAAACGAGGACAGCTTCCCCAGGGACGATTCTGGACCGTTGGGACCATCCAGAATCACCAAAGCCTAAACTTTGCACGGCCTGGGCAACGCTCTTCCTCATGTCCAGCAATCCCCACGTGAAAACCTTTCTCAGCAGAGGCAGGCACCCTCTCCCTTGTACCAGATAGCTCGGCAGAGCCTTCCGAGAAACATGCTGCATCATTCAGCTTGAACGTGGGACGCGGAGGGGAGAGGACGCTTTCTCCCCGTTTGGAGGCGCCTTGCGCTTGGCTTCAAAGCTGCCTGAACAGCACTAGCGGCCCGACGTCTCTGCACGGCAGGATTGTCGTTGTGGGCCGAGGCTGCGTGTTCTCTCAAAGCGAAAACCGTGCTGGCAATCCCTTTCTAGAAACTCCTCCCACGGCACCACATGGTCAGCTCCGGCCGAACGAAAGGTGACCTCAGGCCTCAGGGTAAGTTCCAGTGTTTCACTTCGGGGGAGTTGGGTGTGCAGTGGTTTCCATGAAGCCATACTCCACCACGGAGTGCCTTAACTCTGCGACGCTCCTGGGGGCACACAGGATAGGAGCTCGTTCGCCAATTTCGCAGGATGACTTCTCTCCGTGCCGCAACGGCGGCTCCTGGCTTCTGAGGAAACTTAGCCTAAACAGGGCCCTGGAGAAAGCTCTTCACGTTCATAGCAAGGGCAACGTACTGCTCTCTGGCTTGTCTGGGTTGAGCGCCCCAGTCGTCAAAGAGCCTCGCGAAGGCAGTGCTGCGCAGACGCCCTTTGCCAGTCGCACGCATCCTTGACTGAAAGAGAACGGCAGTGCCAGAAGGCACCGTGCTGACGACTGGCTCCAGGAGGAGACTCGGGACAGCACTCTCACAGAAGCGAAAGCTGGGCTGTGGGCCCAGCCTGAGGACCAGCACGTTTTCCACACTTAACACAGCTAAGGCATGAGCCAGACGACAGCCTTGGTCACCGAGGCCTATCTAAGGTACTGCCATACTTACCCACTAGATCCCACGCAGAGGTCCCTGTGCCCACAAGGGCCTCCACGGAAGGGCCCTGTTCCTCCCGTGTGTTTCCTTGAGGGAATCAGAAACCACTGAGGATAACTACGTACGCTCCGCTTTGAAACTGGGCGACCCTGGGCAAACCTTATTCCCCTCCGTGGTAGACGAGACAGTTGCGGGTCCTAAGCTGCCTGAAGCACACTCCTCGCGCCCACCTTCTCTTTGCTGCCGGAAGGCCTCACATAAGAGGCCTGAGTTTACTCGTGACGGAAGCCGTCTGAGTGTACTCGTGTGAGGCCTGCTGCTCTCAGTTCCTTGCTGGGAGCTTCAGCAAGAGCACTCTGGAGCTCGCCGACAAAAGAATTGTGAGCCCCCCCCGGCCTCAAGTAAAAGTCCAGATTTCCCCCCTCAGTAACACCTCGGAGTGCCATAGGAGCGAAGAAGCATGCGTTAACGGAATGCTTCAACAGTGCTAGGGATTTATTTCACGAGACCCTGTGCACTCACGTTCGTTGTAAGAACTGTCAAAGGGCACTGTAGGCCGTCCAACCCCTCCGTTGCGTTTGAGCCACAGGAAGTAAATGCATTCGTTTGATTAAGCTCCGTGAACGTGCAACGACGATGGCGAAGCGCTGCCCTGTTCGCTCGAAAGCTCTCGTTTGTACGGCCTTCCAACGGCCTCAGGGTACGCACTTCTAAACAGCCTTACATTCCATGCTGGTGTGCCCCCAGTTAGGAATTTGGGCTCTTCTGTGAGACACCAATGTGCGTCCCAAATGAAACCGGGGGGCTCCCCCAGGACGTCTGCGGACGGCAGTCGGTTGCAGGCTGTTTACTTCCAGCCGGAGAAAGAAAACGAGGACAGCTTCCCCAGGGACGATTCTGGACCGTTGGGACCATCCAGAATCACCAAAGCCTAAACTTTGCACGGCCTGGGCAACGCTCTTCCTCATGTCCAGCAATCCCCACGTGAAAACCTTTCTCAGCAGAGGCAGGCACCCTCTCCCTTGTACCAGATAGCTCGGCAGAGCCTTCCGAGAAACATGCTGCATCATTCAGCTTGAACGTGGGACGCGGAGGGGAGAGGACGCTTTCTCCCCGTTTGGAGGCGCCTTGCGCTTGGCTTCAAAGCTGCCTGAACAGCACTAGCGGCCCGACGTCTCTGCACGGCAGGATTGTCGTTGTGGGCCGAGGCTGCGTGTTCTCTCAAAGCGAAAACCGTGCTGGCAATCCCTTTCTAGAAACTCCTCCCTCGGCACCACATTGTCAGCTCCGGCCGAACGAAAGGTGACCTCAGGCCTCAAGGTAAGTTCCAGTGTTTCACGGCGGGGGAGTTGGGTGTGCAGTGGTTTCCATGAGGCCATACTCCACCACGGAGTGCCTTAACTCTGCGACGCTCCTGGGGGCACACAGGATAGGAGCTCGTTCGCCAATTTCGCAGGATGACTTCTCTCCGTGCCGGAACGGCGGCTCCTGGCTTCTGAGGAAACTTAGCCTAAACAGGGCCCTGGAGAAAGCTCTTCACGTTCATAGCAAGGGCAACGTACTGCTCTCTGGCTTGTCTGGGTTGAGCGCCCCAGTCGTCAAAGAGCCTCGCGAAGGCAGTGCTGCGCAGACGCCCTTTGCCAGTCGCACGCATCCTTGACTGAAAGAGAACGGCAGTGCCAGAAGGCACCGTGCTGACGACTGGCTCCAGGAGGAGACTCGGGACAGCACTCTCACAGAAGCGAAAGCTGGGCTGTGGGCCCAGCCTGAGGACCAGCACGTTTTCCACACTTAACACAGCTAAGGCATGAGCCAGACGACAGCCTTGGTCACCGAGGCCTATCTAAGGTACTGCCATACTTACCCACTAGATCCCACGCAGAGGTCCCTGTGCCCACAAGGGCCTCCACGGAAGGGCCCTGTTCCTCCCGTGTGTTTCCTTGAGGGAATCAGAAACCACTGAGGATAACTACGTACGCTCCGCTTTGAAACTGGGCGACCCTGGGCAAACCTTATTCCCCTCCGTGGTAGACGAGACAGTTGCGGGTCCTAAGCTGCCTGAAGCACACTCCTCGCGCCCACCTTCTCTTTGCTGCCGGAAGGCCTCACATAAGAGGCCTGAGTTTACTCGTGACGGAAGCCGTCTGAGTGTACTCGTGTGAGGCCTGCTGCTCTCAGTTCCTTGCTGGGAGCTTCAGCAAGAGCACTCTGGAGCTCGCCGACAAAAGAATTGTGAGCCCCCCCCGGCCTCAAGTAAAAGTCCAGATTTCCCCCCTCAGTAACACCTCGGAGTGCCATAGGAGCGAAGAAGCATGCGTTAACGGAATGCTTCAACAGTGCTAGGGATTTATTTCACGAGACCCTGTGCACTCACGTTCGTTGTAAGAACTGTCAAAGGGCACTGTAGGCCGTCCAACCCCTCCGTTGCGTTTGAGCCACAGGAAGTAAATGCATTCGTTTGATTAAGCTCCGTGAACGTGCAACGACGATGGCGAAGCGCTGCCCTGTTCGCTCGAAAGCTCTCGTTTGTACGGCCTTCCAACGGCCTCAGGGTACGCACTTCTAAACAGCCTTACATTCCATGCTGGTGTGCCCCCAGTTAGGAATTTGGGCTCTTCTGTGAGACACCAATGTGCGTCCCAAATGAAACCGGGGGGCTCCCCCAGGACGTCTGCGGACGGCAGTCGGTTGCAGGCTGTTTACTTCCAGCCGGAGAAAGAAAACGAGGACAGCTTCCCCAGGGACGATTCTGGACCGTTGGGACCATCCAGAATCACCAAAGCCTAAACTTTGCACGGCCTGGGCAACGCTCTTCCTCATGTCCAGCAATCCCCACGTGAAAACCTTTCTCAGCAGAGGCAGGCACCCTCTCCCTTGTACCAGATAGCTCGGCAGAGCCTTCCGAGAAACATGCTGCATCATTCAGCTTGAACGTGGGACGCGGAGGGGAGAGGACGCTTTCTCCCCGTTTGGAGGCGCCTTGCGCTTGGCTTCAAAGCTGCCTGAACAGCACTAGCGGCCCGACGTCTCTGCACGGCAGGATTGTCGTTGTGGGCCGAGGCTGCGTGTTCTCTCAAAGCGAAAACCGTGCTGGCAATCCCTTTCTAGAAACTCCTCCCTCGGCACCACATTGTCAGCTCCGGCCGAACGAAAGGTGACCTCAGGCCTCAAGGTAAGTTCCAGTGTTTCACGGCGGGGGAGTTGGGTGTGCAGTGGTTTCCATGAGGCCATACTCCACCACGGAGTGCCTTAACTCTGCGACGCTCCTGGGGGCACACAGGATAGGAGCTCGTTCACCAATTTCGCAGGATGACTTCTCTCCGTGCCGCAACGGCGGCTCCTGGCTTCTGAGGAAACTTAGCCTAAACAGGGCCCTGGAGAAAGCTCTTCACGTTCATAGCAAGGGCAACGTACTGCTCTCTGGCTTGTCTGGGTTGAGCGCCCCAGTCGTCAAAGAGCCTCGCGAAGGCAGTGCTGCGCAGACGCCCTTTGCCAGTCGCACGCATCCTTGACTGAAAGAGAACGGCAGTGCCAGAAGGCACCGTGCTGACGACTGGCTCCAGGAGGAGACTCGGGACAGCACTCTCACAGAAGCGAAAGCTGGGCTGTGGGCCCAGCCTGAGGACCAGCACGTTTTCCACACTTAACACAGCTAAGGCATGAGCCAGACGACAGCCTTGGTCACCGAGGCCTATCTAAGGTACTGCCATACTTACCCACTAGATCCCACGCAGAGGTCCCTGTGCCCACAAGGGCCTCCACGGAAGGGCCCTGTTCCTCCCGTGTGTTTCCTTGAGGGAATCAGAAACCACTGAGGATAACTACGTACGCTCCGCTTTGAAACTGGGCGACCCTGGGCAAACCTTATTCCCCTCCGTGGTAGACGAGACAGTTGCGGGTCCTAAGCTGCCTGAAGCACACTCCTCGCGCCCACCTTCTCTTTGCTGCCGGAAGGCCTCACATAAGAGGCCTGAGTTTACTCGTGACGGAAGCCGTCTGAGTGTACTCGTGTGAGGCCTGCTGCTCTCAGTTCCTTGCTGGGAGCTTCAGCAAGAGCACTCTGGAGCTCGCCGACAAAAGAATTGTGAGCCCCCCCCGGCCTCAAGTAAAAGTCCAGATTTCCCCCCTCAGTAACACCTCGGAGTGCCATAGGAGCGAAGAAGCATGCGTTAACGGAATGCTTCAACAGTGCTAGGGATTTATTTCACGAGACCCTGTGCACTCACGTTCGTTGTAAGAACTGTCAAAGGGCACTGTAGGCCGTCCAACCCCTCCGTTGCGTTTGAGCCACAGGAAGTAAATGCATTCGTTTGATTAAGCTCCGTGAACGTGCAACGACGATGGCGAAGCGCTGCCCTGTTCGCTCGAAAGCTCTCGTTTGTACGGCCTTCCAACGGCCTCAGGGTACGCACTTCTAAACAGCCTTACATTCCATGCTGGTGTGCCCCCAGTTAGGAATTTGGGCTCTTCTGTGAGACACCAATGTGCGTCCCAAATGAAACCGGGGGGCTCCCCCAGGACGTCTGCGGACGGCAGTCGGTTGCAGGCTGTTTACTTCCAGCCGGAGAAAGAAAACGAGGACAGCTTCCCCAGGGACGATTCTGGACCGTTGGGACCATCCAGAATCACCAAAGCCTAAACTTTGCACGGCCTGGGCAACGCTCTTCCTCATGTCCAGCAATCCCCACGTGAAAACCTTTCTCAGCAGAGGCAGGCACCCTCTCCCTTGTACCAGATAGCTCGGCAGAGCCTTCCGAGAAACATGCTGCATCATTCAGCTTGAACGTGGGACGCGGAGGGGAGAGGACGCTTTCTCCCCGTTTGGAGGCGCCTTGCGCTTGGCTTCAAAGCTGCCTGAACAGCACTAGCGGCCCGACGTCTCTGCACGGCAGGATTGTCGTTGTGGGCCGAGGCTGCGTGTTCTCTCAAAGCGAAAACCGTGCTGGCAATCCCTTTCTAGAAACTCCTCCCACGGCACCACATGGTCAGCTCCGGCCGAACGAAAGGTGACCTCAGGCCTCAGGGTAAGTTCCAGTGTTTCACTTCGGGGGAGTTGGGTGTGCAGTGGTTTCCATGAGGCCATACTCCACCACGGAGTGCCTTAACTCTGCGACGCTCCTGGGGGCACACAGGATAGGAGCTCGTTCGCCAATTTCGCAGGATGACTTCTCTCCGTGCCGCAACGGCGGCTCCTGGCTTCTGAGGAAACTTAGCCTAAACAGGGCCCTGGAGAAAGCTCTTCACGTTCATAGCAAGGGCAACGTACTGCTCTCTGGCTTGTCTGGGTTGAGCGCCCCAGTCGTCAAAGAGCCTCGCGAAGGCAGTGCTGCGCAGACGCCCTTTGCCAGTCGCACGCATCCTTGACTGAAAGAGAACGGCAGTGCCAGAAGGCACCGTGCTGACGACTGGCTCCAGGAGGAGACTCGGGACAGCACTCTCACAGAAGCGAAAGCTGGGCTGTGGGTCCAGCCTGAGGACCAGCACGTTTTCCACACTTAACACAGCTAAGGCATGAGCCAGACGACAGCCTTGGTCACCGAGGCCTATCTAAGGTACTGCCATACTTACCCACTAGATCCCACGCAGAGGTCCCTGTGCCCACAAGGGCCTCCACGGAAGGGCCCTGTTCCTCCCGTGTGTTTCCTTGAGGGAATCAGAAACCACTGAGGATAACTACGTACGCTCCGCTTTGAAACTGGGCGACCCTGGGCAAACCTTATTCCCCTCCGTGGTAGACGAGACAGTTGCGGGTCCTAAGCTGCCTGAAGCACACTCCTCGCGCCCACCTTCTCTTTGCTGCCTGAAGGCCTCACATAAGAGGCCTGAGTTTACTCGTGACGGAAGCCGTCTGAGTGTACTCGTGTGAGGCCTGCTGCTCTCAGTTCCTTGCTGGGAGCTTCAGCAAGAGCACTCTGGAGCTCGCCGACAAAAGAACTGTGAGCCCCCCCGGCCTCAAGTAAAAGTCCAGATTTCCCCCGTCAGTAACACCTCGGAGTGCCATAGGAGCGAAGAAGCATGCGTTAACGGAATGCTTCAACAGTGCTAGGGATTTATTTCACGAGACCCTGTGCACTCACGTTCGTTGTAAGAACTGTCAAAGGGCACTGTAGGCCGTCCAACCCCTCCGTTGCGTTTGAGCCACAGGAAGTAAATGCATTCGTTTGATTAAGCTCCGTGAACGTGCAACGACGATGGCGAAGCGCTGCCCTGTTCGCTCGAAAGCTCTCGTTTGTACGGCCTTCCAACGGCCTCAGGGTACGCACTTCTAAACAGCCTTACATTCCATGCTGGTGTGCCCCCAATTAGGAATTTGGGCTCTTCTGTGAGACACCAATGTGCGTCCCAAATGAAACCGGGGGGCTCCCCCAGGACGTCTGCGGACGGCAGTCGGTTGCCAGCTGTTTACTTCCAGCCGGAGAAAGAAAACGAGGACAGCTTCCCCAGGGACGATTCTGGACCCTTGGGACCATCCAGAATCACCAAAGTCTAAACTTTGCACGGCCTGGGCAACGCTCTTCCTCATGTCCAGCAATCCCCACGTCAAAACCTTTCTCAGCAGAGGCAGGCACCCTCTCCCTTGTACCAGATAGCTCGGCAGAGCCTTCCGAGAAACATGCTGCGTCATTCAGCTTGAACGTGGGACGCGGAGGGGAGAGGACGCTTTCTCCCCGTTTGGAGGCGCCTTGCGCTTGGCTTCAAAGCTGCCTGAACAGCACTAGCGGCCCGATGTCTCTGCACGGCAGGATTGTCGTTGTGGGCCGAGGCTGCGTGTTCTCTCAAAGCGAAAACCGTGCTGGCAATCACTTTCTAGAAACTCCTCCCTCGGCACCACATTGTCAGCTCCGGCCGAACGAAAGGTGACCTCAGGCCTCAAGGTAAGTTCCAGTGTTTCACGGCGGGGGAGTTGGGTGTGCAGTGGTTTCCATGAGGCCATACTCCACCACGGAGTGCCTTAACTCTGCGACGCTCCTGGGGGCACACAGGATAGGA
The DNA here is from genome assembly GCF_964374135.1 of Grampus griseus. Taxonomy (NCBI): domain Eukaryota; kingdom Metazoa; phylum Chordata; class Mammalia; order Artiodactyla; family Delphinidae; genus Grampus; species Grampus griseus. The sequence goes on along the minus strand of NW_028133176.1, from coordinate 284,258 downwards.
GCTCGTTCGCCAATTTCGCAGGATGACTTCTCTCCGTGCCGGAACGGCGGCTCCTGGCTTCTGAGGAAACTTAGCCTAAACAGGGCCCTGGAGAAAGCTCTTCACGTTCATAGCAAGGGCAACGTACTGCTCTCTGGCTTGACTGGGTTGAGCGCCCCAGTCGTCAAAGAGCCTCGCGAAGGCAGTGCTGCGCAGACGCCCTTTGCCAGTCGCACGGCCTCCTTGACTGAAAGAGAACGGCAGTGCCAGAAGGCACCGTGCTGACGACTGGCTCCAGGAGGAGACTCGGGACAGCACTCTCACAGAAGCGAAAGCTGGGCTGTGGGCCCAGCCTGAGGACCAGCACGTTTTCCACACTTAACACAGCTAAGGCATGAGCCAGACGACAGCCATGGTCACCGAGGCCTATCTAAGGTACTGCCATACTTACCCAGTAGATCCCACGCAGAGGTCCCTGTGCCCACAAGGGCCTCCACGGAAGGGCCCTGTTCCTCCCGTGTGTTTCCTTGAGGGAATCAGAAACCACTGAGGATAACTACGTACGCTCCGCTTTGAAACTGGGCGACCCTGGGCAAACCTTATTCCCCTCCGTGGTAGACGAGACAGTTGCGGGTCCTAAGCTGCCTGAAGCACACTCCTCGCGCCCACCTTCTCTTTGCTGCCTGAAGGCCTCACATAAGAGGCCTGAGTTTACTCGTGACGGAAGCCGTCTGAGTGTACTCGTGTGAGGCCTGCTGCTCTCAGTTCCTTGCTGGGAGCTTCAGCAAGAGCACTCTGGAGCTCGCCGACAAAAGAACTGTGAGCCCCCCCGGCCTCAAGTAAAAGTCCAGATTTCCCCCGTCAGTAACACCTCGGAGTGCCATAGGAGCGAAGAAGCATGCGTTAACGGAATGCTTCAACAGTGCTAGGGATTTATTTCACGAGACCCTGTGCACTCACGTTCGTTGTAAGAACTGTCAAAGGGCACTGTAGGCCGTCCAACCCCTCCGTTGCGTTTGAGCCACAGGAAGTAAATGCATTCGTTTGATTAAGCTCCGTGAACGTGCAACGACGATGGCGAAGCGCTGCCCTGTTCGCTCGAAAGCTCTTGTTTGTACGGCCTTCCAACGGCCTCAGGGTACGCACTTCTAAACAGCCTTACATTCCATGCTGGTGTGCCCCCAATTAGGAATTTGGGCTCTTCTGTGAGACACCAATGTGCGTCCCAAATGAAACCGGGGGGCTCCCCCAGGACGTCTGCGGACGGCAGTCGGTTGCCAGCTGTTTACTTCCAGCCGGAGAAAGAAAACGAGGACAGCTTCCCCAGGGACGATTCTGGACCCTTGGGACCATCCAGAATCACCAAAGTCTAAACTTTGCACGGCCTGGGCAACGCTCTTCCTCATGTCCAGCAATCCCCACGTCAAAACCTTTCTCAGCAGAGGCAGGCACCCTCTCCCTTGTACCAGATAGCTCGGCAGAGCCTTCCGAGAAACATGCTGCGTCATTCAGCTTGAACTTGGGACGCGGAGGGGAGAGGACGCTTTCTCCCCGTTTGGAGGCGCCTTGCGCTTGGCTTCAAAGCTGCCTGAACAGCACTAGCGGCCCGACGTCTCTGCACGGCAGGATTGTCGTTGTGGGCCGAGGCTGCGTGTTCTCTCAAAGCGAAAACCGTGCTGGCAATCCCTTTCTAGAAACTCCTCCCTCGGCACCACATTGTCAGCTCCGGCCGAACGAAAGGTGACCTCAGGCCTCAAGGTAAGTTCCAGTGTTTCACGGCGGGGGAGTTGGGTGTGCAGTGGTTTCCATGAGGCCATACTCCACCACGGAGTGCCTTAACTCTGCGACGCTCCTGGGGGCACACAGGATAGGAGCTCGTTCGCCAATTTCGCAGGATGACTTCTCTCCGTGCCGGAACGGCGGCTCCTGGCTTCTGAGGAAACTTAGCCTAAACAGGGCCCTGGAGAAAGCTCTTCACGTTCATAGCAAGGGCAACGTACTGCTCTCTGGCTTGACTGGGTTGAGCGCCCCAGTCGTCAAAGAGCCTCGCGAAGGCAGTGCTGCGCAGACGCCCTTTGCCAGTCGCACGCATCCTTGACTGAAAGAGAACGGCAGTGCCAGAAGGCACCGTGCTGACGACTGGCTCCAGGAGGAGACTCGGGACAGCACTCTCACAGAAGCGAAAGCTGGGCTGTGGGCCCAGCCTGAGGACCAGCACGTTTTCCACACTTAACACAGCTAAGGCATGAGCCAGACGACAGCCTTGGTCACCGAGGCCTATCTAAGGTACTGCCATACTTACCCACTAGATCCCACGCAGAGGTCCCTGTGCCCACAAGGGCCTCCACGGAAGGGCCCTGTTCCTCCCGTGTGTTTCCTTGAGGGAATCAGAAACCACTGAGGATAACTACGTACGCTCCGCTTTGAAACTGGGCGACCCTGGGCAAACCTTATTCCCCTCCGTGGTAGACGAGACAGTTGCGGGTCCTAAGCTGCCTGAAGCACACTCCTCGCGCCCACCTTCTCTTTGCTGCCGGAAGGCCTCACATAAGAGGCCTGAGTTTACTCGTGACGGAAGCCGTCTGAGTGTACTCGTGTGAGGCCTGCTGCTCTCAGTTCCTTGCTGGGAGCTTCAGCAAGAGCACTCTGGAGCTCGCCGACAAAAGAATTGTGAGCCCCCCCCGGCCTCAAGTAAAAGTCCAGATTTCCCCCCTCAGTAACACCTCGGAGTGCCATAGGAGCGAAGAAGCATGCGTTAACGGAATGCTTCAACAGTGCTAGGGATTTATTTCACGAGACCCTGTGCACTCACGTTCGTTGTAAGAACTGTCAAAGGGCACTGTAGGCCGTCCAACCCCTCCGTTGCGTTTGAGCCACAGGAAGTAAATGCATTCGTTTGATTAAGCTCCGTGAACGTGCAACGACGATGGCGAAGCGCTGCCCTGTTCGCTCGAAAGCTCTCGTTTGTACGGCCTTCCAACGGCCTCAGGGTACGCACTTCTAAACAGCCTTACATTCCATGCTGGTGTGCCCCCAGTTAGGAATTTGGGCTCTTCTGTGAGACACCAATGTGCGTCCCAAATGAAACCGGGGGGCTCCCCCAGGACGTCTGCGGACGGCAGTCGGTTGCAGGCTGTTTACTTCCAGCCGGAGAAAGAAAACGAGGACAGCTTCCCCAGGGACGATTCTGGACCGTTGGGACCATCCAGAATCACCAAAGCCTAAACTTTGCACGGCCTGGGGAACGCTCTTCCTCATGTCCAGCAATCCCCACGTCAAAACCTTTCTCAGCAGAGGCAGGCACCCTCTCCCTTGTACCAGATAGCTCGGCAGAGCCTTCCGAGAAACATGCTGCGTCATTCAGCTTGAACGTGGGACGCGGAGGGGAGAGGACGCTTTCTCCCCGTTTGGAGGCGCCTTGCGCTTGGCTTCAAAGCTGCCTGAACAGCACTAGCGGCCCGACGTCTCTGCACGGCAGGATTGTCGTTGTGGGCCGAGGCTGCGTGTTCTCTCAAAGCGAAAACCGTGCTGGCAATCCCTTTCTAGAAACTCCTCCCACGGCACCACATGGTCAGCTCCGGCCGAACGAAAGGTGACCTCAGGCCTCAGGGTAAGTTCCAGTGTTTCACTTCGGGGGAGTTGGGTGTGCAGTGGTTTCCATGAAGCCATACTCCACCACGGAGTGCCTTAACTCTGCGACGCTCCTGGGGGCACACAGGATAGGAGCTCGTTCGCCAATTTCGCAGGATGACTTCTCTCCGTGCCGGAACGGCGGCTCCTGGCTTCTGAGGAAACTTAGCCTAAAGAGGGCCCTGGAGAAAGCTCTTCACGTTCACAGCAAGGGCAACGTACTGCTCTCTGGCTTGTCTGGGTTGAGCGCCCCAGTCGTCAAAGAGCCTCGCGAAGGCAGTGCTGCGCAGACGCCCTTTGCCAGTCGCACGGCCTCCTTGACTGAAAGAGAACGGCAGTGCCAGAAGGCACCGTGCTGACGACTGGCTCCAGGAGGAGACTCGGGACAGCACTCTCACAGAAGCGAAAGCTGGGCTGTGGGCCCAGCCTGAGGACCAGCACGTTTTCCACACTTAACACAGCTAAGGCATGAGCCAGACGACAGCCTTGGTCACCGAGGCCTATCTAAGGTACTGCCATACTTACCCACTAGATCCCACACAGAGGTCCCTGTGCCCAAAAGGGCTTCCACGGAAGGGCCCTGTTCCTCCCGTGTGTTTCCTTGAGGGAATCAGAAACCACTGAGGATAACTACGTGAGCTCCGCTTTGAAACTGGGCGACCCTGGGCAAACCTTATTCCCCTCCGTGGTAGACGAGACAGTTGCGGGTCCTAAGCTGCCTGAAGCACACTCCTCGCGCCCACCTTCTCTTTGCTGCCAGAAGGCCTCACATAAGAGGCCTGAGTTTACTCGTGACGGAAGCCGTCTGAGTGTACTCGTGTGAGGCCTGCTGCTCTCAGTTCCTTGCTGGGAGCTTCAGCAAGAGCACTCTGGAGCTCGCCGACAAAAGAATTGTGAGCCCCCCCCGGCCTCAAGTAAAAGTCCAGATTTCCCCCGTCAGTAACACCTCGGAGTGCCATAGGAGCGAAGAAGCATGCGTTAACGGAATGCTTCAACAGTGCTAGGGATTTATTTCACGAGACCCTGTGCACTCACGTTCGTTGTAAGAACTGTCAAAGGGCACTGTAGGCCGTCCAACCCCTCCGTTGCGTTTGAGCCACAGGAAGTAAATGCATTCGTTTGATTAAGCTCCGTGAACGTGCAACGACGATGGCGAAGCGCTGCCCTGTTCGCTCGAAAGCTCTCGTTTGTACGGCCTTCCAACGGCCTCAGGGTACGCACTTCTAAACAGCCTTACATTCCATGCTGGTGTGCCCCCAATTAGGAATTTGGGCTCTTCTGTGAGACACCAATGTGCGTCCCAAATGAAACCGGGGGGCTCCCCCAGGACGTCTGCGGACGGCAGTCGGTTGCCAGCTGTTTACTTCCAGCCGGAGAAAGAAAACGAGGACAGCTTCCCCAGGGACGTTTCTGGACCCTTGGGACCATCCAGAATCACCAAAGCCTAAACTTTGCACGGCCTGGGCAACGCTCTTCCTCATGTCCAGCAATCCCCACGTGAAAACCTTTCTCAGCAGAGGCAGGCACCCTCTCCCTTGTACCAGATAGCTCGGCAGAGCCTTCCGAGAAACATGCTGCATCATTCAGCTTGAACGTGGGACGCGGAGGGGAGAGGACGCTTTCTCCCCGTTTGGAGGCGCCTTGCGCTTGGCTTCAAAGCTGCCTGAACAGCACTAGCGGCCCGACGTCTCTGCACGGCAGGATTGTCGTTGTGGGCCGAGGCTGCGTGTTCTCTCAAAGCGAAAACCGTGCTGGCAATCCCTTTCTAGAAACTCCTCCCACGGCACCACATGGTCAGCTCCGGTCAAACGAAAGGTGACCTCAGGCCTCAAGGTAAGTTCCAGTGTTTCACGGCGGGGGAGTTGGGTGTGCAGTGGTTTCCATGAGGCCATACTCCACCACGGAGTGCCTTAACTCTGCGACGCTCCTGGGGGCACACAGGATAGGAGCTCGTTCGCCAATTTCGCAGGATGACTTCTCTCCGTGCCGGAACGGCGGCTCCTGGCTTCTGAGGAAACTTAGCCTAAACAGGGCCCTGGAGAAAGCTCTTCACGTTCATAGCAAGGGCAACGTACTGCTCTCTGGCTTGACTGGGTTGAGCGCCCCAGTCGTCAAAGAGCCTCGCGAAGGCAGTGCTGCGCAGACTCCCTTTGCCAGTCGCACGGCCTCCTTGACTGAAAGAGAACGGCAGTGCCAGAAGGCACCGTGCTGACGACTGGCTCCAGGAGGAGACTCGGGACAGCACTCTCACAGAAGCGAAAGCTGGGCTGTGGGCCTAGCCTGAGGACCAGCACGTTTTCCACACTTAACACAGCTAAGGCATTTGCCAGACGACAGCCTTGGTCACTGAGGCCTATCTAAGGTACTGCCATACTTACCCACTAGATCCCACGCAGAGGTCCCTGTGCCCACAAGGGCCTCCACGGAAGGGCCCTGTTCCTCCCGTGTGTTTCCTTGAGGGAATCAGAAACCACTGAGGATAACTACGTACGCTCCGCTTTGAAACTGGGCGACCCTGGGCAAACCTTATTCCCCTCCGTGGTAGACGAGACAGTTGCGGGTCCTAAGCTGCCTGAAGCACACTCCTCGCGCCCACCTTCTCTTTGCTGCCTGAAGGCCTCACATAAGAGGCCTGAGTTTACTCGTGACGGAAGCCGTCTGAGTGTACTCGTGTGAGGCCTGCTGCTCTCAGTTCCTTGCTGGGAGCTTCAGCAAGAGCACTCTGGAGCTCGCCGACAAAAGAACTGTGAGCCCCCCCGGCCTCAAGTAAAAGTCCAGATTTCCCCCGTCAGTAACACCTCGGAGTGCCATAGGAGCGAAGAAGCATGCGTTAACGGAATGCTTCAACAGTGCTAGGGATTTATTTCACGAGACCCTGTGCACTCACGTTCGTTGTAAGAACTGTCAAAGGGCACTGTAGGCCGTCCAACCCCTCCGTTGCGTTTGAGCCACAGGAAGTAAATGCATTCGTTTGATTAAGCTCCGTGAACGTGCAACGACGATGGCGAAGCGCTGCCCTGTTCGCTCGAAAGCTCTCGTTTGTACGGCCTTCCAACGGCCTCAGGGTACGCACTTCTAAACAGCCTTACATTCCATGCTGGTGTGCCCCCAATTAGGAATTTGGGCTCTTCTGTGAGACACCAATATGCGTCCCAAATGAAACCGGGGGGCTCCCCCAGGACATCTGCGGACGGCAGTCGGTTGCCGGCTGTTTACTTCCAGCCGGAGAAAGAAAACGAGGACAGCTTCCCCAGGGACGATTCTGGACCCTTGGGACCATCCAGAATCACCAAAGTCTAAACTTTGCACGGCCTGGGCAACGCTCTTCCTCATGTCCAGCAATCCCCACGTCAAAACCTTTCTCAGCAGAGGCAGGCACCCTCTCCCTTGTACCAGATAGCTCGGCAGAGCCTTCCGAGAAACATGCTGCGTCATTCAGCTTGAACGTGGGACGCGGAGGGGAGAGGACGCTTTCTCCCCGTTTGGAGGCGTCTTGCGCTTGGCTTCAAAGCTGCCTGAACAGCACTAGCGGCCCGACGTCTCTGCACGGCAGGATTGTCGTTGTGGGCCGAGGCTGCGTGTTCTCTCAAAGCGAAAACCGTGCTGGCAATCCCTTTCTAGAAACTCCTCCCTCGGCACCACATTGTCAGCTCCGGCCGAACGAAAGGTGACCTCAGGCCTCAAGGTAAGTTCCAGTGTTTCACGGCGGGGGAGTTGGGTGTGCAGTGGTTTCCATGAGGCCATACTCCACCACGGAGTGCCTTAACTCTGCGACGCTCCTGGGGGCACACAGGATAGGAGCTCGTTCGCCAATTTCGCAGGATGACTTCTCTCCGTGCCGGAACGGCGGCTCCTGGCTTCTGAGGAAACTTAGCCTAAACAGGGCCCTGGAGAAAGCTCTTCACGTTCATAGCAAGGGCAACGTACTGCTCTCTGGCTTGACTGGGTTGAGCGCCCCAGTCGTCAAAGAGCCTCGCGAAGGCAGTGCTGCGCAGACTCCCTTTGCCAGTCGCACGGCCTCCTTGACTGAAAGAGAACGGCAGTGCCAGAAGGCACCGTGCTGACGACTGGCTCCAGGAGGAGACTCGGGACAGCACTCTCACAGAAGCGAAAGCTGGGCTGTGGGCCCAGCCTGAGGACCAGCACGTTTTCCACACTTAACACAGCTAAGGCATGAGCCAGACGACAGCCTTGGTCACCGAGGCCTATCTAAGGTACTGCCATACTTACCCACTAGATCCCACGCAGAGGTCCCTGTGCCCACAAGGGCCTCCACGGAAGGGCCCTGTTCCTCCCGTGTGTTTCCTTGAGGGAATCAGAAACCACTGAGGATAACTACGTGAGCTCCGCTTTGAAACTGGGCGACCCTGGGCAAACCTTATTCCCCTCCGTGGTAGACGAGACAGTTGCGGGTCCTAAGCTGCCTGAAGCACACTCCTCGCGCCCACCTTCTCTTTGCTGCCAGAAGGCCTCACATAAGAGGCCTGAATTTACTCGTGACGGAAGCCGTCTGAGTGTACTCGTGTGAGGCCTGCTGCTCTCAGTTCCTTGCTGGGAGCTTCAGCAAGAGCACTCTGGAGCTCGCCGACAAAAGAATTGTGAGCCCCCCCCGGCCTCAAGTAAAAGTCCAGATTTCCCCCCTCAGTAACACCTCGGAGTGCCATAGGAGCGAAGAAGCATGCGTTAACGGAATGCTTCAACAGTGCTAGGGATTTATTTCACGAGACCCTGTGCACTCACGTTCGTTGTAAGAACTGTCAAAGGGCACTGTAGGCCGTCCAACCCCTCCGTTGCGTTTGAGCCACAGGAAGTAAATGCATTCGTTTGATTAAGCTCCGTGAACGTGCAACGACGATGGCGAAGCGCTGCCCTGTTCGCTCGAAAGCTCTCGTTTGTACGGCCTTCCAACGGCCTCAGGGTACGCACTTCTAAACAGCCTTACATTCCATGCTGGTGTGCCCCCAATTAGGAATTTGGGCTCTTCTGTGAGACACCAATGTGCGTCCCAAATGAAACCGGGGGGCTCCCCCAGGACGTCTGCCGACGGCAGTCGCTTGCCGGCTGTTTACTTCCAGCCGGAGAAAGAAAACGAGGACAGCTTCCCCAGGGACGTTTCTGGACCCTTGGGACCATCCAGAATCACCAAAGCCTAAACTTTGCACGGCCTGGGCAACGCTCTTCCTCATGTCCAGCAATCCCCACGTGAAAACCTTTCTCAGCAGAGGCAGGCACCCTCTCCCTTGTACCAGATAGCTCGGCAGAGCCTTCCGAGAAACATGCTGCATCATTCAGCTTGAACGTGGGACGCGGAGGGGAGAGGACGCTTTCTCCCCGTTTGGAGGCGCCTTGCGCTTGGCTTCAAAGCTGCCTGAACAGCACTAGCGGCCCGACGTCTCTGCACGGTAGGATTGTCGTTGTGGGCCGAGGCTGCGTGTTCTCTCAAAGCGAAAACCGTGCTGGCAATCCCTTTCTAGAAACTCCTCCCACGGCACCACATGGTCAGCTCCGGCCAAACGAAAGGTGACCTCAGGCCTCAAGGTAAGTTCCAGTGTTTCACGTCGGGGGAGTTGGGTGTGCAGTGGTTTCCATGAGGCCATACTCCACCACGGAGTGCCTTAACTCTGCGACGCTCCTGGGGGCACACAGGATAGGAGCTCGTTCGCCAATTTCGCAGGATGACTTCTCTCCGTGCCGGAACGGCGGCTCCTGGCTTCTGAGGAACCTTAGCCTAAACAGGGCCCTGGAGAAAGCTCTTCACGTTCATAGCAAGGGCAACGTACTGCTCTCTGGCTTGTCTGGGTTGAGCGTCCCAGTCGTCAAAGAGCCTCGCGAAGGCAGTGCTGCGCAGACGCCCTTTGCCAGTCGCACGGCCTCCTTGACTGAAAGAGAACGGCAGTGCCAGAAGGCACCGTGCTGACGACTAGCTCCAGGAGGAGACTCGGGACAGCACTCTCACAGAAGCGAAAGCTGGGCTGTGGGCCCAGCCTGAGGACCAGCACGTTTTCCACACTTAACACAGCTAAGGCATGAGCCAGACGACAGCCATGGTCACCGAGGCCTATCTAAGGTACTGCCATACTTACCCACTAGATCCCACGCAGCGGTCCCTGTGCCCACAAGGGCCTCCACGGAAGGGCCCTGTTCCTCCCGTGTGTTTCCTTGAGGGAATCAGAAACCACTGAGGATAACTACGTACGCTCCGCTTTGAAACTGGGCGACCCTGGGCAAACCTTATTCCCCTCCGTGGTAGACGAGACAGTTGCGGGTCCTAAGCTGCCTGAAGCACACTCCTCGCGCCCACCTTCTCTTTGCTGCCTGAAGGCCTCACATAAGAGGCCTGAGTTTACTCGTGACGGAAGCCGTCTGAGTGTACTCGTGTGAGGCCTGCTGCTCTCAGTTCCTTGCTGGGAGCTTCAGCAAGAGCACTCTGGAGCTCGCCGACAAAAGAACTGTGAGCCCCCCCGGCCTCAAGTAAAAGTCCAGATTTCCCCCGTCAGTAACACCTCGGAGTGCCATAGGAGCGAAGAAGCATGCGTTAACGGAATGCTTCAACAGTGCTAGGGATTTATTTCACGAGACCCTGTGCACTCACGTTCGTTGTAAGAACTGTCAAAGGGCACTGTAGGCCGTCCAACCCCTCCGTTGCGTTTGAGCCACAGGAAGTAAATGCATTCGTTTGATTAAGCTCCGTGAACGTGCAACGACGATGGCGAAGCGCTGCCCTGTTCGCTCGAAAGCTCTCGTTTGTACGGCCTTCCAACGGCCTCAGGGTACGCACTTCTAAACAGCCTTACATTCCATGCTGGTGTGCCCCCAATTAGGAATTTGGGCTCTTCTGTGAGACACCAATGTGCGTCCCAAATGAAACCGGGGGGCTCCCCCAGGACGTCTGCGGACGGCAGTCGGTTGCCAGCTGTTTACTTCCAGCCGGAGAAAGAAAACGAGGACAGCTTCCCCAGGGACGATTCTGGACCCTTGGGACCATCCAGAATCACCAAAGTCTAAACTTTGCACGGCCTGGGCAACGCTCTTCCTCATGTCCAGCAATCCCCACGTCAAAACCTTTCTCAGCAGAGGCAGGCACCCTCTCCCTTGTACCAGATAGCTCGGCAGAGCCTTCCGAGAAACATGCTGCGTCATTCAGCTTGAACGTGGGACGCGGAGGGGAGAGGACGCTTTCTCCCCGTTTGGAGGCGCCTTGCGCTTGGCTTCAAAGCTGCCTGAACAGCACTAGCGGCCCGACGTCTCTGCACGGCAGGATTGTCGTTGTGGGCCGAGGCTGCGTGTTCTCTCAAAGCGAAAACCGTGCTGGCAATCCCTTTCTAGAAACTCCTCCCTCGGCACCACATTGTCAGCTCCGGCCGAACGAAAGGTGACCTCAGGCCTCAAGGTAAGTTCCAGTGTTTCACGGCGGGGGAGTTGGGTGTGCAGTGGTTTCCATGAGGCCATACTCCACCACGGAGTGCCTTAACTCTGCGACGCTCCTGGGGGCACACAGGATAGGAGCTCGTTCGCCAATTTCGCAGGATGACTTCTCTCCGTGCCGGAACGGCGGCTCCTGGCTTCTGAGGAAACTTAGCCTAAACAGGGCCCTGGAGAAAGCTCTTCACGTTCATAGCAAGGGCAACGTACTGCTCTCTGGCTTGACTGGGTTGAGCGCCCCAGTCGTCAAAGAGCCTCGCGAAGGCAGTGCTGCGCAGACTCCCTTTGCCAGTCGCACGGCCTCCTTGACTGAAAGAGAACGGCAGTGACAGAAGGCACCGTGCTGACGACTGGCTCCAGGAGGAGACTCGGGACAGCACTCTCACAGAAGCGAAAGCTGGGCTGTGGGCCCAGCCTGAGGACCAGCACGTTTTCCACACTTAACACAGCTAAGGCATTTGCCAGACGACAGCCTTGGTCACTGAGGCCTATCTAAGGTACTGCCATACTTACCCACTAGATCCCACGCAGAGGTCCCTGTGCCCACAAGGGCCTCCACGGAAGGGCCCTGTTCCTCCCGTGTGTTTCCTTGAGGGAATCAGAAACCACTGAGGATAACTACGTACGCTCCGCTTTGAAACTGGGCGACCCTGGGCAAACCTTATTCCCCTCCGTGGTAGACGAGACAGTTGCGGGTCCTAAGCTGCCTGAAGCACACTCCTCGCGCCCACCTTCTCTTTGCTGCCTGAAGGCCTCACATAAGAGGCCTGAGTTTACTCGTGACGGAAGCCGTCTGAGTGTACTCGTGTGAGGCCTGCTGCTCTCAGTTCCTTGCTGGGAGCTTCAACAAGAGCACTCTGGAGCTCGCTCACAAAAGAACTGTGAGCCCCCCCGGCCTCAAGTAAAAGTCCAGATTTCCCCCGTCAGTAACACCTCGGAGTGCCATAGGAGCGAAGAAGCATGCGTTAACGGAATGCTTCAACAGTGCTAGGGATTTATTTCACGAGACACTGGGCACTCACTTTCGTTGTAAGAACTGTCAAAGGGCACTGTAGGCCGTCCAACCCCTCCGTTGCGTTTGAGCCACAGGAAGTAAATGCATTCGTTTGATTAAGCTCCGTGAACGTGCAACGACGATGGCGAAGCGCTGCCCTGTTCGCTCGAAAGCTCTCGTTTGTACGGCCTTCCAACGGCCTCAGGGTACACACTTCTAAACAGCCTTACATTCCATGCTGGTGTGCCCCCAATTAGGAATTTGGGCTCTTCTGTGAGACACCGATGTGCGTCCCAAATGAAACCGGGGGGCTCCCCCAGGACGTCTGCGGACGGCAGTCGGTTGCCAGCTGTTTACTTCAAGCCGGAGAAAGAAAACGAGGACAGCTTCCCCAGGGACGATTCTGGACCCTTGGGACCATCCAGAATCACCAAAGCCTAAACTTTGCACGGCCTGGGGAACGCTCTTCCTCATGTCCAGCAATCCCCACGTCAAAACCTTTCTCAGCAGAGGCAGGCACCCTCTCCCTTGTACCAGATAGCTCGGCAGAGCCTTCCGAGAAACATGCTGCGTCATTCAGCTTGAACGTGGGACGCGGAGGGGAGAGGACGCTTTCTCCCCGTTTGGAGGCGCCTTGCGCTTGGCTTCAAAGCTGCCTGAACAGCACTAGCGGCCGACGACTCTGCACGGCAGGATTGTCGTTGTGGGCCGAGGCTGCGTGTTCTCTCAAAGCGAAAACCGTGCTGGCAATCCCTTTCTAGAAACTCCTCCCACGGCACCACATGGTCAGCTCCGGCCGAACGAAAGGTGACCTCAGGTCTCAGGGTAAGTTCCAGTGTTTCACTTCGGGGGAGTTGGGTGTGCAGTGGTTTCCATGAAGCCATACTCCACCACGGAGTGCCTTAACTCTGCGACGCTCCTGGGGGCACACAGGAAAGGAGCTCTTTCGCCAATTTCGCAGGATGACTTCTCTCCGTGCCGGAACGGCGGCTCCTGGCTTCTGAGGAAACTTAGCCTAAACAGGGCCCTGGAGAAAGCTCTTCACGTTCACAGCAAGGGCAACGTACTGCTCTCTGGCTTGTCTGGGTTGAGCGCCCCAGTCGTCAAAGAGCCTCGCGAAGGCAGTGCTGCGCAGACGCCCTTTGCCAGTCGCACGCATCCTTGACTGAAAGAGAACGGCAGTGCCAGAAGGCACCGTGCTGACGACTGGCTCCAGGAGGAGACTCGGGACAGCACTCTCACAGAAGCGAAAGCTGGGCTGTGGGCCCAGCCTGAGGACCAGCACGTTTTCCACACTTAACACAGCTAAGGCATGAGCCAGACGACAGCCTTGGTCACCGAGGCCTATCTAAGGTACTGCCATACTTACCCACTAGATCCCACACAGAGGTCCCTGTGCCCACAAGGGCCTCCACGGAAGGGCCCTGTTCCTCCCGTGTGTTTCCTTGAGGGAATCAGAAACCACTGAGGATAACTACGTACGCTCCGCTTTGAAACTGGGCGACCCTGGGCAAACCTTATTCCCCTCCGTGGTAGACGAGACAGTTGCGGGTCCTAAGCTGCCTGAAGCACACTCCTCGCGCCCACCTTCTCTTTGCTGCCGGAAGGCCTCACATAAGAGGCCTGAGTTTACTCGTGACGGAAGCCGTCTGAGTGTACTCGTGTGAGGCCTGCTGCTCTCAGTTCCTTGCTGGGAGCTTCAGCAAGAGCACTCTGGAGCTCGCCGACAAAAGAATTGTGAGCCCCCCCCGGCCTCAAGTAAAAGTCCAGATTTCCCCCCTCAGTAACACCTCGGAGTGCCATAGGAGCGAAGAAGCATGCGTTAACGGAATGCTTCAACAGTGCTAGGGATTTATTTCACGAGACCCTGTGCACTCACGTTCGTTGTAAGAACTGTCAAAGGGCACTGTAGGCCGTCCAACCCCTCCGTTGCGTTTGAGCCACAGGAAGTAAATGCATTCGTTTGATTAAGCTCCGTGAACGTGCAACGACGATGGCGAAGCGCTGCCCTGTTCGCTCGAAAGCTCTCGTTTGTACGGCCTTCCAACGGCCTCAGGGTACGCACTTCTAAACAGCCTTACATTCCATGCTGGTGTGCCCCCAGTTAGGAATTTGGGCTCTTCTGTGAGACACCAATGTGCGTCCCAAATGAAACCGGGGGGCTCCCCCAGGACGTCTGCGGACGGCAGTCGGTTGCAGGCTGTTTACTTCCAGCCGGAGAAAGAAAACGAGGACAGCTTCCCCAGGGACGATTCTGGACCGTTGGGACCATCCAGAATCACCAAAGCCTAAACTTTGCACGGCCTGGGGAACGCTCTTCCTCATGTCCAGCAATCCCCACGTCAAAACCTTTCTCAGCAGAGGCAGGCACCCTCTCCCTTGTACCAGATAGCTCGGCAGAGCCTTCCGAGAAACATGCTGCGTCATTCAGCTTGAACGTGGGACGCGGAGGGGAGAGGACGCTTTCTCCCCGTTTGGAGGCGCCTTGCGCTTGGCTTCAAAGCTGCCTGAACAGCACTAGCGGCCCGACGTCTCTGCACGGCAGGATTGTCGTTGTGGGCCGAGGCTGCGTGTTCTCTCAAAGCGAAAACCGTGCTGGCAATCCCTTTCTAGAAACTCCTCCCACGGCACCACATGGTCAGCTCCGGCCGAACGAAAGGTGACCTCAGGCCTCAGGGTAAGTTCCAGTGTTTCACTTCGGGGGAGTTGGGTGTGCAGTGGTTTCCATGAAGCCATACTCCACCACGGAGTGCCTTAACTCTGCGACGCTCCTGGGGGCACACAGGAAAGGAGCTCGTTCGCCAATTTCGCAGGATGACTTCTCTCCGTGCCGCAACGGCGGCTCCTGGCTTCTGAGGAAACTTAGCCTAAACAGGGCCCTGGAGAAAGCTCTTCACGTTCATAGCAAGGGCAACGTACTGCTCTCTGGCTTGTCTGGGTTGAGCGCCCCAGTCGTCAAAGAGCCTCGCGAAGGCAGTGCTGCGCAGACGCCCTTTGCCAGTCGCACGCATCCTTGACTGAAAGAGAACGGCAGTGCCAGAAGGCACCGTGCTGACGACTGGCTCCAGGAGGAGACTCGGGACAGCACTCTCACAGAAGCGAAAGCTGGGCTGTGGGCCCAGCCTGAGGACCAGCACGTTTTCCACACTTAACACAGCTAAGGCATGAGCCAGACGACAGCCTTGGTCACCGAGGCCTATCTAAGGTACTGCCATACTTACCCACTAGATCCCACGCAGAGGTCCCTGTGCCCACAAGGGCCTCCACGGAAGGGCCCTGTTCCTCCCGTGTGTTTCCTTGAGGGAATCAGAAACCACTGAGGATAACTACGTACGCTCCGCTTTGAAACTGGGCGACCCTGGGCAAACCTTATTCCCCTCCGTGGTAGACGAGACAGTTGCGGGTCCTAAGCTGCCTGAAGCACACTCCTCGCGCCCACCTTCTCTTTGCTGCCGGAAGGCCTCACATAAGAGGCCTGAGTTTACTCGTGACGGAAGCCGTCTGAGTGTACTCGTGTGAGGCCTGCTGCTCTCAGTTCCTTGCTGGGAGCTTCAGCAAGAGCACTCTGGAGCTCGCCGACAAAAGAATTGTGAGCCCCCCCCGGCCTCAAATAAAAGTCCAGATTTCCCCCCTCAGTAACACCTCGGAGTGCCATAGGAGCGAAGAAGCATGCGTTAACGGAATGCTTCAACAGTGCTAGGGATTTATTTCACGAGACCCTGTGCACTCACGTTCGTTGTAAGAACTGTCAAAGGGCACTGTAGGCCGTCCAACCCCTCCGTTGCGTTTGAGCCACAGGAAGTAAATGCATTCGTTTGATTAAGCTCCGTGAACGTGCAACGACGATGGCGAAGCGCTGCCCTGTTCGCTCGAAAGCTCTCGTTTGTACGGCCTTCCAACGGCCTCAGGGTACGCACTTCTAAACAGCCTTACATTCCATGCTGGTGTGCCCCCAATTAGGAATTTGGGCTCTTCTGTGAGACACCAATGTGCGTCCCAAATGAAACCGGGGGGCTCCCCCAGGACGTCTGCGGACGGCAGTCGGTTGCAGGCTGTTTACTTCCAGCCGGAGAAAGAAAACGAGGACAGCTTCCCCAGGGACGATTCTGGACCGTTGGGACCATCCAGAATCACCAAAGCCTAAACTTTGCACGGCCTGGGGAACGCTCTTCCTCATGTCCAGCAATCCCCACGTCAAAACCTTTCTCAGCAGAGGCAGGCACCCTCTCCCTTGTACCAGATAGCTCGGCAGAGCCTTCCGAGAAACATGCTGCGTCATTCAGCTTGAACGTGGGACGCGGAGGGGAGAGGACGCTTTCTCCCCGTTTGGAGGCGCCTTGCGCTTGGCTTCAAAGCTGCCTGAACAGCACTAGCGGCCCGACGTCTCTGCACGGCAGGATTGTCGTTGTGGGCCGAGGCTGCGTGTTCTCTCAAAGCGAAAACCGTGCTGGCAATCCCTTTCTAGAAACTCCTCCCACGGCACCACATGGTCAGCTCCGGCCGAACGAAAGGTGACCTCAGGCCTCAGGGTAAGTTCCAGTGTTTCACTTCGGGGGAGTTGGGTGTGCAGTGGTTTCCATGAAGCCATACTCCACCACGGAGTGCCTTAACTCTGCGACGCTCCTGGGGGCACACAGGATAGGAGCTCGTTCGCCAATTTCGCAGGATGACTTCTCTCCGTGCCGCAACGGCGGCTCCTGGCTTCTGAGGAAACTTAGCCTAAACAGGGCCCTGGAGAAAGCTCTTCACGTTCATAGCAAGGGCAACGTACTGCTCTCTGGCTTGACTGGGTTGAGCGCCCCAGTCGTCAAAGAGCCTCGCGAAGGCAGTGCTGCGCAGACGCCCTTTGCCAGTCGCACGCATCCTTGACTGAAAGAGAACGGCAGTGCCAGAAGGCACCGTGCTGACGACTGGCTCCAGGAGGAGACTCGGGACAGCACTCTCACAGAAGCGAAAGCTGGGCTGTGGGCCCAGCCTGAGGACCAGCACGTTTTCCACACTTAACACAGCTAAGGCATGAGCCAGACGACAGCCTTGGTCACCGAGGCCTATCTAAGGTACTGCCATACTTACCCACTAGATCCCACGCAGAGGTCCCTGTGCCCACAAGGGCCTCCACGGAAGGGCCCTGTTCCTCCCGTGTGTTTCCTTGAGGGAATCAGAAACCACTGAGGATAACTACGTACGCTCCGCTTTGAAACTGGGCGACCCTGGGCAAACCTTATTCCCCTCCGTGGTAGACGAGACAGTTGCGGGTCCTAAGCTGCCTGAAGCACACTCCTCGCGCCCACCTTCTCTTTGCTGCCGGAAGGCCTCACATAAGAGGCCTGAGTTTACTCGTGACGGAAGCCGTCTGAGTGTACTCGTGTGAGGCCTGCTGCTCTCAGTTCCTTGCTGGGAGCTTCAGCAAGAGCACTCTGGAGCTCGCCGACAAAAGAATTGTGAGCCCCCCCCGGCCTCAAATAAAAGTCCAGATTTCCCCCCTCAGTAACACCTCGGAGTGCCATAGGAGCGAAGAAGCATGCGTTAACGGAATGCTTCAACAGTGCTAGGGATTTATTTCACGAGACCCTGTGCACTCACGTTCGTTGTAAGAACTGTCAAAGGGCACTGTAGGCCGTCCAACCCCTCCGTTGCGTTTGAGCCACAGGAAGTAAATGCATTCGTTTGATTAAGCTCCGTGAACGTGCAACGACGATGGCGAAGCGCTGCCCTGTTCGCTCGAAAGCTCTCGTTTGTACGGCCTTCCAACGGCCTCAGGGTACGCACTTCTAAACAGCCTTACATTCCATGCTGGTGTGCCCCCAATTAGGAATTTGGGCTCTTCTGTGAGACACCAATGTGCGTCCCAAATGAAACCGGGGGGCTCCCCCAGGACGTCTGCCGACGGCAGTCGCTTGCCGGCTGTTTACTTCCAGCCGGAGAAAGAAAACGAGGACAGCTTCCCCAGGGACGTTTCTGGACCCTTGGGACCATCCAGAATCACCAAAGCCTAAACTTTGCACGGCCTGGGCAACGCTCTTCCTCATGTCCAGCAATCCCCACGTGAAAACCTTTCTCAGCAGAGGCAGGCACCCTCTCCCTTGTACCAGATAGCTCGGCAGAGCCTTCCGAGAAACATGCTGCATCATTCAGCTTGAACGTGGGACGCGGAGGGGAGAGGACGCTTTCTCCCCGTTTGGAGGCGCCTTGCGCTTGGCTTCAAAGCTGCCTGAACAGCACTAGCGGCCCGACGTCTCTGCACGGCAGGATTGTCGTTGTGGGCCGAGGCTGCGTGTTCTCTCAAAGCGAAAACCGTGCTGGCAATCCCTTTCTAGAAACTCCTCCCACGGCACCACATGGTCAGCTCCGGCCGAACGAAAGGTGACCTCAGGCCTCAAGGTAAGTTCCAGTGTTTCACGTCGGGGGAGTTGGGTGTGCAGTGGTTTCCATGAGGCCATACTCCACCACGGAGTGCCTTAACTCTGCGACGCTCCTGGGGGCACACAGGATAGGAGCTCGTTCGCCAATTTCGCAGGATGACTTCTCTCCGTGCCGGATCGGCGGCTCCTGGCTTCTGAGGAAACTTAGCCTAAACAGGGCCCTGGAGGAAGCTATTCACGTTCATAGCAAGGGCAACGTACTGCTCTCTGGCTTGTCTGGGTTGAGCGCCCCAGTCGTCAAAGAGCCTCGCGAAGGCAGTGCTGCGCAGACGCCCTTTGCCAGTCGCACGGCCTCCTTGACTGAAAGAGAACGGCAGTGCCAGAAGGCACCGTGCTGACGACTGGCTCCAGGAGGAGACTCGGGACAGCACTCTCACAGAAGCGAAAGCTGGGCTGTGGGCCCAGCCTGAGGACCAGCACGTTTTCCACACTTAACACAGCTAAGGCATGAGCCAGACGACAGCCTTGGTCACCGAGGCCTATCTAAGGTACTGCCATACTTACCCACTAGATCCCACGCAGAGGTCCCTGTGCCCAAAAGGGCTTCCACGGAAGGGCCCTGTTCCTCCCGTGTGTTTCCTTGAGGGAATCAGAAACCACTGAGGATAACTACGTGAGCTCCGCTTTGAAACTGGGCGACCCTGGGCAAACCTTATTCCCCTCCGTGGTAGACGAGACAGTTGCGGGTCCTAAGCTGCCTGAAGCACACTCCTCGCGCCCACCTTCTCTTTGCTGCCAGAAGGCCTCACATAAGAGGCCTGAGTTTACTCGTGACGGAAGCCGTCTGAGTGTACTCGTGTGAGGCCTGCTGCTCTCAGTTCCTTGCTGGGAGCTTCAGCAAGAGCACTCTGGAGCTCGCCGACAAAAGAATTGTGAGCCCCCCCCGGCCTCAAGTAAAAGTCCAGATTTCCCCCGTCAGTAACACCTCGGAGTGCCATAGGAGCGAAGAAGCATGCGTTAACGGAATGCTTCAACAGTGCTAGGGATTTATTTCACGAGACCCTGTGCACTCACGTTCGTTGTAAGAACTGTCAAAGGGCACTGTAGGCCGTCCAACCCCTCCGTTGCGTTTGAGCCACAGGAAGTAAATGCATTCGTTTGATTAAGCTCCGTGAACGTGCAACGACGATGGCGAAGCGCTGCCCTGTTCGCTCGAAAGCTCTCGTTTGTACGGCCTTCCAACGGCCTCAGGGTACGCACTTCTAAACAGCCTTACATTCCATGCTGGTGTGCCACCAATTAGGAATTTGGGCTCTTCTGTGAGACACCAATGTGCGTCCCAAATGAAACCGGGGGGCTCCCCCAGGACGTCTGCCGACGGCAGTCGCTTGCCGGCTGTTTACTTCCAGCCGGAGAAAGAAAACGAGGACAGCTTCCCCAGGGACGTTTCTGGACCCTTGGGACCATCCAGAATCACCAAAGCCTAAACTTTGCACGGCCTGGGCAACGCTCTTCCTAATGTCCAGCAATCCCCACGTGAAAACCTTTCTCAGCAGAGGCAGGCACCCTCTCCCTTGTACCAGATAGCTCGGCAGAGCCTTCCGAGAAACATGCTGCATCATTCAGCTTGAACGTGGGACGCGGAGGGGAGAGGACGCTTTCTCCCCGTTTGGAGGCGCCTTGCGCTTGGCTTCAAAGCTGCCTGAACAGCACTAGCGGCCCGACGTCTCTGCACGGCAGGATTGTCGTTGTGGGCCGAGGCTGCGTGTTCTCTCAAAGCGAAAACCGTGCTGGCAATCCCTTTCTAGAAACTCCTCCCACGGCACCACATGGTCAGCTCCGGTCAAACGAAAGGTGACCTCAGGCCTCAAGGTAAGTTCCAGTGTTTCACGTCGGGGGAGTTGGGTGTGCAGTGGTTTCCATGAGGCCATACTCAACCACGGAGTGCCTTAACTCTGCGACGCTCCTGGGGGCACACAGGATAGGAGCTCGTTCGCCAATTTCGCAGGATGACTTCTCTCCGTGCCGGAACGGCGGCTCCTGGCTTCTGAGGAACCTTAGCCTAAACAGGGCCCTGGAGAAAGCTCTTCACGTTCATAGCAAGGGCAACGTACTGCTCTCTGGCTTGTCTGGGTTGAGCGTCCCAGTCGTCAAAGAGCCTCGCGAAGGCAGTGCTGCGCAGACGCCCTTTGCCAGTCGCACGGCCTCCTTGACTGAAAGAGAACGGCAGTGACAGAAGGCACCGTGCTGACGACTGGCTCCAGGAGGAGACTCGGGACAGCACTCTCACAGAAGCGAAAGCTGGGCTGTGGGCCCAGCCTGAGGACCAGCACGTTTTCCACACTTAACACAGCTAAGGCATGAGCCAGACGACAGCCATGGTCACCGAGGCCTATCTATGGTACTGCCATACTTACCCACTAGATCCCACGCAGAGGTCCCTGTGCCCACAAGGGCCTCCACGGAAGGGCCCTGTTCCTCCCGTGTGTTTCCTTGAGGGAATCAGAAACCACTGAGGATAACTACGTGAGCTCCGCTTTGAAACTGGGCGACCCTGGGCAAACCTTATTCCCCTCCGTGGTAGACGAGACAGTTGCGGGTCCTAAGCTGCCTGAAGCACACTCCTCGCGCCCACCTTCTCTTTGCTGCCTGAAGGCCTCACATAAGAGGCCTGAGTTTACTCGTGACGGAAGCCGTCTGAGTGTACTCGTGTGAGGCCTGCTGCTCTCAGTTCCTTGCTGGGAGCTTCAGCAAGAGCACTCTGGAGCTCGCCGACAAAAGAACTGTGAGCCCCCCCGGCCTCAAGTAAAAGTCCAGATTTCCCCCGTCAGTAACACCTCGGAGTGCCATAGGAGCGAAGAAGCATGCGTTAACGGAATGCTTCAACAGTGCTAGGGATTTATTTCACGAGACCCTGTGCACTCACGTTCGTTGTAAGAACTGTCAAAGGGCACTGTAGGCCGTCCAACCCCTCCGTTGCGTTTGAGCCACAGGAAGTAAATGCATTCGTTTGATTAAGCTCCGTGAACGTGCAACGACGATGGCGAAGCGCTGCCCTGTTCGCTCGAAAGCTCTCGTTTGTACGGCCTTCCAACGGCCTCAGGGTACGCACTTCTAAACAGCCTTACATTCCATGCTGGTGTGCCCCCAATTAGGAATTTGGGCTCTTCTGTGAGACACCAATGTGCGTCCCAAATCAAACCGGGGGGCTCCCCCAGGACGTCTGCGGACGGCAGTCGGTTGCCAGCTGTTTACTTCCAGCCGGAGAAAGAAAACGAGGACAGCTTCCCCAGGGACGATTCTGGACCCTTGGGACCATCCAGAATCACCAAAGTCTAAACTTTGCACGGCCTGGGCAACGCTCTTCCTCATGTCCAGCAATCCCCACGTCAAAACCTTTCTCAGCAGAGGCAGGCACCCTCTCCCTTGTACCAGATAGCTCGGCAGAGCCTTCCGAGAAACATGCTGCGTCATTCAGCTTGAACTTGGGACGCGGAGGGGAGAGGACGCTTTCTCCCCGTTTGGAGGCGCCTTGCGCTTGGCTTCAAAGCTGCCTGAACAGCACTAGCGGCCCGACGTCTCTGCACGGCAGGATTGTCGTTGTGGGCCGA
Organism: Grampus griseus; assembly: GCF_964374135.1. NCBI lineage: Eukaryota > Metazoa > Chordata > Mammalia > Artiodactyla > Delphinidae > Grampus > Grampus griseus. Next base: position 262,260 of record NW_028133176.1, on the reverse strand, counting down.
GGCTGCGTGTTCTCTCAAAGCGAAAACCGTGCTGGCAATCCCTTTCTAGAAACTCCTCCCTCGGCACCACATTGTCAGCTCCGGCCGAACGAAAGGTGACCTCAGGCCTCAAGGTAAGTTCCAGTGTTTCACGGCGGGGGAGTTGGGTGTGCAGTGGTTTCCATGAGGCCATACTCCACCACGGAGTGCCTTAACTCTGCGACGCTCCTGGGGGCACACAGGATAGGAGCTCGTTCGCCAATTTCGCAGGATGACTTCTCTCCGTGCCGGAACGGCGGCTCCTGGCTTCTGAGGAAACTTAGCCTAAACAGGGCCCTGGAGAAAGCTCTTCACGTTCATAGCAAGGGCAACGTACTGCTCTCTGGCTTGACTGGGTTGAGCGCCCCAGTCGTCAAAGAGCCTCGCGAAGGCAGTGCTGCGCAGACGCCCTTTGCCAGTCGCACGGCCTCCTTGACTGAAAGAGAACGGCAGTGACAGAAGGCACCGTGCTGACGACTGGCTCCAGGAGGAGACTCGGGACAGCACTCTCACAGAAGCGAAAGCTGGGCTGTGGGCCCAGCCTGAGGACCAGCACGTTTTCCACACTTAACACAGCTAAGGCATGAGCCAGACGACAGCCATGGTCACCGAGGCCTATCTAAGGTACTGCCATACTTACCCACTAGATCCCACGCAGAGGTCCCTGTGCCCACAAGGGCCTCCACGGAAGGGCCCTGTTCCTCCCGTGTGTTTCCTTGAGGGAATCAGAAACCACTGAGGATAACTACGTGAGCTCCGCTTTGAAACTGGGCGACCCTGGGCAAACCTTATTCCCCTCCGTGGTAGACGAGACAGTTGCGGGTCCTAAGCTGCCTGAAGCACACTCCTCGCGCCCACCTTCTCTTTGCTGCCGGAAGGCCTCACATAAGAGGCCTGAGTTTACTCGTGACGGAAGCCGTCTGAGTGTACTCGTGTGAGGCCTGCTGCTCTCAGTTCCTTGCTGGGAGCTTCAACAAGAGCACTCTGGAGCTCGCTCACAAAAGAACTGTGAGCCCCCCCGGCCTCAAGTAAAAGTCCAGATTTCCCCCGTCAGTAACACCTCGGAGTGCCATAGGAGCGAAGAAGCATGCGTTAACGGAATGCTTCAACAGTGCTAGGGATTTATTTCACGAGACACTGGGCACTCACTTTCGTTGTAAGAACTGTCAAAGGGCACTGTATGCCGTCCAACCCCTCCGTTGCGTTTGAGCCACAGGAAGTAAATGCATTCGTTTGATTAAGCTCCGTGAACGTGCAACGACGATGGCGAAGCGCTGCCCTGTTCGCTCGAAAGCTCTCGTTTGTACGGCCTTCCAACGGCCTCAGGGTACACACTTCTAAACAGCCTTACATTCCATGCTGGTGTGCCCCCAGTTAGGAATTTGGGCTCTTCTGTGAGACACCGATGTGCGTCCCAAATGAAACCGGGGGGCTCCCCCAGGACGTCTGCGGACGGCAGTCGGTTGCCAGCTGTTTACTTCAAGCCGGAGAAAGAAAACGAGGACAGCTTCCCCAGGGACGATTCTGGACCCTTGGGACCATCCAGAATCACCAAAGCCTAAACTTTGCACGGCCTGGGGAACGCTCTTCCTCATGTCCAGCAATCCCCACGTCAAAACCTTTCTCAGCAGAGGCAGGCACCCTCTCCCTTGTACCAGATAGCTCGGCAGAGCCTTCCGAGAAACATGCTGCATCATTCAGCTTGAACGTGGGACGCGGAGGGGAGAGGACGCTTTCTCCCCGTTTGGAGGCGCCTTGCGCTTGGCTTCAAAGCTGCCTGAACAGCACTAGCGGCCCGACGTCTCTGCACGGCAGGATTGTCGTTGTGGGCCGAGGCTGCGTGTTCTCTCAAAGCGAAAACCGTGCTGGCAATCCCTTTCTAGAAACTCCTCCCACGGCACCACATGGTCAGCTCCGGTCAAACGAAAGGTGACCTCAGGCCTCAAGGTAAGTTCCAGTGTTTCACGTCGGGGGAGTTGGGTGTGCAGTGGTTTCCATGAGGCCATACTCCACCACGGAGTGCCTTAACTCTGCGACGCTCCTGGGGGCACACAGGATAGGAGCTCGTTCGCCAATTTCGCAGGATGACTTCTCTCCGTGCCGGAACGGCGGCTCCTGGCTTCTGAGGAACCTTAGCCTAAACAGGGCCCTGGAGAAAGCTCTTCACGTTCATAGCAAGGGCAACGTACTGCTCTCTGGCTTGTCTGGGTTGAGCGTCCCAGTCGTCAAAGAGCCTCGCGAAGGCAGTGCTGCGCAGACGCCCTTTGCCAGTCGCACGGCCTCCTTGACTGAAAGAGAACGGCAGTGACAGAAGGCACCGTGCTGACGACTGGCTCCAGGAGGAGACTCGGGACAGCACTCTCACAGAAGCGAAAGCTGGGCTGTGGGCCCAGCCTGAGGACCAGCACGTTTTCCACACTTAACACAGCTAAGGCATGAGCCAGACGACAGCCATGGTCACCGAGGCCTATCTAAGGTACTGCCATACTTACCCACTAGATCCCACGCAGAGGTCCCTGTGCCCACAAGGGCCTCCACGGAAGGGCCCTGTTCCTCCCGTGTGTTTCCTTGAGGGAATCAGAAACCACTGAGGATAACTACGTGAGCTCCGCTTTGAAACTGGGCGACCCTGGGCAAACCTTATTCCCCTCCGTGGTAGACGAGACAGTTGCGGGTCCTAAGCTGCCTGAAGCACACTCCTCGCGCCCACCTTCTCTTTGCTGCCGGAAGGCCTCACATAAGAGGCCTGAGTTTACTCGTGACGGAAGCCGTCTGAGTGTACTCGTGTGAGGCCTGCTGCTCTCAGTTCCTTGCTGGGAGCTTCAACAAGAGCACTCTGGAGCTCGCTCACAAAAGAACTGTGAGCCCCCCCGGCCTCAAGTAAAAGTCCAGATTTCCCCCGTCAGTAACACCTCGGAGTGCCATAGGAGCGAAGAAGCATGCGTTAACGGAATGCTTCAACAGTGCTAGGGATTTATTTCACGAGACACTGGGCACTCACTTTCGTTGTAAGAACTGTCAAAGGGCACTGTATGCCGTCCAACCCCTCCGTTGCGTTTGAGCCACAGGAAGTAAATGCATTCGTTTGATTAAGCTCCGTGAACGTGCAACGACGATGGCGAAGCGCTGCCCTGTTCGCTCGAAAGCTCTCGTTTGTACGGCCTTCCAACGGCCTCAGGGTACACACTTCTAAACAGCCTTACATTCCATGCTGGTGTGCCCCCAGTTAGGAATTTGGGCTCTTCTGTGAGACACCGATGTGCGTCCCAAATGAAACCGGGGGGCTCCCCCAGGACGTCTGCGGACGGCAGTCGGTTGCCAGCTGTTTACTTCAAGCCGGAGAAAGAAAACGAGGACAGCTTCCCCAGGGACGATTCTGGACCCTTGGGACCATCCAGAATCACCAAAGCCTAAACTTTGCACGGCCTGGGGAACGCTCTTCCTCATGTCCAGCAATCCCCACGTCAAAACCTTTCTCAGCAGAGGCAGGCACCCTCTCCCTTGTACCAGATAGCTCGGCAGAGCCTTCCGAGAAACATGCTGCGTCATTCAGCTTGAACGTGGGACGCGGAGGGGAGAGGACGCTTTCTCCCCGTTTGGAGGCGCCTTGCGCTTGGCTTCAAAGCTGCCTGAACAGCACTAGCGGCCGACGTCTCTGCACGGCAGGATTGTCGTTGTGGGCCGAGGCTGCGTGTTCTCTCAAAGCGAAAACCGTGCTGGCAATCCCTTTCTAGAAACTCCTCCCACGGCACCACATGGTCAGCTCCGGCCGAACGAAAGGTGACCTCAGGCCTCAGGGTAAGTTCCTGTGTTTCACTTCGGGGGAGTTGGGTGTGCAGTGGTTTCCATGAAGCCATACTCCACCACGGAGTGCCTTAACTCTGCGACGCTCCTGGGGGCACACAGGAAAGGAGCTCGTTCGCCAATTTCGCAGGATGACTTCTCTCCGTGCCGGAACGGCGGCTCCTGGCTTCTGAGGAAACTTAGCCTAAACAGGGCCCTGGAGAAAGCTCTTCACTTTCATAGCAAGGGCAACGTACTGCTCTCTGGCTTGTCTGGGTTGAGCGCCCCAGTCGTCAAAGAGCCTCGCGAAGGCAGTGCTGCGCAGACGCCCTTTGCCAGTCGCACGCATCCTTGACTGAAAGAGAACGGCAGTGCCAGAAGGCACCGTGCTGACGACTGGCTCCAGGAGGAGACTCGGGACAGCACTCTCACAGAAGCGAAAGCTGGGCTGTGGGCCCAGCCTGAGGACCAGCACGTTTTCCACACTTAACACAGCTAAGGCATGAGCCAGACGACAGCCTTGGTCACCGAGGCCTATCTAAGGTACTGCCATACTTACCCACTAGATCCCACGCAGAGGTCCCTGTGCCCACAAGGGCCTCCACGGAAGGGCCCTGTTCCTCCCGTGTGTTTCCTTGAGGGAATCAGAAACCACTGAGGATAACTACGTACGCTCCGCTTTGAAACTGGGCGACCCTGGGCAAACCTTATTCCCCTCCGTGGTAGACGAGACAGTTGCGGGTCCTAAGCTGCCTGAAGCACACTCCTCGCGCCCACCTTCTCTTTGCTGCCGGAAGGCCTCACATAAGAGGCCTGAGTTTACTCGTGACGGAAGCCGTCTGAGTGTACTCGTGTGAGGCCTGCTGCTCTCAGTTCCTTGCTGGGAGCTTCAGCAAGAGCACTCTGGAGCTCGCCGACAAAAGAATTGTGAGCCCCCCCCGGCCTCAAGTAAAAGTCCAGATTTCCCCCTCAGTAACACCTCGGAGTGCCATAGGAGCGAAGAAGCATGCGTTAACGGAATGCTTCAACAGTGCTAGGGATTTATTTCACGAGACCCTGTGCACTCACGTTCGTTGTAAGAACTGTCAAAGGGCACTGTAGGCCGTCCAACCCCTCCGTTGCGTTTGAGCCACAGGAAGTAAATGCATTCGTTTGATTAAGCTCCGTGAACGTGCAACGACGATGGCGAAGCGCTGCCCTGTTCGCTCGAAAGCTCTCGTTTGTACGGCCTTCCAACGGCCTCAGGGTACGCACTTCTAAACAGCCTTACATTCCATGCTGGTGTGCCCCCAGTTAGGAATTTGGGCTCTTCTGTGAGACACCAATGTGCGTCCCAAATGAAACCGGGGGGCTCCCCCAGGACGTCTGCGGACGGCAGTCGGTTGCAGGCTGTTTACTTCCAGCCGGAGAAAGAAAACGAGGACAGCTTCCCCAGGGACGATTCTGGACCCTTGGGACCATCCAGAATCACCAAAGCCTAAACTTTGCACGGCCTGGGGAACGCTCTTCCTCATGTCCAGCAATCCCCACGTCAAAACCTTTCTCAGCAGAGGCAGGCACCCTCTCCCTTGTACCAGATAGCTCGGCAGAGCCTTCCGAGAAACATGCTGCATCATTCAGCTTGAACGTGGGACGCGGAGGGGAGAGGACGCTTTCTCCCCGTTTGGAGGCGCCTTGCGCTTGGCTTCAAAGCTGCCTGAACAGCACTAGCGGCCCGACGTCTCTGCACGGCAGGATTGTCGTTGTGGGCCGAGGCTGCGTGTTCTCTCAAAGCGAAAACCGTGCTGGCAATCCCTTTCTAGAAACTCCTCCCACGGCACCACATGGTCAGCTCCGGTCAAACGAAAGGTGACCTCAGGCCTCAAGGTAAGTTCCAGTGTTTCACGTCGGGGGAGTTGGGTGTGCAGTGGTTTCCATGAGGCCATACTCCACCACGGAGTGCCTTAACTCTGCGACGCTCCTGGGGGCACACAGGATAGGAGCTCGTTCGCCAATTTCGCAGGATGACTTCTCTCCGTGCCGGAACGGCGGCTCCTGGCTTCTGAGGAACCTTAGCCTAAACAGGGCCCTGGAGAAAGCTCTTCACGTTCATAGCAAGGGCAACGTACTGCTCTCTGGCTTGTCTGGGTTGAGCGTCCCAGTCGTCAAAGAGCCTCGCGAAGGCAGTGCTGCGCAGACGCCCTTTGCCAGTCGCACGGCCTCCTTGACTGAAAGAGAACGGCAGTGACAGAAGGCACCGTGCTGACGACTGGCTCCAGGAGGAGACTCGGGACAGCACTCTCACAGAAGCGAAAGCTGGGCTGTGGGCCCAGCCTGAGGACCAGCACGTTTTCCACACTTAACACAGCTAAGGCATGAGCCAGACGACAGCCATGGTCACCGAGGCCTATCTAAGGTACTGCCATACTTACCCACTAGATCCCACGCAGAGGTCCCTGTGCCCACAAGGGCCTCCACGGAAGGGCCCTGTTCCTCCCGTGTGTTTCCTTGAGGGAATCAGAAACCACTGAGGATAACTACGTGAGCTCCGCTTTGAAACTGGGCGACCCTGGGCAAACCTTATTCCCCTCCGTGGTAGACGAGACAGTTGCGGGTCCTAAGCTGCCTGAAGCACACTCCTCGCGCCCACCTTCTCTTTGCTGCCTGAAGGCCTCACATAAGAGGCCTGAGTTTACTCGTGACGGAAGCCGTCTGAGTGTACTCGTGTGAGGCCTGCTGCTCTCAGTTCCTTGCTGGGAGCTTCAGCAAGAGCACTCTGGAGCTCGCCGACAAAAGAATTGTGAGCCCCCCCGGCCTCAAGTAAAAGTCCAGATTTCCCCCGTCAGTAACACCTCGGAGTGCCATAGGAGCGAAGAAGCATGCGTTAACGGAATGCTTCAACAGTGCTAGGGATTTATTTCACGAGACCCTGTGCACTCACGTTCATTGTAAGAACTGTCAAAGGGCACTGTAGGCCGTCCAACCCCTCCGTTGCGTTTGAGCCACAGGAAGTAAATGCATTCGTTTGATTAAGCTCCGTGAACGTGCAACGACGATGGCGAAGCGCTGCCCTGTTCGCTCGAAAGCTCTCGTTTGTACGGCCTTCCAACGGCCTCAGGGTACGCACTTCTAAACAGCCTTACATTCCATGCTGGTGTGCCCCCAATTAGGAATTTGGGCTCTTCTGTGAGACACCAATGTGCGTCCCAAATGAAACCGGGGGGCTCCCCCAGGACGTCTGCGGACGGCAGTCGGTTGCCAGCTGTTTACTTCCAGCCGGAGAAAGAAAACGAGGACAGCTTCCCCAGGGACGATTCTGGACCCTTGGGACCATCCAGAATCACCAAAGTCTAAACTTTGCACGGCCTGGGCAACGCTCTTCCTCATGTCCAGCAATCCCCACGTCAAAACCTTTCTCAGCAGAGGCAGGCACCCTCTCCCTTGTACCAGATAGCTCGGCAGAGCCTTCCGAGAAACATGCTGCGTCATTCAGCTTGAACTTGGGACGCGGAGGGGAGAGGACGCTTTCTCCCCGTTTGGAGGCGCCTTGCGCTTGGCTTCAAAGCTGCCTGAACAGCACTAGCGGCCCGACGTCTCTGCACGGCAGGATTGTCGTTGTGGGCCGAGGCTGCGTGTTCTCTCAAAGCGAAAACCGTGCTGGCAATCCCTTTCTAGAAACTCCTCCCTCGGCACCACATTGTCAGCTCCGGCCGAACGAAAGGTGACCTCAGGCCTCAAGGTAAGTTCCAGTGTTTCACGGCGGGGGAGTTGGGTGTGCAGTGGTTTCCATGAAGCCATACTCCACCACGGAGTGCCTTAACTCTGCGACGCTCCTGGGGGCACACAGGAAAGGAGCTCGTTCGCCAATTTCGCAGGATGACTTCTCTCCGTGCCGGAACGGCGGCTCCTGGCTTCTGAGGAAACTTAGCCTAAACAGGGCCCTGGAGAAAGCTCTTCACTTTCATAGCAAGGGCAACGTACTGCTCTCTGGCTTGTCTGGGTTGAGCGCCCCAGTCGTCAAAGAGCCTCGCGAAGGCAGTGCTGCGCAGACGCCCTTTGCCAGTCGCACGCATCCTTGACTGAAAGAGAACGGCAGTGCCAGAAGGCACCGTGCTGACGACTGGCTCCAGGAGGAGACTCGGGACAGCACTCTCACAGAAGCGAAAGCTGGGCTGTGGGCCCAGCCTGAGGACCAGCACGTTTTCCACACTTAACACAGCTAAGGCATTTGCCAGACGACAGCCTTGGTCACTGAGGCCTATCTAAGGTACTGCCATACTTACCCACTAGATCCCACGCAGAGGTCCCTGTGCTCTCAAGGGCCTCCACGGAAGGGCCCTGTTCCTCCCGTGTGTTTCCTTGAGGGAATCAGAAACCACTGAGGATAACTACGTACGCTCCGCTTTGAAACTGGGCGACCCTGGGCAAACCTTATTCCCCTCCGTGGTAGACGAGACAGTTGCGGGTCCTAAGCTGCCTGAAGCACACTCCTCGCGCCCACCTTCTCTTTGCTGCCTGAAGGCCTCACATAAGAGGCCTGAGTTTACTCGTGACGGAAGCCGTCTGAGTGTACTCGTGTGAGGCCTGCTGCTCTCAGTTCCTTGCTGGGAGCTTCAGCAAGAGCACTCTGGAGCTCGCCGACAAAAGAACTGTGAGCCCCCCCGGCCTCAAGTAAAAGTCCAGATTTCCCCCGTCAGTAACACCTCGGAGTGCCATAGGAGCGAAGAAGCATGCGTTAACGGAATGCTTCAACAGTGCTAGGGATTTATTTCACGAGACACTGTGCACTCACGTTCGTTGTAAGAACTGTCAAAGGGCACTGTAGGCCGTCCAACCCCTCCGTTGCGTTTGAGCCACAGGAAGTAAATGCATTCGTTTGATTAAGCTCCGTGAACGTGCAACGACGATGGCGAAGCGCTGCCCTGTTCGCTCGAAAGCTCTCGTTTGTACGGCCTTCCAACGGCCTCAGGGTACGCACTTCTAAACAGCCTTACATTCCATGCTGGTGTGCCCCCAATTAGGAATTTGGGCTCTGCTGTGAGACACCAATGTGCGTCCCAAATGAAACCGTGGGGCTCCCCCAGGACGTCTGCGATCGGCAGTCGGTTGCAGGCTGTTTACTTCAAGCCGGAGAAAGAAAACGAGGACAGCTTCCCCAGGGACGATTCTGGACCCTTGGGACCATCCAGAATCACCAAAGCCTAAACTTTGCACGGCCTGGGGAACGCTCTTCCTCATGTCCAGCAATCCCCACGTCAAAACCTTTCTCAGCAGAGGCAGGCACCCTCTCCCTTGTACCAGATAGCTCGGCAGAGCCTTCCGAGAAACATGCTGCGTCATTCAGCTTGAACGTGGGACGCGGAGGGGAGAGGACGCTTTCTCCCCGTTTGGAGGCGCCTTGCGCTTGGCTTCAAAGCTGCCTGAACAGCACTAGCGGCCCGACGTCCCTGCACGGCAGGATTGTCGTTGTGGGCCGAGGCTGCGTGTTCTCTCAAAGCGAAAACCGTGCTGGCAATCCCTTTCTAGAAACTCCTCCCACGGCACCACATGGTCAGCTCCGGCCGAACGAAAGGTGACCTCAGGCCTCAGGGTAAGTTCCAGTGTTTCACTTCGGGGGAGTTGGGTGTGCAGTGGTTTCCATGAAGCCATACTCTACCACGGAGTGCCTTAACTCTGCGACGCTCCTGGGGGCACACAGGATAGGAGCTCGTTCGCCAATTTCGCAGGATGACTTCTCTCCGTGCCGGAACAGCGGCTCCTGGCTTCTGAGGAACCTTAGCCTAAACAGGGCCCTGGAGAAAGCTCTTCACGTTCATAGCAAGGGCAACGTACTGCTCTCTGGCTTGTCTGGGTTGAGCGCCCCAGTCGTCAAAGAGCCTCGCGAAGGCAGTGCTGCGCAGACTCCCTTTGCCAGTCGCACGGCCTCCTTGACTGAAAGAGAACTGCAGTGCCAGAAGGCACTGTGCTGACGACTGGCTCCAGGAGGAGACTCGGGACAGCACTCTCACAGAAGCGAAAGCTGGGCTGTGGGCCCAGCCTGAGGACCGGCACGTTTTCCACAGTTAACACAGCTAAGGCATGAGCCAGACGACAGCCTTGGTCACTGAGGTCTATCTAAGGTACTGCCATACTTACCCACTAGATCCCACGCAGAGGTCCCTGTGCCCACAAGGGCCTCCACGGAAGGGCCCTGTTCCTCCCGTGTGTTTCCTTGAGGGAATCAGAAACCACTGAGGATAACTACGTGAGCTCCGCTTTGAAACTGGGCGACCCTGGGCAAACCTTATTCCCCTCCGTGGTAGACGAGACAGTTGCGGGTCCTAAGCTGCCTGAAGCACACTCCTCGCGCCCACCTTCTCTTTGCTGCCGGAAGGCCTCACATAAGAGGCCTGAGTTTACTCGTGACGGAAGCCGTCTGAGTGTACTCGTGTGAGGCCTGCTGCTCTCAGTTCCTTGCTGGGAGCTTCAGCAAGAGCACTCTGGAGCTCGCCGACAAAAGAATTGTGAGCCCCCCCCCGGCCTCAAGTAAAAGTCCAGATTTCCCCCCTCAGTAACACCTCGGAGTGCCATAGGAGCGAAGAAGCATGCGTTAACGGAATGCTTCAACAGTGCTAGGGATTTATTTCACGAGACCCTGTGCACTCACGTTCGTTGTAAGAACTGTCAAAGGGCACTGTAGGCCGTCCAACCCCTCCGTTGCGTTTGAGCCACAGGAAGTAAATGCATTCGTTTGATTAAGCTCCGTGAACGTGCAACGACGATGGCGAAGCGCTGCCCTGTTCGCTCGAAAGCTCTCGTTTGTACGGCCTTCCAACGGCCTCAGGGTACGCACTTCTAAACAGCCTTACATTCCATGCTGGTGTGCCCCCAGTTAGGAATTTGGGCTCTTCTGTGAGACACCAATGTGCGTCCCAAATGAAACCGTGGGGCTCCCCCAGGACGTCTGCGGACGGCAGTCGGTTGCAGGCTGTTTACTTCCAGCCGGAGAAAGAAAACGAGGACAGCTTCCCCAGGGACGATTCTGGACCGTTGGGACCATCCAGAATCACCAAAGCCTAAACTTTGCATGGCCTGGGGAACGCTCTTCCTCATGTCCAGCAATCCCCACGTCAAAACCTTTCTCAGCAGAGGCAGGCACCCTCTCCCTTGTACCAGATAGCTCGGCAGAGCCTTCCGAGAAACATGCTGCGTCATTCAGCTTGAACGTGGGACGCGGAGGGGAGAGGACGCTTTCTCCCCGTTTGGAGGCGACTTGCGCTTGGCTTCAAAGCTGCCTGAACAGCACTAGCGGCCCGACGTCCCTGCACGGCAGGATTGTCGTTGTGGGCCGAGGCTGCGTGTTCTCTCAAAGCGAAAACCGTGCTGGCAATCCCTTTCTAGAAACTCCTCCCACGGCACCACATGGTCAGCTCCGGCCGAACGAAAGGTGACCTCAGGCCTCAGGGTAAGTTCCAGTGTTTCACTTCGGGGGAGTTGGGTGTGCAGTGGTTTCCATGAAGCCATACTCCACCACGGAGTGCCTTAACTCTGCGACGCTCCTGGGGGCACACAGGATAGGAGCTCGTTCGCCAATTTCGCAGGATGACTTCTCTCCGTGCCGGAACGGCGGCTCCTGGCTTCTGAGGAAACTTAGCCTAAACAGGGCCCTGGAGAAAGCTCTTCACGTTCATAGCAAGGGCAACGTACTGCTCTCTGGCTTGACTGGGTTGAGCGCCCCAGTCGTCAAAGAGCCTCGCGAAGGCAGTGCTGCGCAGACGCCCTTTGCCAGTCGCATGGCCTCCTTGACTGAAAGAGAACGGCAGTGCCAGAAGGCACCGTGCTGACGACTGGCTCCAGGAGGTGACTCGGGACAGCACTCTCACAGAAGCGAAAGCTGGGCTGTGGGCCCAGCCTGAGGACCAGCACGTTTTCCACACTTAACACAGCTAAGGCATTTGCCAGACGACAGCCTTGGTCACTGAGGCCTATCTAAGGTACTGCCATACTTACCCACTAGATCCCATGCAGAGGTCCCTGTGCCCACAAGGGCCTCCACGGAAGGGCCCTGTTCCTCCCGTGTGTTTCCTTGAGGGAATCAGAAACCACTGAGGATAACTACGTACGCTCCGCTTTGAAACTGGGCGACCCTGGGCAAACCTTATTCCCCTCCGTGGTAGACGAGACAGTTGCGGGTCCTAAGCTGCCTGAAGCACACTCCTCGCGCCCACCTTCTCTTTGCTGCCTGAAGGCCTCACATAAGAGGCCTGAGTTTACTCGTGACGGAAGCCGTCTGAGTGTACTCGTGTGAGGCCTGCTGCTCTCAGTTCCTTGCTGGGAGCTTCAGCAAGAGCACTCTGGAGCTCGCCGACAAAAGAACTGTGAGCCCCCCCGGCCTCAAGTAAAAGTCCAGATTTCCCCCGTCAGTAACACCTCGGAGTGCCATAGGAGCGAAGAAGCATGCGTTAACGGAATGCTTCAACAGTGCTAGGGATTTATTTCACGAGACACTGTGCACTCACGTTCGTTGTAAGAACTGTCAAAGGGCACTGTATGCCGTCCAACCCCTCCGTTGCGTTTGAGCCACAGGAAGTAAATGCATTCGTTTGATTAAGCTCCGTGAACGTGCAACGACGATGGCGAAGCGCTGCCCTGTTCGCTCGAAAGCTCTCGTTTGTACGGCCTTCCAACGGCCTCAGGGTACGCACTTCTAAACAGCCTTACATTCCATGCTGGTGTGCCCCCAATTAGGAATTTGGGCTCTTCTGTGAGACACCAATGTGCGTCCCAAATGAAACCGTGGGGCTCCCCCAGGACGTCTGCGGACGGCAGTCGGTTGCAGGCTGTTTACTTCCAGCCGGAGAAAGAAAACGAGGACAGCTTCCCCAGGGACGATTCTGGACCCTTGGGACCATCCAGAATCACCAAAGCCTAAACTTTGCACGGCCTGGGGAACGCTCTTCCTCATGTCCAGCAATCCCCACGTCAAAACCCTTCTCAGCAGAGGCAGGCACACTCTCCCTTGTACCAGATAGCTCGGCAGAGCCTTCCGAGAAACATGCTGCGTCATTCAGCTTGAACGTGAGACGCGGAGGGGAGAGGACGCTTTCTCCCCGTTTGGAGGCGCCTTGCGCTTGGCTTCAAAGCTGCCTGAACAGCACTAGCGGCCCGACGTCTCTGCACGGCAGGATTGTCGTTGTGGGCCGAGGCTGCGTGTTCTCTCAAAGCGAAAACCGTGCTGGCAATCCCTTTCTAGAAACTCCTCCCACGGCACCACATGGTCAGCTCCGGCCGAACGAAAGGTGACCTCAGGCCTCAGGGTAAGTTCCAGTGTTTCACTTCGGGGGAGTTGGGTGTGCAGTGGTTTCCATGAGGCCATACTCCACCACGGAGTGCCTTAACTCTGCGACGCTCCTGGGGGCACACAGGATAGGAGCTCGTTCGCCAATTTCGCAGGATGACTTCTCTCCGTGCCGGATCGGCGGCTCCTGGCTTCTGAGGAAACTTAGCCTAAACAGGGCCCTGGAGGAAGCTATTCACGTTCATAGCAAGGGCAACGTACTGCTCTCTGGCTTGTCTGGGTTGAGCGCCCCAGTCGTCAAAGAGCCTCGCGAAGGCAGTGCTGCGCAGACGCCCTTTGCCAGTCGCACGGCCTCCTTGACTGAAAGAGAACGGCAGTGCCAGAAGGCACCGTGCTGACGACTGGCTCCAGGAGGAGACTCGGGACAGCACTCTCACAGAAGCGAAAGCTGGGCTGTGGGCCCAGCCTGAGGACCAGCACGTTTTCCACACTTAACACAGCTAAGGCATGAGCCAGACGACAGCCTTGGTCACCGAGGCCTATCTAAGGTACTGCCATACTTACCCACTAGATCCCACGCAGAGGTCCCTGTGCCCAAAAGGGCTTCCACGGAAGGGCCCTGTTCCTCCCGTGTGTTTCCTTGAGGGAATCAGAAACCACTGAGGATAACTACGTGAGCTCCGCTTTGAAACTGGGCGACCCTGGGCAAACCTTATTCCCCTCCGTGGTAGACGAGACAGTTGCGGGTCCTAAGCTGCCTGAAGCACACTCCTCGCGCCCACCTTCTCTTTGCTGCCAGAAGGCCTCACATAAGAGGCCTGAGTTTACTCGTGACGGAAGCCGTCTGAGTGTACTCGTGTGAGGCCTGCTGCTCTCAGTTCCTTGCTGGGAGCTTCAGCAAGAGCACTCTGGAGCTCGCCGACAAAAGAATTGTGAGCCCCCCCCCGGCCTCAAGTAAAAGTCCAGATTTCCCCCGTCAGTAACACCTCGGAGTGCCATAGGAGCGAAGAAGCATGCGTTAACGGAATGCTTCAACAGTGCTAGGGATTTATTTCACGAGACCCTGTGCACTCACGTTCGTTGTAAGAACTGTCAAAGGGCACTGTAGGCCGTCCAACCCCTCCGTTGCGTTTGAGCCACAGGAAGTAAATGCATTCGTTTGATTAAGCTCCGTGAACGTGCAACGACGATGGCGAAGCGCTGCCCTGTTCGCTCGAAAGCTCTCGTTTGTACGGCCTTCCAACGGCCTCAGGGTACGCACTTCTAAACAGCCTTACATTCCATGCTGGTGTGCCCCCAATTAGGAATTTGGGCTCTTCTGTGAGACACCAATGTGCGTCCCAAATGAAACCGGGGGGCTCCCCCAGGACGTCTGCGGACGGCAGTCGGTTGCAGGCTGTTTACTTCAAGCCGGAGAAAGAAAACGAGGACAGCTTCCCCAGGGACGATTCTGGACCCTTGGGACCATCCAGAATCACCAAAGCCTAAACTTTGCACGGCCTGGGGAACGCTCTTCCTCATGTCCAGCAATCCCCACGTCAAAACCTTTCTCAGCAGAGGCAGGCACCCTCTCCCTTGTACCAGATAGCTCGGCAGAGCCTTCCGAGAAACATGCTGCGTCATTCAGCTTGAACGTGGGACGCGGAGGGGAGAGGACGCTTTCTCCCCGTTTGGAGGCGCCTTGCGCTTGGCTTCAAAGCTGCCTGAACAGCACTAGCGGCCCGACGTCCCTGCACGGCAGGATTGTCGTTGTGGGCCGAGGCTGCGTGTTCTCTCAAAGCGAAAACCGTGCTGGCAATCCCTTTCTAGAAACTCCTCCCACGGCACCACATGGTCAGCTCCGGCCGAACGAAAGGTGACCTCAGGCCTCAGGGTAAGTTCCAGTGTTTCACTTCGGGGGAGTTGGGTGTGCAGTGGTTTCCATGAAGCCATACTCTACCACGGAGTGCCTTAACTCTGCGACGCTCCTGGGGGCACACAGGATAGGAGCTCGTTCGCCAATTTCGCAGGATGACTTCTCTCCGTGCCGGAACGGCGGCTCCTGGCTTCTGAGGAACCTTAGCCTAAACAGGGCCCTGGAGAAAGCTCTTCACGTTCATAGCAAGGGCAACGTACTGCTCTCTGGCTTGTCTGGGTTGAGCGCCCCAGTCGTCAAAGAGCCTCGCGAAGGCAGTGCTGCGCAGACTCCCTTTGCCAGTCGCACGGCCTCCTTGACTGAAAGAGAACTGCAGTGCCAGAAGGCACTGTGCTGACGACTGGCTCCAGGAGGAGACTCGGGACAGCACTCTCACAGAAGCGAAAGCTGGGCTGTGGGCCCAGCCTGAGGACCGGCACGTTTTCCACAGTTAACACAGCTAAGGCATGAGCCAGACGACAGCCTTGGTCACTGAGGTGTATCTAAGGTACTGCCATACTTACCCACTAGATCCCACGCAGAGGTCCCTGTGCCCACAAGGGCCTCCACGGAAGGGCCCTGTTCCTCCCGTGTGTTTCCTTGAGGGAATCAGAAACCACTGAGGATAACTACGTGAGCTCCGCTTTGAAACTGGGCGACCCTGGGCAAACCTTATTCCCCTCCGTGGTAGACGAGACAGTTGCGGGTCCTAAGCTGCCTGAAGCACACTCCTCGCGCCCACCTTCTCTTTGCTGCCAGAAGGCCTCACATAAGAGGCCTGAGTTTACTCGTGACGGAAGCCGTCTGAGTGTACTCGTGTGAGGCCTGCTGCTCTCAGTTCCTTGCTGGGAGCTTCAGCAAGAGCACTCTGGAGCTCGCCGACAAAAGAATTGTGAGCCCCCCCCGGCCTCAAGTAAAAGTCCAGATTTCCCCCGTCAGTAACACCTCGGAGTGCCATAGGAGCGAAGAAGCATGCGTTAACGGAATGCTTCAACAGTGCTAGGGATTTATTTCACGAGACCCTGTGCACTCACGTTCGTTGTAAGAACTGTCAAAGGGCACTGTAGGCCGTCCAACCCCTCCGTTGCGTTTGAGCCACAGGAAGTAAATGCATTCGTTTGATTAAGCTCCGTGAACGTGCAACGACGATGGCGAAGCGCTGCCCTGTTCGCTCGAAAGCTCTCGTTTGTACGGCCTTCCAACGGCCTCAGGGTACGCACTTCTAAACAGCCTTACATTCCATGCTGGTGTGCCCCCAATTAGGAATTTGGGCTCTTCTGTGAGACACCAATGTGCGTCCCAAATGAAACCGTGGGGCTCCCCCAGGACGTCTGCGGACGGCAGTCGGTTGCAGGCTGTTTACTTCAAGCCGGAGAAAGAAAACGAGGACAGCTTCCCCAGGGACGATTCTGGACCCTTGGGACCATCCAGAATCACCAAAGCCTAAACTTTGCACGGCCTGGGGAACGCTCTTCCTCATGTCCAGCAATCCCCACGTCAAAACCTTTCTCAGCAGAGGCAGGCACCCTCTCCCTTGTACCAGATAGCTCGGCAGAGCCTTCCGAGAAACATGCTGCGTCATTCAGCTTGAACGTGGGACGCGGAGGGGAGAGGACGCTTTCTCCCCGTTTGGAGGCGCCTTGCGCTTGGCTTCAAAGCTGCCTGAACAGCACTAGCGGCCCGACGTCCCTGCACGGCAGGATTGTCGTTGTGGGCCGAGGCTGCGTGTTCTCTCAAAGCGAAAACCGTGCTGGCAATCCCTTTCTAGAAACTCCTCCCACGGCACCACATGGTCAGCTCCGGCCGAACGAAAGGTGACCTCAGGCCTCAGGGTAAGTTCCAGTGTTTCACTTCGGGGGAGTTGGGTGTGCAGTGGTTTCCATGAAGCCATACTCTACCACGGAGTGCCTTAACTCTGCGACGCTCCTGGGGGCACACAGGATAGGAGCTCGTTCGCCAATTTCGCAGGATGACTTCTCTCCGTGCCGGAACGGCGGCTCCTGGCTTCTGAGGAACCTTAGCCTAAACAGGGCCCTGGAGAAAGCTCTTCACGTTCATAGCAAGGGCAACGTACTGCTCTCTGGCTTGTCTGGGTTGAGCGCCCCAGTCGTCAAAGAGCCTCGCGAAGGCAGTGCTGCGCAGACTCCCTTTGCCAGTCGCACGGCCTCCTTGACTGAAAGAGAACTGCAGTGCCAGAAGGCACTGTGCTGACGACTGGCTCCAGGAGGAGACTCGGGACAGCACTCTCACAGAAGCGAAAGCTGGGCTGTGGGCCCAGCCTGAGGACCGGCACGTTTTCCACAGTTAACACAGCTAAGGCATGAGCCAGACGACAGCCTTGGTCACTGAGGTGTATCTAAGGTACTGCCATACTTACCCACTAGATCCCACGCAGAGGTCCCTGTGCCCACAAGGGCCTCCACGGAAGGGCCCTGTTCCTCCCGTGTGTTTCCTTGAGGGAATCAGAAACCACTGAGGATAACTACGTGAGCTCCGCTTTGAAACTGGGCGACCCTGGGCAAACCTTATTCCCCTCCGTGGTAGACGAGACAGTTGCGGGTCCTAAGCTGCCTGAAGCACACTCCTCGCGCCCACCTTCTCTTTGCTGCCGGAAGGCCTCACATAAGAGGCCTGAGTTTACTCGTGACGGAAGCCGTCTGAGTGTACTCGTGTGAGGCCTGCTGCTCTCAGTTCCTTGCTGGGAGCTTCAGCAAGAGCACTCTGGAGCTCGCCGACAAAAGAATTGTGAGCCCCCCCCGGCCTCAAGTAAAAGTCCAGATTTCCCCCCTCAGTAACACCTCGGAGTTCCATAGGAGCGAAGAAGCATGCGTTAACGGAATGCTTCAACAGTGCTAGGGATTTATTTCACGAGACACTGTGCACTCACGTTCGTTGTAAGAACTGTCAAAGGGCACTGTAGGCCGTCCAACCCCTCCGTTGCGTTTGAGCCACAGGAAGTAAATGCATTCGTTTGATCAAGCTCCGTGAACGTGCAACGACGATGGCGAAGCGCTGCCCTGTTCGCTCGAAAGCTCTCGTTTGTACGGCCTTCCAACGGCCTCAGGGTACGCACTTCTAAACAGCCTTACATTCCATGCTGGTGTGCCCCCAATTAGGAATTTGGGCTCTTCTGTGAGACACCAATGTGCGTCCCAAATGAAACCGGGGGGCTCCCCCAGGACGTCTGCGGACGGCAGTCGGTTGCAGGCTGTTTACTTCCAGCCGGAGAAAGAAAACGAGGACAGCTTCCCCAGGGACGATTCTGGACCGTTGGGACCATCCAGAATCACCAAAGCCTAAACTTTGCATGGCCTGGGGAACGCTCTTCCTCATGTCCAGCAATCCCCACGTCAAAACCTTTCTCAGCAGAGGCAGGCACCCTCTCCCTTGTACCAGATAGCTCGGCAGAGCCTTCCGAGAAACATGCTGCGTCATTCAGCTTGAACGTGGGACGCGGAGGGGAGAGGACGCTTTCTCCCCGTTTGGAGGCGCCTTGCGCTTGGCTTCAAAGCTGCCTGAACAGCACTAGCGGCCCGACGTCCCTGCACGGCAGGATTGTCGTTGTGGGCCGAGGCTGCGTGTTCTCTCAAAGCGAAAACCGTGCTGGCAATCCCTTTCTAGAAACTCCTCCCAAGGCACCACATGGTCAGCTCCGGCCGAACGAAAGGTGACCTCAGGCCTCAGGGTAAGTTCCAGTGTTTCACTTCGGGGGAGTTGGGTGTGCAGTGGTTTCCATGAAGCCATACTCCACCACGGAGTGCCTTAACTCTGCGACGCTCCTGGGGGCACACAGGATAGGAGCTCGTTCGCCAATTTCGCAGGATGACTTCTCTCCGTGCCGGAACGGCGGCTCCTGGCTTCTGAGGAAACTTAGCCTAAACAGGGCCCTGGAGAAAGCTCTTCACGTTCATAGCAAGGGCAACGTACTGCTCTCTGGCTTGACTGGGTTGAGCGCCCCAGTCGTCAAAGAGCCTCGCGAAGGCAGTGCTGCGCAGACGCCCTTTGCCAGTCGCACGACCTCCTTGACTGAAAGAGAACGGCAGTGCCAGAAGGCACCGTGCTGACGACTGGCTCCAGGAGGAGACTCGGGACAGCACTCTCACAGAAGCGAAAGCTGGGCTGTGGGCCCAGCCTGAGGACCAGCACGTTTTCCACACTTAACACAGCTAAGGCATTTGCCAGAGGACAGCCTTGGTCACTGAGGCCTATCTAAGGTACTGCCATACTTACCCACTAGATCCCATGCAGAGGTCCCTGTGCCCACAAGGGCCTCCACGGAAGGGCCCTGTTCCTCCCGTGTGTTTCCTTGAGGGAATCAGAAACCACTGAGGATAACTACGTACGCTCCGCTTTGAAACTGGGCGACCCTGGGCAAACCTTATTCCCCTCCGTGGTAGACGAGACAGTTGCGGGTCCTAAGCTGCCTGAAGCACACTCCTCGCGCCCACCTTCTCTTTGCTGCCTGAAGGCCTCACATAAGAGGCCTGAGTTTACACGTGACGGAAGCCGTCTGAGTGTACTCGTGTGAGGCCTGCTGCTCTCAGTTCCTTGCTGGGAGCTTCAGCAAGAGCACTCTGGAGCTCGCCGACAAAAGAATTGTGAGCCCCCCCCGGCCTCAAGTAAAAGTCCAGATTTCCCCCGTCAGTAACACCTCGGAGTGCCATAGGAGCGAAGAAGCATGCGTTAACGGAATGCTTCAAGAGTGCTAGGGATTTATTTCACGAGACCCTGTGCACTCACGTTCGTTGTAAGAACTGTCAAAGGGCACTGTAGGCCGTCCAACCCCTCCGTTGCGTTTGAGCCACAGGAAGTAAATGCATTCGTTTTATTAAGCTCCGTGAACGTGCAACGACGATGGCGAAGCGCTGCCCTGTTCGCTCGAAAGCTCTCGTTTGTACGGCCTTCCAACGGCCTCAGGGTACGCACTTCTAAACAGCCTTACATTCCATGCTGGTGTGCCCCCAGTTAGGAATTTGGGCTCTTCTGTGAGACACCAATGTGCGTCCCAAATGAAACCGGGGGGCTCCCCCAGGACGTCTGCCGACGGCAGTCGCTTGCAGGCTGTTTACTTCCAGCCGGAGAAAGAAAACGAGGACAGCTTCCCCAGGGACGTTTCTGGACCCTTTGGACCATCCAGAATCACCAAAGCCTAAACTTTGCACGGCCTGGGCAACGCTCTTCCTCATGTCCAGCAATCCCCACGTGAAAACCTTTCTCAGCAGAGGCAGGCACCCTCTCCCTTGTACCAGATAGCTCGGCAGAGCCTTCCGAGAAACATGCTGCGTCATTCAGCTTGAACGTGGGACGCGGAGGGGAGAGGACGCTTTCTCCCCGTTTGGAGGCGCCTTGCGCTTGGCTTCAAAGCTGCCTGAACAGCACTAGCGGCCGACGTCTCTGCACGGCAGGATTGTCGTTGTGGGCCGAGGCTGCGTGTTCTCTCAAAGCGAAAACCGTGCTGGCAATCCCTTTCTAGAAACTCCTCCCACGGCACCACATGGTCAGCTCCGGCCGAACGAAAGGTGACCTCAGGCCTCAGGGTAAGTTCCTGTGTTTCACTTCGGGGGAGTTGGGTGTGCAGTGGTTTCCATGAAGCCATACTCCACCACGGAGTGCCTTAACTCTGCGACGCTCCTGGGGGCACACAGGAAAGGAGCTCGTTCGCCAATTTCGCAGGATGACTTCTCTCCGTGCCGGAACGGCGGCTCCTGGCTTCTGAGGAAACTTAGCCTAAACAGGGCCCTGGAGAAAGCTCTTCACTTTCATAGCAAGGGCAACGTAGTGCTCTCTGGCTTGTCTGGGTTGAGCGCCCCAGTCGTCAAAGAGCCTCGCGAAGGCAGTGCTGCGCAGACGCCCTTTGCCAGTCGCACGCATCCTTGACTGAAAGAGAACGGCAGTGCCAGAAGGCACCGTGCTGACGACTGGCTCCAGGAGGAGACTCGGGACAGCACTCTCACAGAAGCGAAAGCTGGGCTGTGGGCCCAGCCTGAGGACCAGCACGTTTTCCACACTTAACACAGCTAAGGCATGAGCCAGACGACAGCCTTGGTCACCGAGGCCTATCTAAGGTACTGCCATACTTACCCACTAGATCCCACGCAGAGGTCCCTGTGCCCACAAGGGCCTCCACGGAAGGGCCCTGTTCCTCCCGTGTGTTTCCTTGAGGGAATCAGAAACCACTGAGGATAACTACGTTAGCTCCGCTTTGAAACTGGGCGACCCTGGGCAAACCTTATTCCCCTCCGTGGTAGACGAGACAGTTGCGGGTCCTAAGCTGCCTGAAGCACACTCCTCGCGCCCACCTTCTCTTTGCTGCCGGAAGGCCTCACATAAGAGGCCTGAGTTTACTCGTGACGGAAGCCGTCTGAGTGTACTCGTGTGAGGCCTGCTGCTCTCAGTTCCTTGCTGGGAGCTTCAGCAAGAGCACTCTGGAGCTCGCCGACAAAAGAATTGTGAACCCCCCCCGGCCTCAAGTAAAAGTCCAGATTTCCCCCTCAGTAACACCTCGGAGTGCCATAGGAGCGAAGAAGCATGCGTTAACGGAATGCTTCAACAGTGCTAGGGATTTATTTCACGAGACCCTGTGCACTCACGTTCGTTGTAAGAACTGTCAAAGGGCACTGTAGGCCGTCCAACCCCTCCGTTGCGTTTGAGCCACAGGAAGTAAATGCATTCGTTTGATTAAGCTCCGTGAACGTGCAACGACGATGGCGAAGCGCTGCCCTGTTCGCTCGAAAGCTCTCGTTTGTACGGCCTTCCAACGGCCTCAGGGTACGCACTTCTAAACAGCCTTACATTCCATGCTGGTGTGCCCCCAGTTAGGAATTTGGGCTCTTCTGTGAGACACCAATGTGCGTCCCAAATGAAACCGGGGGGCTCCCCCAGGACGTCTGCGGACGGCAGTCGGTTGCAGGCTGTTTACTTCCAGCCGGAGAAAGAAAACGAGGACAGCTTCCCCAGGGACGATTCTGGACCGTTGGGACCATCCAGAATCACCAAAGCCTAAACTTTGCACGGCCTGGGCAACGCTCTTCCTCATGTCCAGCAATCCCCACGTGAAAACCTTTCTCAGCAGAGGCAGGCACCCTCTCCCTTGTACCAGATAGCTCGGCAGAGCCTTCCGAGAAACATGCTGCATCATTCAGCTTGAACGTGGGACGCGGAGGGGAGAGGACGCTTTCTCCCCGTTTGGAGGCGCCTTGCGCTTGGCTTCAAAGCTGCCTGAACAGCACTAGCGGCCCGACGTCTCTGCACGGCAGGATTGTCGTTGTGGGCCGAGGCTGCGTGTTCTCTCAAAGCGAAAACCGTGCTGGCAATCCCTTTCTAGAAACTCCTCCCACGGCACCACATGGTCAGCTCCGGTCAAACGAAAGGTGACCTCAGGCCTCAAGGTAAGTTCCAGTGTTTCACGTCGGGGGAGTTGGGTGTGCAGTGGTTTCCATGAGGCCATACTCCACCACGGAGTGCCTTAATTCTGCGACGCTCCTGGGGGCACACAGGATAGGAGCTCGTTCGCCAATTTCGCAGGATGACTTCTCTCCGTGCCGGAACGGCGGCTCCTGGCTTCTGAGGAACCTTAGCCTAAACAGGGCCCTGGAGAAAGCTCTTCACGTTCATAGCAAGGGCAACGTACTGCTCTCTGGCTTGTCTGGGTTGAGCGTCCCAGTCGTCAAAGAGCCTCGCGAAGGCAGTGCTGCGCAGACGCCCTTTGCCAGTCGCACGGCCTCCTTGACTGAAAGAGAACGGCAGTGCCAGAAGGCACCGTGCTGACGACTGGCTCCAGGAGGAGACTCGGGACAGCACTCTCACAGAAGCGAAAGCTGGGCTGTGGGCCCAGCCTGAGGACCAGCACGTTTTCCACACTTAACACAGCTAAGGCATTTGCCAGACGACAGCCTTGGTCACTGAGGCCTATCTAAGGTACTGCCATACTTAC
The DNA here is from genome assembly GCF_964374135.1 of Grampus griseus. NCBI lineage: Eukaryota > Metazoa > Chordata > Mammalia > Artiodactyla > Delphinidae > Grampus > Grampus griseus. The sequence goes on along the minus strand of NW_028133176.1, from coordinate 239,376 downwards.
CCACTAGATCCCACGCAGAGGTCCCTGTGCCCACAAGGGCCTCCACGGAAGGGCCCTGTTCCTCCCGTGTGTTTCCTTGAGGGAATCAGAAACCACTGAGGATAACTACGTGAGCTCCGCTTTCAAACTGGGCGACCCTGGGCAAACCTTATTCCCCTCCGTGGTAGACGAGACAGTTGCGGGTCCTAAGCTGCCTGAAGCACACTCCTCGCGCCCACCTTCTCTTTGCTGCCTGAAGGCCTCACATAAGAGGCCTGAGTTTACTCGTGACGGAAGCCGTCTGAGTGTACTCGTGTGAGGCCTGCTGCTCTCAGTTCCTTGCTGGGAGCTTCAACAAGAGCACTCTGGAGCTCGCTCACAAAAGAACTGTGAGCCCCCCCGGCCTCAAGTAAAAGTCCAGATTTCCCCCGTCAGTAACACCTCGGAGTGCCATAGGAGCGAAGAAGCATGCGTTAACGGAATGCTTCAACAGTGCTAGGGATTTATTTCACAAGACACTGGGCACTCACTTTCGTTGTAAGAACTGTCAAAGGGCACTGTAGGCCGTCCAACCCCTCCGTTGCGTTTGAGCCACAGGAAGTAAATGCATTCGTTTGATTAAGCTCCGTGAACGTGCAACGACGATGGCGAAGCGCTGCCCTGTTCGCTCGAAAGCTCTCGTTTGTACGGCCTTCCAACGGCCTCAGGGTACGCACTTCTAAACAGCCTTACATTCCATGCTGGTGTGCCCCCAGTTAGGAATTTGGGCTCTTCTGTGAGACACCAATGTGCGTCCCAAATGAAACCGGGGGGCTCCCCCAGGACGTCTGCGGACGGCAGTCGGTTGCAGGCTGTTTACTTCCAGCCGGAGAAAGAAAACGAGGACAGCTTCCCCAGGGACGATTCTGGACCGTTGGGACCATCCAGAATCACCAAAGCCTAAACTTTGCACGGCCTGGGGAACGCTCTTCCTCATGTCCAGCAAGCCCCACGTCAAAACCTTTCTCAGCAGAGGCAGGCACCCTCTCCCTTGTACCAGATAGCTCGGCAGAGCCTTCCGAGAAACATGCTGCGTCATTCAGCTTGAACGTGGGACGCGGAGGGGAGAGGACGCTTTCTCCCCGTTTGGAGGCGCCTTGCGCTTGGCTTCAAAGCTGCCTGAACAGCACTAGCGGCCCGACGTCTCTGCACGGCAGGATTGTCGTTGTGGGCCGAGGCTGCGTGTTCTCTCAAAGCGAAAACCGTGCTGGCAATCCCTTTCTAGAAACTCCTCCCACGGCACCACATGGTCAGCTCCGGCCGAACGAAAGGTGACCTCAGGCCTCAGGGTAAGTTCCAGTGTTTCACTTCGGGGGAGTTGGGTGTGCAGTGGTTTCCATGAAGCCATACTCCACCACGGAGTGCCTTAACTCTGCGACGCTCCTGGGGGCACACAGGATAGGAGCTCGTTCGCCAATTTCGCAGGATGACTTCTCTCCGTGCCGCAACGGCGGCTCCTGGCTTCTGAGGAACGTTAGCCTAAACAGGGCCCTGGAGAAAGCTCTTCACGTTCATAGCAAGGGCAACGTACTGCTCTCTGGCTTGTCTGGGTTGAGCGCCCCAGTCGTCAAAGAGCCTCGCGAAGGCAGTGCTGCGCAGACGCCCTTTGCCAGTCGCACGCATCCTTGACTGAAAGAGAACGGCAGTGCCAGAAGGCACCGTGCTGACGACTGGCTCCAGGAGGAGACTCGGGACAGCACTCTCACAGAAGCGAAAGCTGGGCTGTGGGCCCAGCCTGAGGACCAGCACGTTTTCCACACTTAACACAGCTAAGGCATGAGCCAGACGACAGCCTTGGTCACCGAGGCCTATCTAAGGTACTGCCATACTTACCCACTAGATCCCACGCAGAGGTCCCTGTGCCCACAAGGGCCTCCACGGAAGGGCCCTGTTCCTCCCGTGTGTTTCCTTGAGGGAATCAGAATCCACTGAGGATAACTACGTACGCTCCGCTTTGAAACTGGGCGACCCTGGGCAAACCTTATTCCCCTCCGTGGTAGACGAGACAGTTGCGGGTCCTAAGCTGCCTGAAGCACACTCCTCGCGCCCACTTTCTCTTTGCTGCCGGAAGGCCTCACATAAGAGGCCTGAGTTTACTCGTGACGGAAGCCGTCTGAGTGTACTCGTGTGAGGCCTGCTGCTCTCAGTTCCTTGCTGGGAGCTTCAGCAAGAGCACTCTGGAGCTCGCCGACAAAAGAATTGTGAGCCCCCCCCGGCCTCAAGTAAAAGTCCAGATTTCCCCCCTCAGTAACACCTCGGAGTGCCATAGGAGCGAAGAAGCATGCGTTAACGGAATGCTTCAACAGTGCTAGGGATTTATTTCACGAGACCCTGTGCACTCACGTTCGTTGTAAGAACTGTCAAAGGGCACTGTAGGCCGTCCAACCCCTCCGTTGCGTTTGAGCCACAGGAAGTAAATGCATTCGTTTGATTAAGCTCCGTGAACGTGCAACGACGATGGCGAAGCGCTGCCCTGTTCGCTCGAAAGCTCTCGTTTGTACGGCCTTCCAACGGCCTCAGGGTACGCACTTCTAAACAGCCTTACATTCCATGCTGGTGTGCCCCCAGTTAGGAATTTGGGCTCTTCTGTGAGACACCAATGTGCGTCCCAAATGAAACCGGGGGGCTCCCCCAGGACGTCTGCGGACGGCAGTCGGTTGCAGGCTGTTTACTTCCAGCCGGAGAAAGAAAACGAGGACAGCTTCCCCAGGGACGATTCTGGACCGTTGGGACCATCCAGAATCACCAAAGCCTAAACTTTGCACGGCCTGGGGAACGCTCTTCCGCCTGTCCAGCAATCCCCACGTCAAAACCTTTCTCAGCAGAGGCAGGCACCCTCTCCCTTGTACCAGATAGCTCGGCAGAGCCTTCCGAGAAACATGCTGCGTCATTCAGCTTGAACGTGGGACGCGGAGGGGAGAGGACGCTTTCTCCCCGTTTGGAGGCGCCTTGCGCTTGGCTTCAAAGCTGCCTGAACAGCACTAGCGGCCCGACGTCTCTGCACGGCAGGATTGTCGTTGTGGGCCGAGGCTGCGTGTTCTCTCAAAGCGAAAACCGTGCTGGCAATCCCTTTCTAGAAACTCCTCCCACGGCACCACATGGTCAGCTCCGGCCGAACGAAAGGTGACCTCAGGCCTCAGGGTAAGTTCCAGTGTTTCACTTCGGGGGAGTTGGGTGTGCAGTGGTTTCCATGAAGCCATACTCTACCACGGAGTGCCTTAACTCTGCGACGCTCCTGGGGGCACACAGGATAGGAGCTCGTTCGCCAATTTCGCAGGATGACTTCTCTCCGTGCCGGATCGGCGGCTCCTGGCTTCTGAGGAAACTTAGCCTAAACAGGGCCCTGGAGGAAGCTATTCACGTTCATAGCAAGGGCAACGTACTGCTCTCTGGCTTGTCTGGGTTGAGCGCCCCAGTCGTCAAAGAGCCTCGCGAAGGCAGTGCTGCGCAGACGCCCTTTGCCAGTCGCACGGCCTCCTTGACTGAAAGAGAACGGCAGTGACAGAAGGCACCGTGCTGACGACTGGCTCCAGGAGGAGACTCGGGACAGCACTCTCACAGAAGCGAAAGCTGGGCTGTGGGCCCAGCCTGAGGACCAGCACGTTTTCCACACTTAACACAGCTAAGGCATGAGCCAGACGACAGCCTTGGTCACCGAGGCCTATCTAAGGTACTGCCATACTTACCCACTAGATCCCACGCAGAGGTCCCTGTGCCCAAAAGGGCTTCCACGGAAGGGCCCTGTTCCTCCCGTGTGTTTCCTTGAGGGAATCAGAAACCACTGAGGATAACTACGTGAGCTCCGCTTTGAAACTGGGCGACCCTGGGCAAACCTTATTCCCCTCCGTGGTAGACGAGACAGTTGCGGGTCCTAAGCTGCCTGAAGCACACTCCTCGCGCCCACCTTCTCTTTGCTGCCAGAAGGCCTCACATAAGAGGCCTGAGTTTACTCGTGACGGAAGCCGTCTGAGTGTACTCGTGTGAGGCCTGCTGCTCTCAGTTCCTTGCTGGGAGCTTCAGCAAGAGCACTCTGGAGCTCGCCGACAAAAGAATTGTGAGCCCCCCCCGGCCTCAAGTAAAAGTCCAGATTTCCCCCGTCAGTAACACCTCGGAGTGCCATAGGAGCGAAGAAGCATGCGTTAACGGAATGCTTCAACAGTGCTAGGGATTTATTTCACGAGACCCTGTGCACTCACGTTCGTTGTAAGAACTGTCAAAGGGCACTGTAGGCCGTCCAACCCCTCCGTTGCGTTTGAGCCACAGGAAGTAAATGCATTCGTTTGATTAAGCTCCGTGAACGTGCAACGACGATGGCGAAGCGCTGCCCTGTTCGCTCGAAAGCTCTCGTTTGTACGGCCTTCCAACGGCCTCAGGGTACGCACTTCTAAACAGCCTTACATTCCATGCTGGTGTGCCCCCAATTAGGAATTTGGGCTCTTCTGTGAGACACCAATGTGCGTCCCAAATGAAACCGGGGGGCTCCCCCAGGACGTCTGCGGACGGCAGTCGGTTGCAGGCTGTTTACTTCAAGCCGGAGAAAGAAAACGAGGACAGCTTCCCCAGGGACGATTCTGGACCCTTGGGACCATCCAGAATCACCAAAGCCTAAACTTTGCACGGCCTGGGGAACGCTCTTCCTCATGTCCAGCAATCCCCACGTCAAAACCTTTCTCAGCAGAGGCAGGCACCCTCTCCCTTGTACCAGATAGCTCGGCAGAGCCTTCCGAGAAACATGCTGCGTCATTCAGCTTGAACGTGGGACGCGGAGGGGAGAGGACGCTTTCTCCCCGTTTGGAGGCGCCTTGCGCTTGGCTTCAAAGCTGCCTGAACAGCACTAGCGGCCCGACGTCTCTGCACGGCAGGATTGTCGTTGTGGGCCGAGGCTGCGTGTTCTCTCAAAGCGAAAACCGTGCTGGCAATCCCTTTCTAGAAACTCCTCCCACGGCACCACATGGTCAGCTCCGGCCGAACGAAAGGTGACCTCAGGCCTCAGGGTAAGTTCCAGTGTTTCACTTCGGGGGAGTTGGGTGTGCAGTGGTTTCCATGAAGCCATACTCTACCACGGAGTGCCTTAACTCTGCGACGCTCCTGGGGGCACACAGGATAGGAGCTCGTTCGCCAATTTCGCAGGATGACTTCTCTCCGTGCCGGAACGGCGGCTCCTGGCTTCTGAGGAACCTTAGCCTAAACAGGGCCCTGGAGAAAGCTCTTCACGTTCATAGCAAGGGCAACGTACTGCTCTCTGGCTTGTCTGGGTTGAGCGCCCCAGTCGTCAAAGAGCCTCGCGAAGGCAGTGCTGCGCAGACTCCCTTTGCCAGTCGCACGGCCTCCTTGACTGAAAGAGAACTGCAGTGCCAGAAGGCACTGTGCTGACGACTGGCTCCAGGAGGAGACTCGGGACAGCACTCTCACAGAAGCGAAAGCTGGGCTGTGGGCCCAGCCTGAGGACCGGCACGTTTTCCACAGTTAACACAGCTAAGGCATGAGCCAGACGACAGCCTTGGTCACTGAGGTGTATCTAAGGTACTGCCATACTTACCCACTAGATCCCACGCAGAGGTCCCTGTGCCCACAAGGGCCTCCACGGAAGGGCCCTGTTCCTCCCGTGTGTTTCCTTGAGGGAATCAGAAACCACTGAGGATAACTACGTGAGCTCCGCTTTGAAACTGGGCGACCCTGGGCAAACCTTATTCCCCTCCGTGGTAGACGAGACAGTTGCGGGTCCTAAGCTGCCTGAAGCACACTCCTCGCGCCCACCTTCTCTTTGCTGCCAGAAGGCCTCACATAAGAGGCCTGAGTTTACTCGTGACGGAAGCCGTCTGAGTGTACTCGTGTGAGGCCTGCTGCTCTCAGTTCCTTGCTGGGAGCTTCAGCAAGAGCACTCTGGAGCTCGCCGACAAAAGAATTGTGAGCCCCCCCCGGCCTCAAGTAAAAGTCCAGATTTCCCCCGTCAGTAACACCTCGGAGTGCCATAGGAGCGAAGAAGCATGCGTTAACGGAATGCTTCAACAGTGCTAGGGATTTATTTCACGAGACCCTGTGCACTCACGTTCGTTGTAAGAACTGTCAAAGGGCACTGTAGGCCGTCCAACCCCTCCGTTGCGTTTGAGCCACAGGAAGTAAATGCATTCGTTTGATTAAGCTCCGTGAACGTGCAACGACGATGGCGAAGCGCTGCCCTGTTCGCTCGAAAGCTCTCGTTTGTACGGCCTTCCAACGGCCTCAGGGTACGCACTTCTAAACAGCCTTACATTCCATGCTGGTGTGCCCCCAATTAGGAATTTGGGCTCTTCTGTGAGACACCAATGTGCGTCCCAAATGAAACCGTGGGGCTCCCCCAGGACGTCTGCGGACGGCAGTCGGTTGCAGGCTGTTTACTTCAAGCCGGAGAAAGAAAACGAGGACAGCTTCCCCAGGGACGATTCTGGACCCTTGGGACCATCCAGAATCACCAAAGCCTAAACTTTGCACGGCCTGGGGAACGCTCTTCCTCATGTCCAGCAATCCCCACGTCAAAACCTTTCTCAGCAGAGGCAGGCACCCTCTCCCTTGTACCAGATAGCTCGGCAGAGCCTTCCGAGAAACATGCTGCGTCATTCAGCTTGAACGTGGGACGCGGAGGGGAGAGGACGCTTTCTCCCCGTTTGGAGGCGCCTTGCGCTTGGCTTCAAAGCTGCCTGAACAGCACTAGCGGCCCGACGTCCCTGCACGGCAGGATTGTCGTTGTGGGCCGAGGCTGCGTGTTCTCTCAAAGCGAAAACCGTGCTGGCAATCCCTTTCTAGAAACTCCTCCCACGGCACCACATGGTCAGCTCCGGCCGAACGAAAGGTGACCTCAGGCCTCAGGGTAAGTTCCAGTGTTTCACTTCGGGGGAGTTGGGTGTGCAGTGGTTTCCATGAAGCCATACTCTACCACGGAGTGCCTTAACTCTGCGACGCTCCTGGGGGCACACAGGATAGGAGCTCGTTCGCCAATTTCGCAGGATGACTTCTCTCCGTGCCGGAACGGCGGCTCCTGGCTTCTGAGGAACCTTAGCCTAAACAGGGCCCTGGAGAAAGCTCTTCACGTTCATAGCAAGGGCAACGTACTGCTCTCTGGCTTGTCTGGGTTGAGCGCCCCAGTCGTCAAAGAGCCTCGCGAAGGCAGTGCTGCGCAGACGCCCTTTGCCAGTCGCACGGCCTCCTTGACTGAAAGAGAACTGCAGTGCCAGAAGGCACTGTGCTGACGACTGGCTCCAGGAGGAGACTCGGGACAGCACTCTCACAGAAGCGAAAGCTGGGCTGTGGGCCCAGCCTGAGGACCGGCACGTTTTCCACAGTTAACACAGCTAAGGCATGAGCCAGACGACAGCCTTGGTCACTGAGGTGTATCTAAGGTACTGCCATACTTACCCACTAGATCCCACGCAGAGGTCCCTGTGCCCACAAGGGCCTCCACGGAAGGGCCCTGTTCCTCCCGTGTGTTTCCTTGAGGGAATCAGAAACCACTGAGGATAACTACGTGAGCTCCGCTTTGAAACTGGGCGACCCTGGGCAAACCTTATTCCCCTCCGTGGTAGACGAGACAGTTGCGGGTCCTAAGCTGCCTGAAGCACACTCCTCGCGCCCACCTTCTCTTTGCTGCCGGAAGGCCTCACATAAGAGGCCTGAGTTTACTCGTGACGGAAGCCGTCTGAGTGTACTCGTGTGAGGCCTGCTGCTCTCAGTTCCTTGCTGGGAGCTTCAGCAAGAGCACTCTGGAGCTCGCCGACAAAAGAATTGTGAGCCCCCCCCGGCCTCAAGTAAAAGTCCAGATTTCCCCCGTCAGTAACACCTCGGAGTGCCATAGGAGCGAAGAAGCATGCGTTAACGGAATGCTTCAACAGTGCTAGGGATTTATTTCACGAGACCCTGTGCACTCACGTTCGTTGTAAGAACTGTCAAAGGGCACTGTAGGCCGTCCAACCCCTCCGTTGCGTTTGAGCCACAGGAAGTAAATGCATTCGTTTGATTAAGCTCCGTGAACGTGCAACGACGATGGCGAAGCGCTGCCCTGTTCGCTCGAAAGCTCTCGTTTGTACGGCCTTCCAACGGCCTCAGGGTACGCACTTCTAAACAGCCTTACATTCCATGCTGGTGTGCCCCCAATTAGGAATTTGGGCTCTTCTGTGAGACACCAATGTGCGTCCCAAATGAAACCGTGGGGCTCCCCCAGGACGTCTGCCGACGGCAGTCGGTTGCAGGCTGTTTACTTCAAGCCGGAGAAAGAAAACGAGGACAGCTTCCCCAGGGACGATTCTGGACCCTTGGGACCATCCAGAATCACCAAAGCCTAAACTTTGCACGGCCTGGGGAACGCTCTTCCTCATGTCCAGCAATCCCCACGTCAAAACCTTTCTCAGCAGAGGCAGGCACCCTCTCCCTTGTACCAGATAGCTCGGCAGAGCCTTCCGAGAAACATGCTGCGTCATTCAGCTTGAACGTGGGACGCGGAGGGGAGAGGACGCTTTCTCCCCGTTTGGAGGCGCCTTGCGCTTGGCTTCAAAGCTGCCTGAACAGCACTAGCGGCCCGACGTCCCTGCACGGCAGGATTGTCGTTGTGGGCCGAGGCTGCGTGTTCTCTCAAAGCGAAAACCGTGCTGGCAATCCCTTTCTAGAAACTCCTCCCACGGCACCACATGGTCAGCTCCGGCCGAACGAAAGGTGACCTCAGGCCTCAGGGTAAGTTCCAGTGTTTCACTTCGGGGGAGTTGGGTGTGCAGTGGTTTCCATGAAGCCATACTCTACCACGGAGTGCCTTAACTCTGCGACGCTCCTGGGGGCACACAGGATAGGAGCTCGTTCGCCAATTTCGCAGGATGACTTCTCTCCGTGCCGGAACGGCGGCTCCTGGCTTCTGAGGAACCTTAGCCTAAACAGGGCCCTGGAGAAAGCTCTTCACGTTCATAGCAAGGGCAACGTACTGCTCTCTGGCTTGTCTGGGTTGAGCGCCCCAGTCGTCAAAGAGCCTCGCGAAGGCAGTGCTGCGCAGACTCCCTTTGCCAGTCGCACGGCCTCCTTGACTGAAAGAGAACTGCAGTGCCAGAAGGCACTGTGCTGACGACTGGCTCCAGGAGGAGACTCGGGACAGCACTCTCACAGAAGCGAAAGCTGGGCTGTGGGCCCAGCCTGAGGACCGGCACGTTTTCCACAGTTAACACAGCTAAGGCATGAGCCAGACGACAGCCTTGGTCACTGAGGTGTATCTAAGGTACTGCCATACTTACCCACTAGATCCCATGCAGAGGTCCCTGTGCCCACAAGGGCCTCCACGGAAGGGCCCTGTTCCTCCCGTGTGTTTCCTTGAGGGAATCAGAAACCACTGAGGATAACTACGTACGCTCCGCTTTGAAACTGGGCGACCCTGGGCAAACCTTATTCCCCTCCGTGGTAGACGAGACAGTTGCGGGTCCTAAGCTGCCTGAAGCACACTCCTCGCGCCCACCTTCTCTTTGCTGCCTGAAGGCCTCACATAAGAGGCCTGAGTTTACACGTGACGGAAGCCGTCTGAGTGTACTCGTGTGAGGCCTGCTGCTCTCAGTTCCTTGTTGGGAGCTTCAGCAAGAGCACTCTGGAGCTCGCCGACAAAAGAACTGTGAGCCCCCCCGGCCTCAAGTAAAAGTCCAGATTTCCCCCGTCAGTAACACCTCGGAGTGCCATAGGAGCGAAGAAGCATGCGTTAACGGAATGCTTCAACAGTGCTAGGGATTTATTTCACGAGACACTGTGCATTCACGTTCGTTGTAAGAACTGTCAAAGGGCACTGTATGCCGTCCAACCCCTCCGTTGCGTTTGAGCCACAGGAAGTAAATGCATTCGTTTGATTAAGCTCCGTGAACGTGCAACGACGATGGCGAAGCGCTGCCCTGTTCGCTCGAAAGCTCTCGTTTGTACGGCCTTCCAACGGCCTCAGGGTACGCACTTCTAAACAGCCTTACATTCCATGCTGGTGTGCCCCCAATTAGGAATTTGGGCTCTTCTGTGAGACACCAATGTGCGTCCCAAATGAAACCGTGGGCCTCCCCCAGGACGTCTTCGGACGGCAGTCGGTTGCCAGCTGTTTACTTCAAGCCGGAGAAAGAAAACGAGGACAGCTTCCCCAGGGACGATTCTGGACCCTTGGGACCATCCAGAATCACCAAAGCCTAAACTTTGCACGGCCTGGGGAACGCTCTTCCTCATGTCCAGCAATCCCCACGTCAAAACCCTTCTCAGCAGAGGCAGGCACACTCTCCCTTGTACCAGATAGCTCGGCAGAGCCTTCCGAGAAACATGCTGCGTCATTCAGCTTGAACGTGGGACGCGGAGGGGAGAGGACGCTTTCTCCCCGTTTGGAGGTGCCTTGCACTTGGCTTCAAAGCTGCCTGAACAGCACTAGCGGCCCGACGTCTCTGCACGGCAGGATTGTCGTTGTGGGCCGAGGCTGCGTGTTCTCTCAAAGCGAAAACCGTGCTGGCAATCCCTTTCTAGAAACTCCTCCCACGGCACCACATGGTCAGCTCCGGCCGAACGAAAGGTGACCTCAGGCCTCAGGGTAAGTTCCAGTGTTTCACTTCGGGGGAGTTGGGTGTGCAGTGGTTTCCATGAGGCCATACTCCACCACGGAGTGCCTTAACTCTGCGACGCTCCTGGGGGCACACAGGATAGGAGCTCGTTCGCCAATTTCGCAGGATGACTTCTCTCCGTGCCGGATCGGCGGCTCCTGGCTTCTGAGGAAACTTAGCCTAAACAGGGCCCTGGAGGAAGCTATTCACGTTCATAGCAAGGGCAACGTACTGCTCTCTGGCTTGTCTGGGTTGAGCGCCCCAGTCGTCAAAGAGCCTCGCGAAGGCAGTGCTGCGCAGACGCCCTTTGCCAGTCGCACGGCCTCCTTGACTGAAAGAGAACGGCAGTGCCAGAAGGCACCGTGCTGACGACTGGCTCCAGGAGGAGACTCGGGACAGCACTCTCACAGAAGCGAAAGCTGGGCTGTGGGCCCAGCCTGAGGACCAGCACGTTTTCCACACTTAACACAGCTAAGGCATGAGCCAGACGACAGCCTTGGTCACCGAGGCCTATCTAAGGTACTGCCATACTTACCCACTAGATCCCACGCAGAGGTCCCTGTGCCCAAAAGGGCTTCCACGGAAGGGCCCTGTTCCTCCCGTGTGTTTCCTTGAGGGAATCAGAAACCACTGAGGATAACTACGTGAGCTCCGCTTTGAAACTGGGCGACCCTGGGCAAACCTTATTCCCCTCCGTGGTAGACGAGACAGTTGCGGGTCCTAAGCTGCCTGAAGCACACTCCTCGCGCCCACCTTCTCTTTGCTGCCAGAAGGCCTCACATAAGAGGCCTGAGTTTACTCGTGACGGAAGCCGTCTGAGTGTACTCGTGTGAGGCCTGCTGCTCTCAGTTCCTTGCTGGGAGCTTCAGCAAGAGCACTCTGGAGCTCGCCGACAAAAGAATTGTGAGCCCCCCCCGGCCTCAAGTAAAAGTCCAGATTTCCCCCGTCAGTAACACCTCGGAGTGCCATAGGAGCGAAGAAGCATGCGTTAACGGAATGCTTCAAGAGTGCTAGGGATTTATTTCACGAGACCCTGTGCACTCACGTTCGTTGTAAGAACTGTCAAAGGGCACTGTAGGCCGTCCAACCCCTCCGTTGCGTTTGAGCCACAGGAAGTAAATGCATTCGTTTGATTAAGCTCCGTGAACGTGCAACGACGATGGCGAAGCGCTGCCCTGTTCGCTCGAAAGCTCTCGTTTGTACGGCCTTCCAACGGCCTCAGGGTACGCACTTCTAAACAGCCTTACATTCCATGCTGGTGTGCCCCCAGTTAGGAATTTGGGCTCTTCTGTGAGACACCAATGTGCGTCCCAAATGAAACCGGGGGGCTCCCCCAGGACGTCTGCCGACGGCAGTCGCTTGCAGGCTGTTTACTTCCAGCCGGAGAAAGAAAACGAGGACAGCTTCCCCAGGGACGTTTCTGGACCCTTTGGACCATCCAGAATCACCAAAGCCTAAACTTTGCACGGCCTGGGCAACGCTCTTCCTCATGTCCAGCAATCCCCACGTGAAAACCTTTCTCAGCAGAGGCAGGCACCCTCTCCCTTGTACCAGATAGCTCGGCAGAGCCTTCCGAGAAACATGCTGCGTCATTCAGCTTGAACGTGGGACGCGGAGGGGAGAGGACGCTTTCTCCCCGTTTGGAGGCGCCTTGCGCTTGGCTTCAAAGCTGCCTGAACAGCACTAGCGGCCGACGTCTCTGCACGGCAGGATTGTCGTTGTGGGCCGAGGCTGCGTGTTCTCTCAAAGCGAAAACCGTGCTGGCAATCCCTTTCTAGAAACTCCTCCCACGGCACCACATGGTCAGCTCCGGCCGAACGAAAGGTGACCTCAGGCCTCAGGGTAAGTTCCTGTGTTTCACTTCGGGGGAGTTGGGTGTGCAGTGGTTTCCATGAAGCCATACTCCACCACGGAGTGCCTTAACTCTGCGACGCTCCTGGGGGCACACAGGAAAGGAGCTCGTTCGCCAATTTCGCAGGATGACTTCTCTCCGTGCCGGAACGGCGGCTCCTGGCTTCTGAGGAAACTTAGCCTAAACAGGGCCCTGGAGAAAGCTCTTCACTTTCATAGCAAGGGCAACGTAGTGCTCTCTGGCTTGTCTGGGTTGAGCGCCCCAGTCGTCAAAGAGCCTCGCGAAGGCAGTGCTGCGCAGACGCCCTTTGCCAGTCGCACGCATCCTTGACTGAAAGAGAACGGCAGTGCCAGAAGGCACCGTGCTGACGACTGGCTCCAGGAGGAGACTCGGGACAGCACTCTCACAGAAGCGAAAGCTGGGCTGTGGGCCCAGCCTGAGGACCAGCACGTTTTCCACACTTAACACAGCTAAGGCATGAGCCAGACGACAGCCTTGGTCACCGAGGCCTATCTAAGGTACTGCCATACTTACCCACTAGATCCCACGCAGAGGTCCCTGTGCCCACAAGGGCCTCCACGGAAGGGCCCTGTTCCTCCCGTGTGTTTCCTTGAGGGAATCAGAAACCACTGAGGATAACTACGTTAGCTCCGCTTTGAAACTGGGCGACCCTGGGCAAACCTTATTCCCCTCCGTGGTAGACGAGACAGTTGCGGGTCCTAAGCTGCCTGAAGCACACTCCTCGCGCCCACCTTCTCTTTGCTGCCGGAAGGCCTCACATAAGAGGCCTGAGTTTACTCGTGACGGAAGCCGTCTGAGTGTACTCGTGTGAGGCCTGCTGCTCTCAGTTCCTTGCTGGGAGCTTCAGCAAGAGCACTCTGGAGCTCGCCGACAAAAGAATTGTGAGCCCCCCCCGGCCTCAAGTAAAAGTCCAGATTTCCCCCTCAGTAACACCTCGGAGTGCCATAGGAGCGAAGAAGCATGCGTTAACGGAATGCTTCAACAGTGCTAGGGATTTATTTCACGAGACCCTGTGCACTCACGTTCGTTGTAAGAACTGTCAAAGGGCACTGTAGGCCGTCCAACCCCTCCGTTGCGTTTGAGCCACAGGAAGTAAATGCATTCGTTTGATTAAGCTCCGTGAACGTGCAACGACGATGGCGAAGCGCTGCCCTGTTCGCTCGAAAGCTCTCGTTTGTACGGCCTTCCAACGGCCTCAGGGTACGCACTTCTAAACAGCCTTACATTCCATGCTGGTGTGCCCCCAGTTAGGAATTTGGGCTCTTCTGTGAGACACCAATGTGCGTCCCAAATGAAACCGGGGGGCTCCCCCAGGACGTCTGCGGACGGCAGTCGGTTGCAGGCTGTTTACTTCCAGCCGGAGAAAGAAAACGAGGACAGCTTCCCCAGGGACGATTCTGGACCGTTGGGACCATCCAGAATCACCAAAGCCTAAACTTTGCACGGCCTGGGGAACGCTCTTCCGCCTGTCCAGCAATCCCCACGTCAAAACCTTTCTCAGCAGAGGCAGGCACCCTCTCCCTTGTACCAGATAGCTCGGCAGAGCCTTCCGAGAAACATGCTGCATCATTCAGCTTGAACGTGGGACGCGGAGGGGAGAGGACGCTTTCTCCCCGTTTGGAGGCGCCTTGCGCTTGGCTTCAAAGCTGCCTGAACAGCACTAGCGGCCCGACGTCTCTGCACGGCAGGATTGTCGTTGTGGGCCGAGGCTGCGTGTTCTCTCAAAGCGAAAACCGTGCTGGCAATCCCTTTCTAGAAACTCCTCCCACGGCACCACATGGTCAGCTCCGGTCAAACGAAAGGTGACCTCAGGCCTCAAGGTAAGTTCCAGTGTTTCACGTCGGGGGAGTTGGGTGTGCAGTGGTTTCCATGAGGCCATACTCCACCACGGAGTGCCTTAACTCTGCGACGCTCCTGGGGGCACACAGGATAGGAGCTCGTTCGCCAATTTCGCAGGATGACTTCTCTCCGTGCCGGAACGGCGGCTCCTGGCTTCTGAGGAACCTTAGCCTAAACAGGGCCCTGGAGAAAGCTCTTCACGTTCATAGCAAGGGCAACGTACTGCTCTCTGGCTTGTCTGGGTTGATCGTCCCAGTCGTCAAAGAGCCTCGCGAAGGCAGTGCTGCGCAGACGCCCTTTGCCAGTCGCACGGCCTCCTTGACTGAAAGAGAACGGCAGTGACAGAAGGCACCGTGCTGACGACTGGCTCCAGGAGGAGACTCGGGACAGCACTCTCACAGAAGCGAAAGCTGGGCTGTGGGCCCAGCCTGAGGACCAGCACGTTTTCCACACTTAACACAGCTAAGGCATGAGCCAGACGACAGCCATGGTCACCGAGGCCTATCTAAGGTACTGCCATACTTACCCACTAGATCCCACGCAGAGGTCCCTGTGCCCACAAGGGCCTCCACGGAAGGGCCCTGTTCCTCCCGTGTGTTTCCTTGAGGGAATCAGAAACCACTGAGGATAACTACGTGAGCTCCGCTTTGAAACTGGGCGACCCTGGGCAAACCTTATTCCCCTCCGTGGTAGACGAGACAGTTGCGGGTCCTAAGCTGCCTGAAGCACACTCCTCGCGCCCACCTTCTCTTTGCTGCCGGAAGGCCTCACATAAGAGGCCTGAGTTTACTCGTGACGGAAGCCGTCTGAGTGTACTCGTGTGAGGCCTGCTGCTCTCAGTTCCTTGCTGGGAGCTTCAACAAGAGCACTCTGGAGCTCGCTCACAAAAGAACTGTGAGCCCCCCCGGCCTCAAGTAAAAGTCCAGATTTCCCCCGTCAGTAACACCTCGGAGTGCCATAGGAGCGAAGAAGCATGCGTTAACGGAATGCTTCAACAGTGCTAGGGATTTATTTCACGAGACACTGGGCACTCACTTTCGTTGTAAGAACTGTCAAAGGGCACTGTATGCCGTCCAACCCCTCCGTTGCGTTTGAGCCACAGGAAGTAAATGCATTCGTTTGATTAAGCTCCGTGAACGTGCAACGACGATGGCGAAGCGCTGCCCTGTTCGCTCGAAAGCTCTCGTTTGTACGGCCTTCCAACGGCCTCAGGGTACACACTTCTAAACAGCCTTACATTCCATGCTGGTGTGCCCCCAGTTAGGAATTTGGGCTCTTCTGTGAGACACCGATGTGCGTCCCAAATGAAACCGGGGGGCTCCCCCAGGACGTCTGCGGACGGCAGTCGGTTGCCAGCTGTTTACTTCAAGCCGGAGAAAGAAAACGAGGACAGCTTCCCCAGGGACGATTCTGGACCCTTGGGACCATCCAGAATCACCAAAGCCTAAACTTTGCACGGCCTGGGGAACGCTCTTCCTCATGTCCAGCAATCCCCACGTCAAAACCTTTCTCAGCAGAGGCAGGCACCCTCTCCCTTGTACCAGATAGCTCAGCAGAGCCTTCCGAGAAACATGCTGCGTCATTCAGCTTGAACGTGGGACGCGGAGGGGAGAGGACGCTTTCTCCCCGTTTGGAGGCGCCTTGCGCTTGGCTTCAAAGCTGCCTGAACAGCACTAGCGGCCGACGTCTCTGCACGGCAGGATTGTCGTTGTGGGCCGAGGCTGCGTGTTCTCTCAAAGCGAAAACCGTGCTGGCAATCCCTTTCTAGAAACTCCTCCCACGGCACCACATGGTCAGCTCCGGCCGAACGAAAGGTGACCTCAGGCCTCAGGGTAAGTTCCTGTGTTTCACTTCGGGGGAGTTGGGTGTGCAGTGGTTTCCATGAAGCCATACTCCACCACGGAGTGCCTTAACTCTGCGACGCTCCTGGGGGCACACAGGAAAGGAGCTCGTTCGCCAATTTCGCAGGATGACTTCTCTCCGTGCCGGAACGGCGGCTCCTGGCTTCTGAGGAAACTTAGCCTAAACAGGGCCCTGGAGAAAGCTCTTCACTTTCATAGCAAGGGCAACGTACTGCTCTCTGGCTTGTCTGGGTTGAGCGCCCCAGTCGTCAAAGAGCCTCGCGAAGGCAGTGCTGCGCAGACGCCCTTTGCCAGTCGCACGCATCCTTGACTGAAAGAGAACGGCAGTGCCAGAAGGCACCGTGCTGACGACTGGCTCCAGGAGGAGACTCGGGACAGCACTCTCACAGAAGCGAAAGCTGGGCTGTGGGCCCAGCCTGAGGACCAGCACGTTTTCCACACTTAACACAGCTAAGGCATGAGCCAGACGACAGCCTTGGTCACCGAGGCCTATCTAAGGTACTGCCATACTTACCCACTAGATCCCACGCAGAGGTCCCTGTGCCCACAAGGGCCTCCACGGAAGGGCCCTGTTCCTCCCGTGTGTTTCCTTGAGGGAATCAGAAACCACTGAGGATAACTACGTACGCTCCGCTTTGAAACTGGGCGACCCTGGGCAAACCTTATTCCCCTCCGTGGTAGACGAGACAGTTGCGGGTCCTAAGCTGCCTGAAGCACACTCCTCGCGCCCACCTTCTCTTTGCTGCCGGAAGGCCTCACATAAGAGGCCTGAGTTTACTCGTGACGGAAGCCGTCTGAGTGTACTCGTGTGAGGCCTGCTGCTCTCAGTTCCTTGCTGGGAGCTTCAGCAAGAGCACTCTGGAGCTCGCCGACAAAAGAATTGTGAGCCCCCCCCGGCCTCAAGTAAAAGTCCAGATTTCCCCCTCAGTAACACCTCGGAGTGCCATAGGAGCGAAGAAGCATGCGTTAACGGAATGCTTCAACAGTGCTAGGGATTTATTTCACGAGACCCTGTGCACTCACGTTCGTTGTAAGAACTGTCAAAGGGCACTGTAGGCCGTCCAACCCCTCCGTTGCGTTTGAGCCACAGGAAGTAAATGCATTCGTTTGATTAAGCTCCGTGAACGTGCAACGACGATGGCGAAGCGCTGCCCTGTTCGCTCGAAAGCTCTCGTTTGTACGGCCTTCCAACGGCCTCAGGGTACGCACTTCTAAACAGCCTTACATTCCATGCTGGTGTGCCCCCAGTTAGGAATTTGGGCTCTTCTGTGAGACACCAATGTGCGTCCCAAATGAAACCGGGGGGCTCCCCCAGGACGTCTGCGGACGGCAGTCGGTTGCAGGCTGTTTACTTCCAGCCGGAGAAAGAAAACGAGGACAGCTTCCCCAGGGACGATTCTGGACCCTTGGGACCATCCAGAATCACCAAAGCCTAAACTTTGCACGGCCTGGGGAACGCTCTTCCTCATGTCCAGCAATCCCCACGTCAAAACCTTTCTCAGCAGAGGCAGGCACCCTCTCCCTTGTACCAGATAGCTCGGCAGAGCCTTCCGAGAAACATGCTGCATCATTCAGCTTGAACGTGGGACGCGGAGGGGAGAGGACGCTTTCTCCCCGTTTGGAGGCGCCTTGCGCTTGGCTTCAAAGCTGCCTGAACAGCACTAGCGGCCCGACGTCTCTGCACGGCAGGATTGTCGTTGTGGGCCGAGGCTGCGTGTTCTCTCAAAGCGAAAACCGTGCTGGCAATCCCTTTCTAGAAACTCCTCCCACGGCACCACATGGTCAGCTCCGGTCAAACGAAAGGTGACCTCAGGCCTCAAGGTAAGTTCCAGTGTTTCACGTCGGGGGAGTTGGGTGTGCAGTGGTTTCCATGAGGCCATACTCCACCACGGAGTGCCTTAACTCTGCGACGCTCCTGGGGGCACACAGGATAGGAGCTCGTTCGCCAATTTCGCAGGATGACTTCTCTCCGTGCCGGAACGGCGGCTCCTGGCTTCTGAGGAACCTTAGCCTAAACAGGGCCCTGGAGAAAGCTCTTCACGTTCATAGCAAGGGCAACGTACTGCTCTCTGGCTTGTCTGGGTTGAGCGTCCCAGTCGTCAAAGAGCCTCGCGAAGGCAGTGCTGCGCAGACGCCCTTTGCCAGTCGCACGGCCTCCTTGACTGAAAGAGAACGGCAGTGACAGAAGGCACCGTGCTGACGACTGGCTCCAGGAGGAGACTCGGGACAGCACTCTCACAGAAGCGAAAGCTGGGCTGTGGGCCCAGCCTGAGGACCAGCACGTTTTCCACACTTAACACAGCTAAGGCATGAGCCAGACGACAGCCATGGTCACCGAGGCCTATCTAAGGTACTGCCATACTTACCCACTAGATCCCACGCAGAGGTCCCTGTGCCCACAAGGGCCTCCACGGAAGGGCCCTGTTCCTCCCGTGTGTTTCCTTGAGGGAATCAGAAACCACTGAGGATAACTACGTGAGCTCCGCTTTGAAACTGGGCGACCCTGGGCAAACCTTATTCCCCTCCGTGGTAGACGAGACAGTTGCGGGTCCTAAGCTGCCTGAAGCACACTCCTCGCGCCCACCTTCTCTTTGCTGCCTGAAGGCCTCACATAAGAGGCCTGAGTTTACTCGTGACGGAAGCCGTCTGAGTGTACTCGTGTGAGGCCTGCTGCTCTCAGTTCCTTGCTGGGAGCTTCAGCAAGAGCACTCTGGAGCTCGCCGACAAAAGAATTGTGAGCCCCCCCGGCCTCAAGTAAAAGTCCAGATTTCCCCCGTCAGTAACACCTCGGAGTGCCATAGGAGCGAAGAAGCATGCGTTAACGGAATGCTTCAACAGTGCTAGGGATTTATTTCACGAGACCCTGTGCACTCACGTTCATTGTAAGAACTGTCAAAGGGCACTGTAGGCCGTCCAACCCCTCCGTTGCGTTTGAGCCACAGGAAGTAAATGCATTCGTTTGATTAAGCTCCGTGAACGTGCAACGACGATGGCGAAGCGCTGCCCTGTTCGCTCGAAAGCTCTCGTTTGTACGGCCTTCCAACGGCCTCAGGGTACGCACTTCTAAACAGCCTTACATTCCATGCTGGTGTGCCCCCAATTAGGAATTTGGGCTCTTCTGTGAGACACCAATGTGCGTCCCAAATGAAACCGGGGGGCTCCCCCAGGACGTCTGCGGACGGCAGTCGGTTGCCAGCTGTTTACTTCCAGCCGGAGAAAGAAAACGAGGACAGCTTCCCCAGGGACGATTCTGGACCCTTGGGACCATCCAGAATCACCAAAGTCTAAACTTTGCACGGCCTGGGCAACGCTCTTCCTCATGTCCAGCAATCCCCACGTCAAAACCTTTCTCAGCAGAGGCAGGCACCCTCTCCCTTGTACCAGATAGCTCGGCAGAGCCTTCCGAGAAACATGCTGCGTCATTCAGCTTGAACTTGGGACGCGGAGGGGAGAGGACGCTTTCTCCCCGTTTGGAGGCGCCTTGCGCTTGGCTTCAAAGCTGCCTGAACAGCACTAGCGGCCCGACGTCTCTGCACGGCAGGATTGTCGTTGTGGGCCGAGGCTGCGTGTTCTCTCAAAGCGAAAACCGTGCTGGCAATCCCTTTCTAGAAACTCCTCCCTCGGCACCACATTGTCAGCTCCGGCCGAACGAAAGGTGACCTCAGGCCTCAAGGTAAGTTCCAGTGTTTCACGGCGGGGGAGTTGGGTGTGCAGTGGTTTCCATGAGGCCATACTCCACCACGGAGTGCCTTAACTCTGCGACGCTCCTGGGGGCACACAGGATAGGAGATCGTTCGCCAATTTCGCAGGATGACTTCTCTCCGTGCCGCAACGGCGGCTCCTGGCTTCTGAGGAAACTTAGCCTAAACAGGGCCCTGGAGAAAGCTCTTCACGTTCATAGCAAGGGCAACGTACTGCTCTCTGGCTTGACTGGGTTGAGCGCCCCAGTCGTCAAAGAGCCTCGCGAAGGCAGTGCTGTGCAGACGCCCTTTGCCAGTCGCACGGCCTCCTTGACTGAAAGAGAACGGCAGTGCCAGAAGGCACCGTGCTGACGACTGGCTCCAGGAGGAGACTCGGGACAGCACTCTCACAGAAGCGAAAGCTGGGCTGTGGGCCCAGCCTGAGGACCAGCACGTTTTCCACACTTAACACAGCTAAGGCATTTGCCAGACGACAGCCTTGGTCACTGAGGCCTATCTAAGGTACTGCCATACTTACCCACTAGATCCCACGCAGAGGTCCCTGTGCCCACAAGGGCCTCCACGGAAGGGCCCTGTTTCTCCCGTGTGTTTCCTTGAGGGAATCAGAAACCACTGAGGATAACTACGTACGCTCCGCTTTCAAACTGGGCGACCCTGGGCAAACCTTATTCCCCTCCGTGGTAGACGAGACAGTTGCGGGTCCTAAGCTGCCTGAAGCACACTCCTCGCGCCCACCTTCTCTTTGCTGCCTGAAGGCCTCACATAAGAGGCCTGAGTTTACTCGTGACGGAAGCCGTCTGAGTGTACTCGTGTGAGGCCTGCTGCTCTCAGTTCCTTGCTGGGAGCTTCAACAAGAGCACTCTGGAGCTCGCTCACAAAAGAACTGTGAGCCCCCCCGGCCTCAAGTAAAAGTCCAGGTTTCCCCCGTCAGTAACACCTCGGAGTGCCATAGGAGCGAAGAAGCATGCGTTAACGGAATGCTTCAACAGTGCTAGGGATTTATTTCACGAGACACTGGGCACTCACTTTCGTTGTAAGAACTGTCAAAGGGCACTGTATGCCGTCCAACCCCTCCGTTGCGTTTGAGCCACAGGAAGTAAATGCATTCGTTTGATTAAGCTCCGTGAACGTGCAACGACGATGGCGAAGCGCTGCCCTGTTAGCTCGAAAGCTCTCGTTTGTACGGCCTTCCAACGGCCTCAGGGTACACACTTCTAAACAGCCTTACATTCCATGCTGGTGTGCCCCCAATTAGGAATTTGGGCTCTTCTGTGAGACACCGATGTGCGTCCCAAATGAAACCGGGGGGCTCCCCCAGGACGTCTGCGGACGGCAGTCGGTTGCCAGCTGTTTACTTCAAGCCGGAGAAAGAAAACGAGGACAGCTTCCCCAGGGACGATTCTGGACCCTTGGGACCATCCAGAATCACCAAAGCCTAAACTTTGCACGGCCTGGGAAACGCTCTTCCTCATGTCCAGCAATCCCCACGTCAAAACCTTTCTCAGCAGAGGCAGGCACCCTCTCCCTTGTACCAGATAGCTCGGCAGAGCCTTCCGAGAAACATGCTGCGTCATTCAGCTTGAACGTGGGACGCGGAGGGGAGAGGACGCTTTCTCCCCGTTTGGAGGCGCCTTGCGCTTGGCTTCAAAGCTGCCTGAACAGCACTAGCGGCCGACGTCTCTGCACGGCAGGATTGTCGTTGTGGGCCGAGGCTGCGTGTTCTCTCAAAGCGAAAACCGTGCTGGCAATCCCTTTCTAGAAACTCCTCCCACGGCACCACATGGTCAGCTCCGGCCGAACGAAAGGTGACCTCAGGCCTCAGGGTAAGTTCCTGTGTTTCACTTCGGGGGAGTTGGGTGTGCAGTGGTTTCCATGAAGCCATACTCCACCACGGAGTGCCTTAACTCTGCGACGCTCCTGGGGGCACACAGGAAAGGAGCTCGTTCGCCAATTTCGCAGGATGACTTCTCTCCGTGCCGGAACGGCGGCTCCTGGCTTCTGAGGAAACTTAGCCTAAACAGGGCCCTGGAGAAAGCTCTTCACTTTCATAGCAAGGGCAACGTACTGCTCTCTGGCTTGTCTGGGTTGAGCGCCCCAGTCGTCAAAGAGCCTCGCGAAGGCAGTGCTGCGCAGACGCCCTTTGCCAGTCGCACGCATCCTTGACTGAAAGAGAACGGCAGTGACAGAAGGCACCGTGCTGACGACTGGCTCCAGGAGGAGACTCGGGACAGCACTCTCACAGAAGCGAAAGCTGGGCTGTGGGCCCAGCCTGAGGACCAGCACGTTTTCCACACTTAACACAGCTAAGGCATGAGCCAGACGACAGCCTTGGTCACCGAGGCCTATCTAAGGTACTGCCATACTTACCCACTAGATCCCACGCAGAGGTCCCTGTGCCCACAAGGGCCTCCACGGAAGGGCCCTGTTCCTCCCGTGTGTTTCCTTGAGGGAATCAGAAACCACTGAGGATAACTACGTTAGCTCCGCTTTGAAACTGGGCGACCCTGGGCAAACCTTATTCCCCTCCGTGGTAGACGAGACAGTTGCGGGTCCTAAGCTGCCTGAAGCACACTCCTCGCGCCCACCTTCTCTTTGCTGCCGGAAGGCCTCACATAAGAGGCCTGAGTTTACTCGTGACGGAAGCCGTCTGAGTGTACTCGTGTGAGGCCTGCTGCTCTCAGTTCCTTGCTGGGAGCTTCAGCAAGAGCACTCTGGAGCTCGCCGACAAAAGAATTGTGAGCCCCCCCCGGCCTCAAGTAAAAGTCCAGATTTCCCCCTCAGTAACACCTCGGAGTGCCATAGGAGCGAAGAAGCATGCGTTAACGGAATGCTTCAACAGTGCTAGGGATTTATTTCACGAGACCCTGTGCACTCACGTTCGTTGTAAGAACTGTCAAAGGGCACTGTAGGCCGTCCAACCCCTCCGTTGCGTTTGAGCCACAGGAAGTAAATGCATTCGTTTGATTAAGCTCCGTGAACGTGCAACGACGATGGCGAAGCGCTGCCCTGTTCGCTCGAAAGCTCTCGTTTGTACGGCCTTCCAACGGCCTCAGGGTACGCACTTCTAAACAGCCTTACATTCCATGCTGGTGTGCCCCCAGTTAGGAATTTGGGCTCTTCTGTGAGACACCAATGTGCGTCCCAAATGAAACCGGGGGGCTCCCCCAGGACGTCTGCGGACGGCAGTCGGTTGCAGGCTGTTTACTTCCAGCCGGAGAAAGAAAACGAGGACAGCTTCCCCAGGGACGATTCTGGACCCTTGGGACCATCCAGAATCACCAAAGCCTAAACTTTGCACGGCCTGGGGAACGCTCTTCCTCATGTCCAGCAATCCCCACGTCAAAACCTTTCTCAGCAGAGGCAGGCACCCTCTCCCTTGTACCAGATAGCTCGGCAGAGCCTTCCGAGAAACATGCTGCATCATTCAGCTTGAACGTGGGACGCGGAGGGGAGAGGACGCTTTCTCCCCGTTTGGAGGCGCCTTGCGCTTGGCTTCAAAGCTGCCTGAACAGCACTAGCGGCCCGACGTCTCTGCACGGCAGGATTGTCGTTGTGGGCCGAGGCTGCGTGTTCTCTCAAAGCGAAAACCGTGCTGGCAATCCCTTTCTAGAAACTCCTCCCACGGCACCACATGGTCAGCTCCGGTCAAACGAAAGGTGACCTCAGGCCTCAAGGTAAGTTCCAGTGTTTCACGTCGGGGGAGTTGGGTGTGCAGTGGTTTCCATGAGGCCATACTCCACCACGGAGTGCCTTAACTCTGCGACGCTCCTGGGGGCACACAGGATAGGAGCTCGTTCGCCAATTTCGCAGGATGACTTCTCTCCGTGCCGGAACGGCGGCTCCTGGCTTCTGAGGAACCTTAGCCTAAACAGGGCCCTGGAGAAAGCTCTTCACGTTCATAGCAAGGGCAACGTACTGCTCTCTGGCTTGTCTGGGTTGAGCGTCCCAGTCGTCAAAGAGCCTCGCGAAGGCAGTGCTGCGCAGACGCCCTTTGCCAGTCGCACGGCCTCCTTGACTGAAAGAGAACGGCAGTGACAGAAGGCACCGTGCTGACGACTGGCTCCAGGAGGAGACTCGGGACAGCACTCTCACAGAAGCGAAAGCTGGGCTGTGGGCCCAGCCTGAGGACCAGCACGTTTTCCACACTTAACACAGCTAAGGCATGAGCCAGACGACAGCCATGGTCACCGAGGCCTATCTAAGGTACTGCCATACTTACCCACTAGATCCCACGCAGAGGTCCCTGTGCCCACAAGGGCCTCCACGGAAGGGCCCTGTTCCTCCCGTGTGTTTCCTTGAGGGAATCAGAAACCACTGAGGATAACTACGTGAGCTCCGCTTTGAAACTGGGCGACCCTGGGCAAACCTTATTCCCCTCCGTGGTAGACGAGACAGTTGCGGGTCCTAAGCTGCCTGAAGCACACTCCTCGCGCCCACCTTCTCTTTGCTGCCTGAAGGCCTCACATAAGAGGCCTGAGTTTACTCGTGACGGAAGCCGTCTGAGTGTACTCGTGTGAGGCCTGCTGCTCTCAGTTCCTTGCTGGGAGCTTCAGCAAGAGCACTCTGGAGCTCGCCGACAAAAGAATTGTGAGCCCCCCCGGCCTCAAGTAAAAGTCCAGATTTCCCCCGTCAGTAACACCTCGGAGTGCCATAGGAGCGAAGAAGCATGCGTTAACGGAATGCTTCAACAGTGCTAGGGATTTATTTCACGAGACCCTGTGCACTCACGTTCATTGTAAGAACTGTCAAAGGGCACTGTAGGCCGTCCAACCCCTCCGTTGCGTTTGAGCCACAGGAAGTAAATGCATTCGTTTGATTAAGCTCCGTGAACGTGCAACGACGATGGCGAAGCGCTGCCCTGTTCGCTCGAAAGCTCTCGTTTGTACGGCCTTCCAACGGCCTCAGGGTACGCACTTCTAAACAGCCTTACATTCCATGCTGGTGTGCCCCCAATTAGGAATTTGGGCTCTTCTGTGAGACACCAATGTGCGTCCCAAATGAAACCGGGGGGCTCCCCCAGGACGTCTGCGGACGGCAGTCGGTTGCCAGCTGTTTACTTCCAGCCGGAGAAAGAAAACGAGGACAGCTTCCCCAGGGACGATTCTGGACCCTTGGGACCATCCAGAATCACCAAAGTCTAAACTTTGCACGGCCTGGGCAACGCTCTTCCTCATGTCCAGCAATCCCCACGTCAAAACCTTTCTCAGCAGAGGCAGGCACCCTCTCCCTTGTACCAGATAGCTCGGCAGAGCCTTCCGAGAAACATGCTGCGTCATTCAGCTTGAACTTGGGACGCGGAGGGGAGAGGACGCTTTCTCCCCGTTTGGAGGCGCCTTGCGCTTGGCTTCAAAGCTGCCTGAACAGCACTAGCGGCCCGACGTCTCTGCACGGCAGGATTGTCGTTGTGGGCCGAGGCTGCGTGTTCTCTCAAAGCGAAAACCGTGCTGGCAATCCCTTTCTAGAAACTCCTCCCTCGGCACCACATTGTCAGCTCCGGCCGAACGAAAGGTGACCTCAGGCCTCAAGGTAAGTTCCAGTGTTTCACGGCGGGGGAGTTGGGTGTGCAGTGGTTTCCATGAGGCCATACTCCACCACGGAGTGCCTTAACTCTGCGACGCTCCTGGGGGCACACAGGATAGGAGATCGTTCGCCAATTTCGCAGGATGACTTCTCTCCGTGCCGCAACGGCGGCTCCTGGCTTCTGAGGAAACTTAGCCTAAACAGGGCCCTGGAGAAAGCTCTTCACGTTCATAGCAAGGGCAACGTACTGCTCTCTGGCTTGACTGGGTTGAGCGCCCCAGTCGTCAAAGAGCCTCGCGAAGGCAGTGCTGTGCAGACGCCCTTTGCCAGTCGCACGGCCTCCTTGACTGAAAGAGAACGGCAGTGCCAGAAGGCACCGTGCTGACGACTGGCTCCAGGAGGAGACTCGGGACAGCACTCTCACAGAAGCGAAAGCTGGGCTGTGGGCCCAGCCTGAGGACCAGCACGTTTTCCACACTTAACACAGCTAAGGCATTTGCCAGACGACAGCCTTGGTCACTGAGGCCTATCTAAGGTACTGCCATACTTACCCACTAGATCCCACGCAGAGGTCCCTGTGCCCACAAGGGCCTCCACGGAAGGGCCCTGTTTCTCCCGTGTGTTTCCTTGAGGGAATCAGAAACCACTGAGGATAACTACGTACGCTCCGCTTTCAAACTGGGCGACCCTGGGCAAACCTTATTCCCCTCCGTGGTAGACGAGACAGTTGCGGGTCCTAAGCTGCCTGAAGCACACTCCTCGCGCCCACCTTCTCTTTGCTGCCTGAAGGCCTCACATAAGAGGCCTGAGTTTACTCGTGACGGAAGCCGTCTGAGTGTACTCGTGTGAGGCCTGCTGCTCTCAGTTCCTTGCTGGGAGCTTCAACAAGAGCACTCTGGAGCTCGCTCACAAAAGAACTGTGAGCCCCCCCGGCCTCAAGTAAAAGTCCAGGTTTCCCCCGTCAGTAACACCTCGGAGTGCCATAGGAGCGAAGAAGCATGCGTTAACGGAATGCTTCAACAGTGCTAGGGATTTATTTCACGAGACACTGGGCACTCACTTTCGTTGTAAGAACTGTCAAAGGGCACTGTATGCCGTCCAACCCCTCCGTTGCGTTTGAGCCACAGGAAGTAAATGCATTCGTTTGATTAAGCTCCGTGAACGTGCAACGACGATGGCGAAGCGCTGCCCTGTTAGCTCGAAAGCTCTCGTTTGTACGGCCTTCCAACGGCCTCAGGGTACACACTTCTAAACAGCCTTACATTCCATGCTGGTGTGCCCCCAATTAGGAATTTGGGCTCTTCTGTGAGACACCGATGTGCGTCCCAAATGAAACCGGGGGGCTCCCCCAGGACGTCTGCGGACGGCAGTCGGTTGCCAGCTGTTTACTTCAAGCCGGAGAAAGAAAACGAGGACAGCTTCCCCAGGGACGATTCTGGACCCTTGGGACCATCCAGAATCACCAAAGCCTAAACTTTGCACGGCCTGGGAAACGCTCTTCCTCATGTCCAGCAATCCCCACGTCAAAACCTTTCTCAGCAGAGGCAGGCACCCTCTCCCTTGTACCAGATAGCTCGGCAGAGCCTTCCGAGAAACATGCTGCGTCATTCAGCTTGAACGTGGGACGCGGAGGGGAGAGGACGCTTTCTCCCCGTTTGGAGGCGCCTTGCGCTTGGCTTCAAAGCTGCCTGAACAGCACTAGCGGCCGACGTCTCTGCACGGCAGGATTGTCGTTGTGGGCCGAGGCTGCGTGTTCTCTCAAAGCGAAAACCGTGCTGGCAATCCCTTTCTAGAAACTCCTCCCACGGCACCACATGGTCAGCTCCGGCCGAACGAAAGGTGACCTCAGGCCTCAGGGTAAGTTCCTGTGTTTCACTTCGGGGGAGTTGGGTGTGCAGTGGTTTCCATGAAGCCATACTCCACCACGGAGTGCCTTAACTCTGCGACGCTCCTGGGGGCACACAGGAAAGGAGCTCGTTCGCCAATTTCGCAGGATGACTTCTCTCCGTGCCGGAACGGCGGCTCCTGGCTTCTGAGGAAACTTAGCCTAAACAGGGCCCTGGAGAAAGCTCTTCACTTTCATAGCAAGGGCAACGTACTGCTCTCTGGCTTGTCTGGGTTGAGCGCCCCAGTCGTCAAAGAGCCTCGCGAAGGCAGTGCTGCGCAGACGCCCTTTGCCAGTCGCACGCATCCTTGACTGAAAGAGAACGGCAGTGCCAGAAGGCACCGTGCTGACGACTGGCTCCAGGAGGAGACTCGGGACAGCACTCTCACAGAAGCGAAAGCTGGGCTGTGGGCCCAGCCTGAGGACCAGCACGTTTTCCACACTTAACACAGCTAAGGCATTTGCCAGACGACAGCCTTGGTCACTGAGGCCTATCTAAGGTACTGCCATACTTACCCACTAGATCCCACGCAGAGGTCCCTGTGCTCTCAAGGGCCTCCACGGAAGGGCCCTGTTCCTCCCGTGTGTTTCCTTGAGGGAATCAGAAACCACTGAGGATAACTACGTACGCTCCGCTTTGAAACTGGGCGACCCTGGGCAAACCTTATTCCCCTCCGTGGTAGACGAGACAGTTGCGGGTCCTAAGCTGCCTGAAGCACACTCCTCGCGCCCACCTTCTCTTTGCTGCCTGAAGGCCTCACATAAGAGGCCTGAGTTTACTCGTGACGGAAGCCGTCTGAGTGTACTCGTGTGAGGCCTGCTGCTCTCAGTTCCTTGCTGGGAGCTTCAGCAAGAGCACTCTGGAGCTCGCCGACAAAAGAACTGTGAGCCCCCCCGGCCTCAAGTAAAAGTCCAGATTTCCCCCGTCAGTAACACCTCGGAGTGCCATAGGAGCGAAGAAGCATGCGTTAACGGAATGCTTCAACAGTGCTAGGGATTTATTTCACGAGACACTGTGCACTCACGTTCGTTGTAAGAACTGTCAAAGGGCACTGTAGGCCGTCCAACCCCTCCGTTGCGTTTGAGCCACAGGAAGTAAATGCATTCGTTTGATTAAGCTCCGTGAACGTGCAACGACGATGGCGAAGCGCTGCCCTGTTCGCTCGAAAGCTCTCGTTTGTACGGCCTTCCAACGGCCTCAGGGTACGCACTTCTAAACAGCCTTACATTCCATGCTGGTGTGCCCCCAATTAGGAATTTGGGCTCTGCTGTGAGACACCAATGTGCGTCCCAAATGAAACCGTGGGGCTCCCCCAGGACGTCTGCGATCGGCAGTCGGTTGCAGGCTGTTTACTTCAAGCCGGAGAAAGAAAACGAGGACAGCTTCCCCAGGGACGATTCTGGACCCTTGGGACCATCCAGAATCACCAAAGCCTAAACTTTGCACGGCCTGGGGAACGCTCTTCCTCATGTCCAGCAATCCCCACGTCAAAACCTTTCTCAGCAGAGGCAGGCACCCTCTCCCTTGTACCAGATAGCTCGGCAGAGCCTTCCGAGAAACATGCTGCGTCATTCAGCTTGAACGTGGGACGCGGAGGGGAGAGGACGCTTTCTCCCCGTTTGGAGGCGCCTTGCGCTTGGCTTCAAAGCTGCCTGAACAGCACTAGCGGCCCGACGTCTCTGCACGGCAGGATTGTCGTTGTGGGCCGAGGCTGCGTGTTCTCTCAAAGCGAAAACCGTGCTGGCAATCCCTTTCTAGAAACTCCTCCCACGGCACCACATGGTCAGCTCCGGCCGAACGAAAGGTGACCTCAGGCCTCAGGGTAAGTTCCTGTGTTTCACTTCGGGGGAGTTGGGTGTGCAGTGGTTTCCATGAAGCCATACTCCACCACGGAGTGCCTTAACTCTGCGACGCTCCTGGGGGCACACAGGAAAGGAGCTCGTTCGCCAATTTCGCAGGATGACTTCTCTCCGTGCCGGAACGGCGGCTCCTGGCTTCTGAGGAAACTTAGCCTAAACAGGGCCCTGGAGAAAGCTCTTCACTTTCATAGCAAGGGCAACGTACTGCTCTCTGGCTTGTCTGGGTTGAGCGCCCCAGTCGTCAAAGAGCCTCGCGAAGGCAGTGCTGCGCAGACGCCCTTTGCCAGTCGCACGCATCCTTGACTGAAAGAGAACGGCAGTGCCAGAAGGCACCGTGCTGACGACTGGCTCCAGGAGGAGACTCGGGACAGCACTCTCACAGAAGCGAAAGCTGGGCTGTGGGCCCAGCCTGAGGACCAGCACGTTTTCCACACTTAACACAGCTAAGGCATTTGCCAGACGACAGCCTTGGTCACTGAGGCCTATCTAAGGTACTGCCATACTTACCCACTAGATCCCACGCAGAGGTCCCTGTGCTCTCAAGGGCCTCCACGGAAGGGCCCTGTTCCTCCCGTGTGTTTCCTTGAGGGAATCAGAAACCACTGAGGATAACTACGTACGCTCCGCTTTGAAACTGGGCGACCCTGGGCAAACCTTATTCCCCTCCGTGGTAGACGAGACAGTTGCGGGTCCTAAGCTGCCTGAAGCACACTCCTCGCGCCCACCTTCTCTTTGCTGCCTGAAGGCCTCACATAAGAGGCCTGAGTTTACTCGTGACGGAAGCCGTCTGAGTGTACTCGTGTGAGGCCTGCTGCTCTCAGTTCCTTGCTGGGAGCTTCAACAAGAGCACTCTGGAGCTCGCTCACAAAAGAACTGTGAGCCCCCCCGGCCTCAAGTAAAAGTCCAGGTTTCCCCCGTCAGTAACACCTCGGAGTGCCATAGGAGCGAAGAAGCATGCGTTAACGGAATGCTTCAACAGTGCTAGGGATTTATTTCACGAGACACTGGGCACTCACTTTCGTTGTAAGAACTGTCAAAGGGCACTGTATGCCGTCCAACCCCTCCGTTGCGTTTGAGCCACAGGAAGTAAATGCATTCGTTTGATTAAGCTCCGTGAACGTGCAACGACGATGGCGAAGCGCTGCCCTGTTAGCTCGAAAGCTCTCGTTTGTACGGCCTTCCAACGGCCTCAGGGTACACACTTCTAAACAGCCTTACATTCCATGCTGGTGTGCCCCCAATTAGGAATTTGGGCTCTTCTGTGAGACACCGATGTGCGTCCCAAATGAAACCGGGGGGCTCCCCCAGGACGTCTGCGGACGGCAGTCGGTTGCCAGCTGTTTACTTCAAGCCGGAGAAAGAAAACGAGGACAGCTTCCCCAGGGACGATTCTGGACCCTTGGGACCATCCAGAATCACCAAAGCCTAAACTTTGCACGGCCTGGGAAACGCTCTTCCTCATGTCCAGCAATCCCCACGTCAAAACCTTTCTCAGCAGAGGCAGGCACCCTCTCCCTTGTACCAGATAGCTCGGCAGAGCCTTCCGAGAAACATGCTGCGTCATTCAGCTTGAACGTGGGACGCGGAGGGGAGAGGACGCTTTCTCCCCGTTTGGAGGCGCCTTGCGCTTGGCTTCAAAGCTGCCTGAACAGCACTAGCGGCCGACGTCTCTGCACGGCAGGATTGTCGTTGTGGGCCGAGGCTGCGTGTTCTCTCAAAGCGAAAACCGTGCTGGCAATCCCTTTCTAGAAACTCCTCCCACGGCACCACATGGTCAGCTCCGGCCGAACGAAAGGTGACCTCAGGCCTCAGGGTAAGTTCCTGTGTTTCACTTCGGGGGAGTTGGGTGTGCAGTGGTTTCCATGAAGCCATACTCCACCACGGAGTGCCTTAACTCTGCGACGCTCCTGGGGGCACACAGGAAAGGAGCTCGTTCGCCAATTTCGCAGGATGACTTCTCTCCGTGCCGGAACGGCGGCTCCTGGCTTCTGAGGAAACTTAGCCTAAACAGGGCCCTGGAGAAAGCTCTTCACTTTCATAGCAAGGGCAACGTACTGCTCTCTGGCTTGTCTGGGTTGAGCGCCCCAGTCGTCAAAGAGCCTCGCGAAGGCAGTGCTGCGCAGACGCCCTTTGCCAGTCGCACGCATCCTTGACTGAAAGAGAACGGCAGTGCCAGAAGGCACCGTGCTGACGACTGGCTCCAGGAGGAGACTCGGGACAGCACTCTCACAGAAGCGAAAGCTGGGCTGTGGGCCCAGCCTGAGGACCAGCACGTTTTCCACACTTAACACAGCTAAGGCATTTGCCAGACGACAGCCTTGGTCACTGAGGCCTATCTAAGGTACTGCCATACTTACCCACTAGATCCCACGCAGAGGTCCCTGTGCTCTCAAGGGCCTCCACGGAAGGGCCCTGTTCCTCCCGTGTGTTTCCTTGAGGGAATCAGAAACCACTGAGGATAACTACGTACGCTCCGCTTTGAAACTGGGCGACCCTGGGCAAACCTTATTCCCCTCCGTGGTAGACGAGACAGTTGCGGGTCCTAAGCTGCCTGAAGCACACTCCTCGCGCCCACCTTCTCTTTGCTGCCTGAAGGCCTCACATAAGAGGCCTGAGTTTACTCGTGACGGAAGCCGTCTGAGTGTACTCGTGTGAGGCCTGCTGCTCTCAGTTCCTTGCTGGGAGCTTCAGCAAGAGCACTCTGGAGCTCGCCGACAAAAGAACTGTGAGCCCCCCCGGCCTCAAGTAAAAGTCCAGATTTCCCCCGTCAGTAACACCTCGGAGTGCCATAGGAGCGAAGAAGCATGCGTTAACGGAATGCTTCAACAGTGCTAGGGATTTATTTCACGAGACACTGTGCACTCACGTTCGTTGTAAGAACTGTCAAAGGGCACTGTAGGCCGTCCAACCCCTCCGTTGCGTTTGAGCCACAGGAAGTAAATGCATTCGTTTGATTAAGCTCCGTGAACGTGCAACGACGATGGCGAAGCGCTGCCCTGTTCGCTCGAAAGCTCTCGTTTGTACGGCCTTCCAACGGCCTCAGGGTACGCACTTCTAAACAGCCTTACATTCCATGCTGGTGTGCCCCCAATTAGGAATTTGGGCTCTGCTGTGAGACACCAATGTGCGTCCCAAATGAAACCGTGGGGCTCCCCCAGGACGTCTGCGATCGGCAGTCGGTTGCAGGCTGTTTACTTCAAGCCGGAGAAAGAAAACGAGGACAGCTTCCCCAGGGACGATTCTGGACCCTTGGGACCATCCAGAATCACCAAAGCCTAAACTTTGCACGGCCTGGGGAACGCTCTTCCTCATGTCCAGCAATCCCCACGTCAAAACCTTTCTCAGCAGAGGCAGGCACCCTCTCCCTTGTACCAGATAGCTCGGCAGAGCCTTCCGAGAAACATGCTGCGTCATTCAGCTTGAACGTGGGACGCGGAGGGGAGAGGACGCTTTCTCCCCGTTTGGAGGCGCCTTGCGCTTGGCTTCAAAGCTGCCTGAACAGCACTAGCGGCCCGACGTCTCTGCACGGCAGGATTGTCGTTGTGGGCCGAGGCTGCGTGTTCTCTCAAAGCGAAAACCGTGCTGGCAATCCCTTTCTAGAAACTCCTCCCACGGCACCACATGGTCAGCTCCGGCCGAACGAAAGGTGACCTCAGGCCTCAGGGTAAGTTCCTGTGTTTCACTTCGGGGGAGTTGGGTGTGCAGTGGTTTCCATGAAGCCATACTCCACCACGGAGTGCCTTAACTCTGCGACGCTCCTGGGGGCACACAGGAAAGGAGCTCGTTCGCCAATTTCGCAGGATGACTTCTCTCCGTGCCGGAACGGCGGCTCCTGGCTTCTGAGGAAACTTAGCCTAAACAGGGCCCTGGAGAAAGCTCTTCACTTTCATAGCAAGGGCAACGTACTGCTCTCTGGCTTGTCTGGGTTGAGCGCCCCAGTCGTCAAAGAGCCTCGCGAAGGCAGTGCTGCGCAGACGCCCTTTGCCAGTCGCACGCATCCTTGACTGAAAGAGAACGGCAGTGCCAGAAGGCACCGTGCTGACGACTGGCTCCAGGAGGAGACTCGGGACAGCACTCTCACAGAAGCGAAAGCTGGGCTGTGGGCCCAGCCTGAGGACCAGCACGTTTTCCACACTTAACACAGCTAAGGCATTTGCCAGACGACAGCCTTGGTCACTGAGGCCTATCTAAGGTACTGCCATACTTACCCACTAGATCCCACGCAGAGGTCCCTGTGCTCTCAAGGGCCTCCACGGAAGGGCCCTGTTCCTCCCGTGTGTTTCCTTGAGGGAATCAGAAACCACTGAGGATAACTACGTACGCTCCGCTTTGAAACTGGGCGACCCTGGGCAAACCTTATTCCCCTCCGTGGTAGACGAGACAGTTGCGGGTCCTAAGCTGCCTGAAGCACACTCCTCGCGCCCACCTTCTCTTTGCTGCCTGAAGGCCTCACATAAGAGGCCTGAGTTTACTCGTGACGGAAGCCGTCTGAGTGTACTCGTGTGAGGCCTGCTGCTCTCAGTTCCTTGCTGGGAGCTTCAGCAAGAGCACTCTGGAGCTCGCCGACAAAAGAACTGTGAGCCCCCCCGGCCTCAAGTAAAAGTCCAGATTTCCCCCGTCAGTAACACCTCGGAGTGCCATAGGAGCGAAGAAGCATGCGTTAACGGAATGCTTCAACAGTGCTAGGGATTTATTTCACGAGACACTGTGCACTCACGTTCGTTGTAAGAACTGTCAAAGGGCACTGTAGGCCGTCCAACCCCTCCGTTGCGTTTGAGCCACAGGAAGTAAATGCATTCGTTTGATTAAGCTCCGTGAACGTGCAACGACGATGGCGAAGCGCTGCCCTGTTCGCTCGAAAGCTCTCGTTTGTACGGCCTTCCAACGGCCTCAGGGTACGCACTTCTAAACAGCCTTACATTCCATGCTGGTGTGCCCCCAATTAGGAATTTGGGCTCTGCTGTGAGACACCAATGTGCGTCCCAAATGAAACCGTGGGGCTCCCCCAGGACGTCTGCGATCGGCAGTCGGTTGCAGGCTGTTTACTTCAAGCCGGAGAAAGAAAACGAGGACAGCTTCCCCAGGGACGATTCTGGACCCTTGGGACCATCCAGAATCACCAAAGCCTAAACTTTGCACGGCCTGGGGAACGCTCTTCCTCATGTCCAGCAATCCCCACGTCAAAACCTTTCTCAGCAGAGGCAGGCACCCTCTCCCTTGTACCAGATAGCTCGGCAGAGCCTTCCGAGAAACATGCTGCGTCATTCAGCTTGAACGTGGGACGCGGAGGGGAGAGGACGCTTTCTCCCCGTTTGGAGGCGCCTTGCGCTTGGCTTCAAAGCTGCCTGAACAGCACTAGCGGCCCGACGTCCCTGCACGGCAGGATTGTCGTTGTGGGCCGAGGCTGCGTGTTCTCTCAAAGCGAAAACCGTGCTGGCAATCCCTTTCTAGAAACTCCTCCCACGGCACCACATGGTCAGCTCCGGCCGAACGAAAGGTGACCTCAGGCCTCAGGGTAAGTTCCAGTGTTTCACTTCGGGGGAGTTGGGTGTGCAGTGGTTTCCATGAAGCCATACTCTACCACGGAGTGCCTTAACTCTGCGACGCTCCTGGGGGCACACAGGATAGGAGCTCGTTCGCCAATTTCGCAGGATGACTTCTCTCCGTGCCGGAACAGCGGCTCCTGGCTTCTGAGGAACCTTAGCCTAAACAGGGCCCTGGAGAAAGCTCTTCACGTTCATAGCAAGGGCAACGTACTGCTCTCTGGCTTGTCTGGGTTGAGCGCCCCAGTCGTCAAAGAGCCTCGCGAAGGCAGTGCTGCGCAGACTCCCTTTGCCAGTCGCACGGCCTCCTTGACTGAAAGAGAACTGCAGTGCCAGAAGGCACTGTGCTGACGACTGGCTCCAGGAGGAGACTCGGGACAGCACTCTCACAGAAGCGAAAGCTGGGCTGTGGGCCCAGCCTGAGGACCGGCACGTTTTCCACAGTTAACACAGCTAAGGCATGAGCCAGACGACAGCCTTGGTCACTGAGGTCTATCTAAGGTACTGCCATACTTACCCACTAGATCCCACGCAGAGGTCCCTGTGCCCACAAGGGCCTCCACGGAAGGGCCCTGTTCCTCCCGTGTGTTTCCTTGAGGGAATCAGAAACCACTGAGGATAACTACGTGAGCTCCGCTTTGAAACTGGGCGACCCTGGGCAAACCTTATTCCCCTCCGTGGTAGACGAGACAGTTGCGGGTCCTAAGCTGCCTGAAGCACACTCCTCGCGCCCACCTTCTCTTTGCTGCCGGAAGGCCTCACATAAGAGGCCTGAGTTTACTCGTGACGGAAGCCGTCTGAGTGTACTCGTGTGAGGCCTGCTGCTCTCAGTTCCTTGCTGGGAGCTTCAGCAAGAGCACTCTGGAGCTCGCCGACAAAAGAATTGTGAGCCCCCCCCCGGCCTCAAGTAAAAGTCCAGATTTCCCCCCTCAGTAACACCTCGGAGTGCCATAGGAGCGAAGAAGCATGCGTTAACGGAATGCTTCAACAGTGCTAGGGATTTATTTCACGAGACCCTGTGCACTCACGTTCGTTGTAAGAACTGTCAAAGGGCACTGTAGGCCGTCCAACCCCTCCGTTGCGTTTGAGCCACAGGAAGTAAATGCATTCGTTTGATTAAGCTCCGTGAACGTGCAACGACGATGGCGAAGCGCTGCCCTGTTCGCTCGAAAGCTCTCGTTTGTACGGCCTTCCAACGGCCTCAGGGTACGCACTTCTAAACAGCCTTACATTCCATGCTGGTGTGCCCCCAGTTAGGAATTTGGGCTCTTCTGTGAGACACCAATGTGCGTCCCAAATGAAACCGTGGGGCTCCCCCAGGACGTCTGCGGACGGCAGTCGGTTGCAGGCTGTTTACTTCCAGCCGGAGAAAGAAAACGAGGACAGCTTCCCCAGGGACGATTCTGGACCGTTGGGACCATCCAGAATCACCAAAGCCTAAACTTTGCATGGCCTGGGGAACGCTCTTCCTCATGTCCAGCAATCCCCACGTCAAAACCTTTCTCAGCAGAGGCAGGCACCCTCTCCCTTGTACCAGATAGCTCGGCAGAGCCTTCCGAGAAACATGCTGCGTCATTCAGCTTGAACGTGGGACGCGGAGGGGAGAGGACGCTTTCTCCCCGTTTGGAGGCGACTTGCGCTTGGCTTCAAAGCTGCCTGAACAGCACTAGCGGCCCGACGTCCCTGCACGGCAGGATTGTCGTTGTGGGCCGAGGCTGCGTGTTCTCTCAAAGCGAAAACCGTGCTGGCAATCCCTTTCTAGAAACTCCTCCCACGGCACCACATGGTCAGCTCCGGCCGAACGAAAGGTGACCTCAGGCCTCAGGGTAAGTTCCAGTGTTTCACTTCGGGGGAGTTGGGTGTGCAGTGGTTTCCATGAAGCCATACTCCACCACGGAGTGCCTTAACTCTGCGACGCTCCTGGGGGCACACAGGATAGGAGCTCGTTCGCCAATTTCGCAGGATGACTTCTCTCCGTGCCGGAACGGCGGCTCCTGGCTTCTGAGGAAACTTAGCCTAAACAGGGCCCTGGAGAAAGCTCTTCACGTTCATAGCAAGGGCAACGTACTGCTCTCTGGCTTGACTGGGTTGAGCGCCCCAGTCGTCAAAGAGCCTCGCGAAGGCAGTGCTGCGCAGACGCCCTTTGCCAGTCGCATGGCCTCCTTGACTGAAAGAGAACGGCAGTGCCAGAAGGCACCGTGCTGACGACTGGCTCCAGGAGGTGACTCGGGACAGCACTCTCACAGAAGCGAAAGCTGGGCTGTGGGCCCAGCCTGAGGACCAGCACGTTTTCCACACTTAACACAGCTAAGGCATTTGCCAGACGACAGCCTTGGTCACTGAGGCCTATCTAAGGTACTGCCATACTTACCCACTAGATCCCATGCAGAGGTCCCTGTGCCCACAAGGGCCTCCACGGAAGGGCCCTGTTCCTCCCGTGTGTTTCCTTGAGGGAATCAGAAACCACTGAGGATAACTACGTACGCTCCGCTTTGAAACTGGGCGACCCTGGGCAAACCTTATTCCCCTCCGTGGTAGACGAGACAGTTGCGGGTCCTAAGCTGCCTGAAGCACACTCCTCGCGCCCACCTTCTCTTTGCTGCCTGAAGGCCTCACATAAGAGGCCTGAGTTTACTCGTGACGGAAGCCGTCTGAGTGTACTCGTGTGAGGCCTGCTGCTCTCAGTTCCTTGCTGGGAGCTTCAGCAAGAGCACTCTGGAGCTCGCCGACAAAAGAACTGTGAGCCCCCCCGGCCTCAAGTAAAAGTCCAGATTTCCCCCGTCAGTAACACCTCGGAGTGCCATAGGAGCGAAGAAGCATGCGTTAACGGAATGCTTCAACAGTGCTAGGGATTTATTTCACGAGACACTGTGCACTCACGTTCGTTGTAAGAACTGTCAAAGGGCACTGTATGCCGTCCAACCCCTCCGTTGCGTTTGAGCCACAGGAAGTAAATGCATTCGTTTGATTAAGCTCCGTGAACGTGCAACGACGATGGCGAAGCGCTGCCCTGTTCGCTCGAAAGCTCTCGTTTGTACGGCCTTC
The DNA here is from genome assembly GCF_964374135.1 of Grampus griseus. Classification (NCBI taxonomy): domain Eukaryota; kingdom Metazoa; phylum Chordata; class Mammalia; order Artiodactyla; family Delphinidae; genus Grampus; species Grampus griseus. The sequence goes on along the minus strand of NW_028133176.1, from coordinate 201,668 downwards.
CAACGGCCTCAGGGTACGCACTTCTAAACAGCCTTACATTCCATGCTGGTGTGCCCCCAATTAGGAATTTGGGCTCTTCTGTGAGACACCAATGTGCGTCCCAAATGAAACCGTGGGGCTCCCCCAGGACGTCTTCGGACGGCAGTCGGTTGCCAGCTGTTTACTTCAAGCCGGAGAAAGAAAACGAGGACAGCTTCCCCAGGGACGATTCTGGACCCTTGGGACCATCCAGAATCACCAAAGCCTAAACTTTGCACGGCCTGGGGAACGCTCTTCCTCATGTCCAGCAATCCCCACGTCAAAACCCTTCTCAGCAGAGGCAGGCACACTCTCCCTTGTACCAGATAGCTCGGCAGAGCCTTCCGAGAAACATGCTGCGTCATTCAGCTTGAACGTGAGACGCGGAGGGGAGAGGACGCTTTCTCCCCGTTTGGAGGCGCCTTGCGCTTGGCTTCAAAGCTGCCTGAACAGCACTAGCGGCCCGACGTCTCTGCACGGCAGGATTGTCGTTGTGGGCCGAGGCTGCGTGTTCTCTCAAAGCGAAAACCGTGCTGGCAATCCCTTTCTAGAAACTCCTCCCACGGCACCACATGGTCAGCTCCGGCCGAACGAAAGGTGACCTCAGGCCTCAGGGTAAGTTCCAGTGTTTCACTTCGGGGGAGTTGGGTGTGCAGTGGTTTCCATGAGGCCATACTCCACCACGGAGTGCCTTAACTCTGCGACGCTCCTGGGGGCACACAGGATAGGAGCTCGTTCGCCAATTTCGCAGGATGACTTCTCTCCGTGCCGGATCGGCGGCTCCTGGCTTCTGAGGAAACTTAGCCTAAACAGGGCCCTGGAGGAAGCTATTCACGTTCATAGCAAGGGCAACGTACTGCTCTCTGGCTTGTCTGGGTTGAGCGCCCCAGTCGTCAAAGAGCCTCGCGAAGGCAGTGCTGCGCAGACGCCCTTTGCCAGTCGCACGGCCTCCTTGACTGAAAGAGAACGGCAGTGCCAGAAGGCACCGTGCTGACGACTGGCTCCAGGAGGAGACTCGGGACAGCACTCTCACAGAAGCGAAAGCTGGGCTGTGGGCCCAGCCTGAGGACCAGCACGTTTTCCACACTTAACACAGCTAAGGCATGAGCCAGACGACAGCCTTGGTCACCGAGGCCTATCTAAGGTACTGCCATACTTACCCACTAGATCCCACGCAGAGGTCCCTGTGCCCAAAAGGGCTTCCACGGAAGGGCCCTGTTCCTCCCGTGTGTTTCCTTGAGGGAATCAGAAACCACTGAGGATAACTACGTGAGCTCCGCTTTGAAACTGGGCGACCCTGGGCAAACCTTATTCCCCTCCGTGGTAGACGAGACAGTTGCGGGTCCTAAGCTGCCTGAAGCACACTCCTCGCGCCCACCTTCTCTTTGCTGCCAGAAGGCCTCACATAAGAGGCCTGAGTTTACTCGTGACGGAAGCCGTCTGAGTGTACTCGTGTGAGGCCTGCTGCTCTCAGTTCCTTGCTGGGAGCTTCAGCAAGAGCACTCTGGAGCTCGCCGACAAAAGAATTGTGAGCCCCCCCCCGGCCTCAAGTAAAAGTCCAGATTTCCCCCGTCAGTAACACCTCGGAGTGCCATAGGAGCGAAGAAGCATGCGTTAACGGAATGCTTCAACAGTGCTAGGGATTTATTTCACGAGACCCTGTGCACTCACGTTCGTTGTAAGAACTGTCAAAGGGCACTGTAGGCCGTCCAACCCCTCCGTTGCGTTTGAGCCACAGGAAGTAAATGCATTCGTTTGATTAAGCTCCGTGAACGTGCAACGACGATGGCGAAGCGCTGCCCTGTTCGCTCGAAAGCTCTCGTTTGTACGGCCTTCCAACGGCCTCAGGGTACGCACTTCTAAACAGCCTTACATTCCATGCTGGTGTGCCCCCAATTAGGAATTTGGGCTCTTCTGTGAGACACCAATGTGCGTCCCAAATGAAACCGGGGGGCTCCCCCAGGACGTCTGCGGACGGCAGTCGGTTGCAGGCTGTTTACTTCAAGCCGGAGAAAGAAAACGAGGACAGCTTCCCCAGGGACGATTCTGGACCCTTGGGACCATCCAGAATCACCAAAGCCTAAACTTTGCACGGCCTGGGGAACGCTCTTCCTCATGTCCAGCAATCCCCACGTCAAAACCTTTCTCAGCAGAGGCAGGCACCCTCTCCCTTGTACCAGATAGCTCGGCAGAGCCTTCCGAGAAACATGCTGCGTCATTCAGCTTGAACGTGGGACGCGGAGGGGAGAGGACGCTTTCTCCCCGTTTGGAGGCGCCTTGCGCTTGGCTTCAAAGCTGCCTGAACAGCACTAGCGGCCCGACGTCCCTGCACGGCAGGATTGTCGTTGTGGGCCGAGGCTGCGTGTTCTCTCAAAGCGAAAACCGTGCTGGCAATCCCTTTCTAGAAACTCCTCCCACGGCACCACATGGTCAGCTCCGGCCGAACGAAAGGTGACCTCAGGCCTCAGGGTAAGTTCCAGTGTTTCACTTCGGGGGAGTTGGGTGTGCAGTGGTTTCCATGAAGCCATACTCTACCACGGAGTGCCTTAACTCTGCGACGCTCCTGGGGGCACACAGGATAGGAGCTCGTTCGCCAATTTCGCAGGATGACTTCTCTCCGTGCCGGAACGGCGGCTCCTGGCTTCTGAGGAACCTTAGCCTAAACAGGGCCCTGGAGAAAGCTCTTCACGTTCATAGCAAGGGCAACGTACTGCTCTCTGGCTTGTCTGGGTTGAGCGCCCCAGTCGTCAAAGAGCCTCGCGAAGGCAGTGCTGCGCAGACTCCCTTTGCCAGTCGCACGGCCTCCTTGACTGAAAGAGAACTGCAGTGCCAGAAGGCACTGTGCTGACGACTGGCTCCAGGAGGAGACTCGGGACAGCACTCTCACAGAAGCGAAAGCTGGGCTGTGGGCCCAGCCTGAGGACCGGCACGTTTTCCACAGTTAACACAGCTAAGGCATGAGCCAGACGACAGCCTTGGTCACTGAGGTGTATCTAAGGTACTGCCATACTTACCCACTAGATCCCACGCAGAGGTCCCTGTGCCCACAAGGGCCTCCACGGAAGGGCCCTGTTCCTCCCGTGTGTTTCCTTGAGGGAATCAGAAACCACTGAGGATAACTACGTGAGCTCCGCTTTGAAACTGGGCGACCCTGGGCAAACCTTATTCCCCTCCGTGGTAGACGAGACAGTTGCGGGTCCTAAGCTGCCTGAAGCACACTCCTCGCGCCCACCTTCTCTTTGCTGCCAGAAGGCCTCACATAAGAGGCCTGAGTTTACTCGTGACGGAAGCCGTCTGAGTGTACTCGTGTGAGGCCTGCTGCTCTCAGTTCCTTGCTGGGAGCTTCAGCAAGAGCACTCTGGAGCTCGCCGACAAAAGAATTGTGAGCCCCCCCCGGCCTCAAGTAAAAGTCCAGATTTCCCCCGTCAGTAACACCTCGGAGTGCCATAGGAGCGAAGAAGCATGCGTTAACGGAATGCTTCAACAGTGCTAGGGATTTATTTCACGAGACCCTGTGCACTCACGTTCGTTGTAAGAACTGTCAAAGGGCACTGTAGGCCGTCCAACCCCTCCGTTGCGTTTGAGCCACAGGAAGTAAATGCATTCGTTTGATTAAGCTCCGTGAACGTGCAACGACGATGGCGAAGCGCTGCCCTGTTCGCTCGAAAGCTCTCGTTTGTACGGCCTTCCAACGGCCTCAGGGTACGCACTTCTAAACAGCCTTACATTCCATGCTGGTGTGCCCCCAATTAGGAATTTGGGCTCTTCTGTGAGACACCAATGTGCGTCCCAAATGAAACCGTGGGGCTCCCCCAGGACGTCTGCGGACGGCAGTCGGTTGCAGGCTGTTTACTTCAAGCCGGAGAAAGAAAACGAGGACAGCTTCCCCAGGGACGATTCTGGACCCTTGGGACCATCCAGAATCACCAAAGCCTAAACTTTGCACGGCCTGGGGAACGCTCTTCCTCATGTCCAGCAATCCCCACGTCAAAACCTTTCTCAGCAGAGGCAGGCACCCTCTCCCTTGTACCAGATAGCTCGGCAGAGCCTTCCGAGAAACATGCTGCGTCATTCAGCTTGAACGTGGGACGCGGAGGGGAGAGGACGCTTTCTCCCCGTTTGGAGGCGCCTTGCGCTTGGCTTCAAAGCTGCCTGAACAGCACTAGCGGCCCGACGTCCCTGCACGGCAGGATTGTCGTTGTGGGCCGAGGCTGCGTGTTCTCTCAAAGCGAAAACCGTGCTGGCAATCCCTTTCTAGAAACTCCTCCCACGGCACCACATGGTCAGCTCCGGCCGAACGAAAGGTGACCTCAGGCCTCAGGGTAAGTTCCAGTGTTTCACTTCGGGGGAGTTGGGTGTGCAGTGGTTTCCATGAAGCCATACTCTACCACGGAGTGCCTTAACTCTGCGACGCTCCTGGGGGCACACAGGATAGGAGCTCGTTCGCCAATTTCGCAGGATGACTTCTCTCCGTGCCGGAACGGCGGCTCCTGGCTTCTGAGGAACCTTAGCCTAAACAGGGCCCTGGAGAAAGCTCTTCACGTTCATAGCAAGGGCAACGTACTGCTCTCTGGCTTGTCTGGGTTGAGCGCCCCAGTCGTCAAAGAGCCTCGCGAAGGCAGTGCTGCGCAGACTCCCTTTGCCAGTCGCACGGCCTCCTTGACTGAAAGAGAACTGCAGTGCCAGAAGGCACTGTGCTGACGACTGGCTCCAGGAGGAGACTCGGGACAGCACTCTCACAGAAGCGAAAGCTGGGCTGTGGGCCCAGCCTGAGGACCGGCACGTTTTCCACAGTTAACACAGCTAAGGCATGAGCCAGACGACAGCCTTGGTCACTGAGGTGTATCTAAGGTACTGCCATACTTACCCACTAGATCCCACGCAGAGGTCCCTGTGCCCACAAGGGCCTCCACGGAAGGGCCCTGTTCCTCCCGTGTGTTTCCTTGAGGGAATCAGAAACCACTGAGGATAACTACGTGAGCTCCGCTTTGAAACTGGGCGACCCTGGGCAAACCTTATTCCCCTCCGTGGTAGACGAGACAGTTGCGGGTCCTAAGCTGCCTGAAGCACACTCCTCGCGCCCACCTTCTCTTTGCTGCCGGAAGGCCTCACATAAGAGGCCTGAGTTTACTCGTGACGGAAGCCGTCTGAGTGTACTCGTGTGAGGCCTGCTGCTCTCAGTTCCTTGCTGGGAGCTTCAGCAAGAGCACTCTGGAGCTCGCCGACAAAAGAATTGTGAGCCCCCCCCGGCCTCAAGTAAAAGTCCAGATTTCCCCCCTCAGTAACACCTCGGAGTGCCATAGGAGCGAAGAAGCATGCGTTAACGGAATGCTTCAACAGTGCTAGGGATTTATTTCACGAGACACTGTGCACTCACGTTCGTTGTAAGAACTGTCAAAGGGCACTGTAGGCCGTCCAACCCCTCCGTTGCGTTTGAGCCACAGGAAGTAAATGCATTCGTTTGATCAAGCTCCGTGAACGTGCAACGACGATGGCGAAGCGCTGCCCTGTTCGCTCGAAAGCTCTCGTTTGTACGGCCTTCCAACGGCCTCAGGGTACGCACTTCTAAACAGCCTTACATTCCATGCTGGTGTGCCCCCAATTAGGAATTTGGGCTCTTCTGTGAGACACCAATGTGCGTCCCAAATGAAACCGGGGGGCTCCCCCAGGACGTCTGCGGACGGCAGTCGGTTGCAGGCTGTTTACTTCCAGCCGGAGAAAGAAAACGAGGACAGCTTCCCAAGGGACGATTCTGGACCGTTGGGACCATCCAGAATCACCAAAGCCTAAACTTTGCATGGCCTGGGAAACGCTCTTCCTCATGTCCAGCAATCCCCACGTCAAAACCTTTCTCAGCAGAGGCAGGCACCCTCTCCCTTGTACCAGATAGCTCGGCAGAGCCTTCCGAGAAACATGCTGCGTCATTCAGCTTGAACGTGGGACGCGGAGGGGAGAGGACGCTTTCTCCCCGTTTGGAGGCGCCTTGCGCTTGGCTTCAAAGCTGCCTGAACAGCACTAGCGGCCCGACGTCCCTGCACGGCAGGATTGTCGTTGTGGGCCGAGGCTGCGTGTTCTCTCAAAGCGAAAACCGTGCTGGCAATCCCTTTCTAGAAACTCCTCCCAAGGCACCACATGGTCAGCTCCGGCCGAACGAAAGGTGACCTCAGGCCTCAGGGTAAGTTCCAGTGTTTCACTTCGGGGGAGTTGGGTGTGCAGTGGTTTCCATGAAGCCATACTCCACCACGGAGTGCCTTAACTCTGCGACGCTCCTGGGGGCACACAGGATAGGAGCTCGTTCGCCAATTTCGCAGGATGACTTCTCTCCGTGCCGGAACGGCGGCTCCTGGCTTCTGAGGAAACTTAGCCTAAACAGGGCCCTGGAGAAAGCTCTTCACGTTCATAGCAAGGGCAACGTACTGCTCTCTGGCTTGACTGGGTTGAGCGCCCCAGTCGTCAAAGAGCCTCGCGAAGGCAGTGCTGCGCAGACGCCCTTTGCCAGTCGCACGACCTCCTTGACTGAAAGAGAACGGCAGTGCCAGAAGGCACCGTGCTGACGACTGGCTCCAGGAGGAGACTCGGGACAGCACTCTCACAGAAGCGAAAGCTGGGCTGTGGGCCCAGCCTGAGGACCAGCACGTTTTCCACACTTAACACAGCTAAGGCATTTGCCAGAGGACAGCCTTGGTCACTGAGGCCTATCTAAGGTACTGCCATACTTACCCACTAGATCCCATGCAGAGGTCCCTGTGCCCACAAGGGCCTCCACGGAAGGGCCCTGTTCCTCCCGTGTGTTTCCTTGAGGGAATCAGAAACCACTGAGGATAACTACGTGAGCTCCGCTTTGAAACTGGGCGACCCTGGGCAAACCTTATTCCCCTCCGTGGTAGACGAGACAGTTGCGGGTCCTAAGCTGCCTGAAGCACACTCCTCGCGCCCACCTTCTCTTTGCTGCCGGAAGGCCTCACATAAGAGGCCTGAGTTTACTCGTGACGGAAGCCGTCTGAGTGTACTCGTGTGAGGCCTGCTGCTCTCAGTTCCTTGCTGGGAGCTTCAGCAAGAGCACTCTGGAGCTCGCCGACAAAAGAATTGTGAGCCCCCCCCGGCCTCAAGTAAAAGTCCAGATTTCCCCCGTCAGTAACACCTCGGAGTGCCATAGGAGCGAAGAAGCATGCGTTAACGGAATGCTTCAACAGTGCTAGGGATTTATTTCACGAGACCCTGTGCACTCACGTTCGTTGTAAGAACTGTCAAAGGGCACTGTAGGCCGTCCAACCCCTCCGTTGCGTTTGAGCCACAGGAAGTAAATGCATTCGTTTGATTAAGCTCCGTGAACGTGCAACGACGATGGCGAAGCGCTGCCCTGTTCGCTCGAAAGCTCTCGTTTGTACGGCCTTCCAACGGCCTCAGGGTACGCACTTCTAAACAGCCTTACATTCCATGCTGGTGTGCCCCCAATTAGGAATTTGGGCTCTTCTGTGAGACACCAATGTGCGTCCCAAATGAAACCGTGGGGCTCCCCCAGGACGTCTGCCGACGGCAGTCGGTTGCAGGCTGTTTACTTCAAGCCGGAGAAAGAAAACGAGGACAGCTTCCCCAGGGACGATTCTGGACCCTTGGGACCATCCAGAATCACCAAAGCCTAAACTTTGCACGGCCTGGGGAACGCTCTTCCTCATGTCCAGCAATCCCCACGTCAAAACCTTTCTCAGCAGAGGCAGGCACCCTCTCCCTTGTACCAGATAGCTCGGCAGAGCCTTCCGAGAAACATGCTGCGTCATTCAGCTTGAACGTGGGACGCGGAGGGGAGAGGACGCTTTCTCCCCGTTTGGAGGCGCCTTGCGCTTGGCTTCAAAGCTGCCTGAACAGCACTAGCGGCCCGACGTCCCTGCACGGCAGGATTGTCGTTGTGGGCCGAGGCTGCGTGTTCTCTCAAAGCGAAAACCGTGCTGGCAATCCCTTTCTAGAAACTCCTCCCACGGCACCACATGGTCAGCTCCGGCCGAACGAAAGGTGACCTCAGGCCTCAGGGTAAGTTCCAGTGTTTCACTTCGGGGGAGTTGGGTGTGCAGTGGTTTCCATGAAGCCATACTCTACCACGGAGTGCCTTAACTCTGCGACGCTCCTGGGGGCACACAGGATAGGAGCTCGTTCGCCAATTTCGCAGGATGACTTCTCTCCGTGCCGGAACGGCGGCTCCTGGCTTCTGAGGAACCTTAGCCTAAACAGGGCCCTGGAGAAAGCTCTTCACGTTCATAGCAAGGGCAACGTACTGCTCTCTGGCTTGTCTGGGTTGAGCGCCCCAGTCGTCAAAGAGCCTCGCGAAGGCAGTGCTGCGCAGACTCCCTTTGCCAGTCGCACGGCCTCCTTGACTGAAAGAGAACTGCAGTGCCAGAAGGCACTGTGCTGACGACTGGCTCCAGGAGGAGACTCGGGACAGCACTCTCACAGAAGCGAAAGCTGGGCTGTGGGCCCAGCCTGAGGACCGGCACGTTTTCCACAGTTAACACAGCTAAGGCATGAGCCAGACGACAGCCTTGGTCACTGAGGTGTATCTAAGGTACTGCCATACTTACCCACTAGATCCCATGCAGAGGTCCCTGTGCCCACAAGGGCCTCCACGGAAGGGCCCTGTTCCTCCCGTGTGTTTCCTTGAGGGAATCAGAAACCACTGAGGATAACTACGTACGCTCCGCTTTGAAACTGGGCGACCCTGGGCAAACCTTATTCCCCTCCGTGGTAGACGAGACAGTTGCGGGTCCTAAGCTGCCTGAAGCACACTCCTCGCGCCCACCTTCTCTTTGCTGCCTGAAGGCCTCACATAAGAGGCCTGAGTTTACACGTGACGGAAGCCGTCTGAGTGTACTCGTGTGAGGCCTGCTGCTCTCAGTTCCTTGTTGGGAGCTTCAGCAAGAGCACTCTGGAGCTCGCCGACAAAAGAACTGTGAGCCCCCCCGGCCTCAAGTAAAAGTCCAGATTTCCCCCGTCAGTAACACCTCGGAGTGCCATAGGAGCGAAGAAGCATGCGTTAACGGAATGCTTCAACAGTGCTAGGGATTTATTTCACGAGACACTGTGCATTCACGTTCGTTGTAAGAACTGTCAAAGGGCACTGTATGCCGTCCAACCCCTCCGTTGCGTTTGAGCCACAGGAAGTAAATGCATTCGTTTGATTAAGCTCCGTGAACGTGCAACGACGATGGCGAAGCGCTGCCCTGTTCGCTCGAAAGCTCTCGTTTGTACGGCCTTCCAACGGCCTCAGGGTACGCACTTCTAAACAGCCTTACATTCCATGCTGGTGTGCCCCCAATTAGGAATTTGGGCTCTTCTGTGAGACACCAATGTGCGTCCCAAATGAAACCGTGGGCCTCCCCCAGGACGTCTTCGGACGGCAGTCGGTTGCCAGCTGTTTACTTCAAGCCGGAGAAAGAAAACGAGGACAGCTTCCCCAGGGACGATTCTGGACCCTTGGGACCATCCAGAATCACCAAAGCCTAAACTTTGCACGGCCTGGGGAACGCTCTTCCTCATGTCCAGCAATCCCCACGTCAAAACCCTTCTCAGCAGAGGCAGGCACACTCTCCCTTGTACCAGATAGCTCGGCAGAGCCTTCCGAGAAACATGCTGCGTCATTCAGCTTGAACGTGGGACGCGGAGGGGAGAGGACGCTTTCTCCCCGTTTGGAGGTGCCTTGCACTTGGCTTCAAAGCTGCCTGAACAGCACTAGCGGCCCGACGTCTCTGCACGGCAGGATTGTCGTTGTGGGCCGAGGCTGCGTGTTCTCTCAAAGCGAAAACCGTGCTGGCAATCCCTTTCTAGAAACTCCTCCCACGGCACCACATGGTCAGCTCCGGCCGAACGAAAGGTGACCTCAGGCCTCAGGGTAAGTTCCAGTGTTTCACTTCGGGGGAGTTGGGTGTGCAGTGGTTTCCATGAGGCCATACTCCACCACGGAGTGCCTTAACTCTGCGACGCTCCTGGGGGCACACAGGATAGGAGCTCGTTCGCCAATTTCGCAGGATGACTTCTCTCCGTGCCGGATCGGCGGCTCCTGGCTTCTGAGGAAACTTAGCCTAAACAGGGCCCTGGAGGAAGCTATTCACGTTCATAGCAAGGGCAACGTACTGCTCTCTGGCTTGTCTGGGTTGAGCGCCCCAGTCGTCAAAGAGCCTCGCGAAGGCAGTGCTGCGCAGACGCCCTTTGCCAGTCGCACGGCCTCCTTGACTGAAAGAGAACGGCAGTGCCAGAAGGCACCGTGCTGACGACTGGCTCCAGGAGGAGACTCGGGACAGCACTCTCACAGAAGCGAAAGCTGGGCTGTGGGCCCAGCCTGAGGACCAGCACGTTTTCCACACTTAACACAGCTAAGGCATGAGCCAGACGACAGCCTTGGTCACCGAGGCCTATCTAAGGTACTGCCATACTTACCCACTAGATCCCACGCAGAGGTCCCTGTGCCCAAAAGGGCTTCCACGGAAGGGCCCTGTTCCTCCCGTGTGTTTCCTTGAGGGAATCAGAAACCACTGAGGATAACTACGTGAGCTCCGCTTTGAAACTGGGCGACCCTGGGCAAACCTTATTCCCCTCCGTGGTAGACGAGACAGTTGCGGGTCCTAAGCTGCCTGAAGCACACTCCTCGCGCCCACCTTCTCTTTGCTGCCAGAAGGCCTCACATAAGAGGCCTGAGTTTACTCGTGACGGAAGCCGTCTGAGTGTACTCGTGTGAGGCCTGCTGCTCTCAGTTCCTTGCTGGGAGCTTCAGCAAGAGCACTCTGGAGCTCGCCGACAAAAGAATTGTGAGCCCCCCCCGGCCTCAAGTAAAAGTCCAGATTTCCCCCGTCAGTAACACCTCGGAGTGCCATAGGAGCGAAGAAGCATGCGTTAACGGAATGCTTCAAGAGTGCTAGGGATTTATTTCACGAGACCCTGTGCACTCACGTTCGTTGTAAGAACTGTCAAAGGGCACTGTAGGCCGTCCAACCCCTCCGTTGCGTTTGAGCCACAGGAAGTAAATGCATTCGTTTGATTAAGCTCCGTGAACGTGCAACGACGATGGCGAAGCGCTGCCCTGTTCGCTCGAAAGCTCTCGTTTGTACGGCCTTCCAACGGCCTCAGGGTACGCACTTCTAAACAGCCTTACATTCCATGCTGGTGTGCCCCCAGTTAGGAATTTGGGCTCTTCTGTGAGACACCAATGTGCGTCCCAAATGAAACCGGGGGGCTCCCCCAGGACGTCTGCCGACGGCAGTCGCTTGCAGGCTGTTTACTTCCAGCCGGAGAAAGAAAACGAGGACAGCTTCCCCAGGGACGTTTCTGGACCCTTTGGACCATCCAGAATCACCAAAGCCTAAACTTTGCACGGCCTGGGCAACGCTCTTCCTCATGTCCAGCAATCCCCACGTGAAAACCTTTCTCAGCAGAGGCAGGCACCCTCTCCCTTGTACCAGATAGCTCGGCAGAGCCTTCCGAGAAACATGCTGCGTCATTCAGCTTGAACGTGGGACGCGGAGGGGAGAGGACGCTTTCTCCCCGTTTGGAGGCGCCTTGCGCTTGGCTTCAAAGCTGCCTGAACAGCACTAGCGGCCGACGTCTCTGCACGGCAGGATTGTCGTTGTGGGCCGAGGCTGCGTGTTCTCTCAAAGCGAAAACCGTGCTGGCAATCCCTTTCTAGAAACTCCTCCCACGGCACCACATGGTCAGCTCCGGCCGAACGAAAGGTGACCTCAGGCCTCAGGGTAAGTTCCTGTGTTTCACTTCGGGGGAGTTGGGTGTGCAGTGGTTTCCATGAAGCCATACTCCACCACGGAGTGCCTTAACTCTGCGACGCTCCTGGGGGCACACAGGAAAGGAGCTCGTTCGCCAATTTCGCAGGATGACTTCTCTCCGTGCCGGAACGGCGGCTCCTGGCTTCTGAGGAAACTTAGCCTAAACAGGGCCCTGGAGAAAGCTCTTCACTTTCATAGCAAGGGCAACGTAGTGCTCTCTGGCTTGTCTGGGTTGAGCGCCCCAGTCGTCAAAGAGCCTCGCGAAGGCAGTGCTGCGCAGACGCCCTTTGCCAGTCGCACGCATCCTTGACTGAAAGAGAACGGCAGTGCCAGAAGGCACCGTGCTGACGACTGGCTCCAGGAGGAGACTCGGGACAGCACTCTCACAGAAGCGAAAGCTGGGCTGTGGGCCCAGCCTGAGGACCAGCACGTTTTCCACACTTAACACAGCTAAGGCATGAGCCAGACGACAGCCTTGGTCACCGAGGCCTATCTAAGGTACTGCCATACTTACCCACTAGATCCCACGCAGAGGTCCCTGTGCCCACAAGGGCCTCCACGGAAGGGCCCTGTTCCTCCCGTGTGTTTCCTTGAGGGAATCAGAAACCACTGAGGATAACTACGTTAGCTCCGCTTTGAAACTGGGCGACCCTGGGCAAACCTTATTCCCCTCCGTGGTAGACGAGACAGTTGCGGGTCCTAAGCTGCCTGAAGCACACTCCTCGCGCCCACCTTCTCTTTGCTGCCGGAAGGCCTCACATAAGAGGCCTGAGTTTACTCGTGACGGAAGCCGTCTGAGTGTACTCGTGTGAGGCCTGCTGCTCTCAGTTCCTTGCTGGGAGCTTCAGCAAGAGCACTCTGGAGCTCGCCGACAAAAGAATTGTGAGCCCCCCCCGGCCTCAAGTAAAAGTCCAGATTTCCCCCTCAGTAACACCTCGGAGTGCCATAGGAGCGAAGAAGCATGCGTTAACGGAATGCTTCAACAGTGCTAGGGATTTATTTCACGAGACCCTGTGCACTCACGTTCGTTGTAAGAACTGTCAAAGGGCACTGTAGGCCGTCCAACCCCTCCGTTGCGTTTGAGCCACAGGAAGTAAATGCATTCGTTTGATTAAGCTCCGTGAACGTGCAACGACGATGGCGAAGCGCTGCCCTGTTCGCTCGAAAGCTCTCGTTTGTACGGCCTTCCAACGGCCTCAGGGTACGCACTTCTAAACAGCCTTACATTCCATGCTGGTGTGCCCCCAGTTAGGAATTTGGGCTCTTCTGTGAGACACCAATGTGCGTCCCAAATGAAACCGGGGGGCTCCCCCAGGACGTCTGCGGACGGCAGTCGGTTGCAGGCTGTTTACTTCCAGCCGGAGAAAGAAAACGAGGACAGCTTCCCCAGGGACGATTCTGGACCGTTGGGACCATCCAGAATCACCAAAGCCTAAACTTTGCACGGCCTGGGGAACGCTCTTCCGCCTGTCCAGCAATCCCCACGTCAAAACCTTTCTCAGCAGAGGCAGGCACCCTCTCCCTTGTACCAGATAGCTCGGCAGAGCCTTCCGAGAAACATGCTGCATCATTCAGCTTGAACGTGGGACGCGGAGGGGAGAGGACGCTTTCTCCCCGTTTGGAGGCGCCTTGCGCTTGGCTTCAAAGCTGCCTGAACAGCACTAGCGGCCCGACGTCTCTGCACGGCAGGATTGTCGTTGTGGGCCGAGGCTGCGTGTTCTCTCAAAGCGAAAACCGTGCTGGCAATCCCTTTCTAGAAACTCCTCCCACGGCACCACATGGTCAGCTCCGGTCAAACGAAAGGTGACCTCAGGCCTCAAGGTAAGTTCCAGTGTTTCACGTCGGGGGAGTTGGGTGTGCAGTGGTTTCCATGAGGCCATACTCCACCACGGAGTGCCTTAACTCTGCGACGCTCCTGGGGGCACACAGGATAGGAGCTCGTTCGCCAATTTCGCAGGATGACTTCTCTCCGTGCCGGAACGGCGGCTCCTGGCTTCTGAGGAACCTTAGCCTAAACAGGGCCCTGGAGAAAGCTCTTCACGTTCATAGCAAGGGCAACGTACTGCTCTCTGGCTTGTCTGGGTTGATCGTCCCAGTCGTCAAAGAGCCTCGCGAAGGCAGTGCTGCGCAGACGCCCTTTGCCAGTCGCACGGCCTCCTTGACTGAAAGAGAACGGCAGTGACAGAAGGCACCGTGCTGACGACTGGCTCCAGGAGGAGACTCGGGACAGCACTCTCACAGAAGCGAAAGCTGGGCTGTGGGCCCAGCCTGAGGACCAGCACGTTTTCCACACTTAACACAGCTAAGGCATGAGCCAGACGACAGCCATGGTCACCGAGGCCTATCTAAGGTACTGCCATACTTACCCACTAGATCCCACGCAGAGGTCCCTGTGCCCACAAGGGCCTCCACGGAAGGGCCCTGTTCCTCCCGTGTGTTTCCTTGAGGGAATCAGAAACCACTGAGGATAACTACGTGAGCTCCGCTTTGAAACTGGGCGACCCTGGGCAAACCTTATTCCCCTCCGTGGTAGACGAGACAGTTGCGGGTCCTAAGCTGCCTGAAGCACACTCCTCGCGCCCACCTTCTCTTTGCTGCCGGAAGGCCTCACATAAGAGGCCTGAGTTTACTCGTGACGGAAGCCGTCTGAGTGTACTCGTGTGAGGCCTGCTGCTCTCAGTTCCTTGCTGGGAGCTTCAACAAGAGCACTCTGGAGCTCGCTCACAAAAGAACTGTGAGCCCCCCCGGCCTCAAGTAAAAGTCCAGATTTCCCCCGTCAGTAACACCTCGGAGTGCCATAGGAGCGAAGAAGCATGCGTTAACGGAATGCTTCAACAGTGCTAGGGATTTATTTCACGAGACACTGGGCACTCACTTTCGTTGTAAGAACTGTCAAAGGGCACTGTATGCCGTCCAACCCCTCCGTTGCGTTTGAGCCACAGGAAGTAAATGCATTCGTTTGATTAAGCTCCGTGAACGTGCAACGACGATGGCGAAGCGCTGCCCTGTTCGCTCGAAAGCTCTCGTTTGTACGGCCTTCCAACGGCCTCAGGGTACACACTTCTAAACAGCCTTACATTCCATGCTGGTGTGCCCCCAGTTAGGAATTTGGGCTCTTCTGTGAGACACCGATGTGCGTCCCAAATGAAACCGGGGGGCTCCCCCAGGACGTCTGCGGACGGCAGTCGGTTGCCAGCTGTTTACTTCAAGCCGGAGAAAGAAAACGAGGACAGCTTCCCCAGGGACGATTCTGGACCCTTGGGACCATCCAGAATCACCAAAGCCTAAACTTTGCACGGCCTGGGGAACGCTCTTCCTCATGTCCAGCAATCCCCACGTCAAAACCTTTCTCAGCAGAGGCAGGCACCCTCTCCCTTGTACCAGATAGCTCGGCAGAGCCTTCCGAGAAACATGCTGCGTCATTCAGCTTGAACGTGGGACGCGGAGGGGAGAGGACGCTTTCTCCCCGTTTGGAGGCGCCTTGCGCTTGGCTTCAAAGCTGCCTGAACAGCACTAGCGGCCGACGTCTCTGCACGGCAGGATTGTCGTTGTGGGCCGAGGCTGCGTGTTCTCTCAAAGCGAAAACCGTGCTGGCAATCCCTTTCTAGAAACTCCTCCCACGGCACCACATGGTCAGCTCCGGCCGAACGAAAGGTGACCTCAGGCCTCAGGGTAAGTTCCTGTGTTTCACTTCGGGGGAGTTGGGTGTGCAGTGGTTTCCATGAAGCCATACTCCACCACGGAGTGCCTTAACTCTGCGACGCTCCTGGGGGCACACAGGAAAGGAGCTCGTTCGCCAATTTCGCAGGATGACTTCTCTCCGTGCCGGAACGGCGGCTCCTGGCTTCTGAGGAAACTTAGCCTAAACAGGGCCCTGGAGAAAGCTCTTCACTTTCATAGCAAGGGCAACGTACTGCTCTCTGGCTTGTCTGGGTTGAGCGCCCCAGTCGTCAAAGAGCCTCGCGAAGGCAGTGCTGCGCAGACGCCCTTTGCCAGTCGCACGCATCCTTGACTGAAAGAGAACGGCAGTGCCAGAAGGCACCGTGCTGACGACTGGCTCCAGGAGGAGACTCGGGACAGCACTCTCACAGAAGCGAAAGCTGGGCTGTGGGCCCAGCCTGAGGACCAGCACGTTTTCCACACTTAACACAGCTAAGGCATGAGCCAGACGACAGCCTTGGTCACCGAGGCCTATCTAAGGTACTGCCATACTTACCCACTAGATCCCACGCAGAGGTCCCTGTGCCCACAAGGGCCTCCACGGAAGGGCCCTGTTCCTCCCGTGTGTTTCCTTGAGGGAATCAGAAACCACTGAGGATAACTACGTACGCTCCGCTTTGAAACTGGGCGACCCTGGGCAAACCTTATTCCCCTCCGTGGTAGACGAGACAGTTGCGGGTCCTAAGCTGCCTGAAGCACACTCCTCGCGCCCACCTTCTCTTTGCTGCCGGAAGGCCTCACATAAGAGGCCTGAGTTTACTCGTGACGGAAGCCGTCTGAGTGTACTCGTGTGAGGCCTGCTGCTCTCAGTTCCTTGCTGGGAGCTTCAGCAAGAGCACTCTGGAGCTCGCCGACAAAAGAATTGTGAGCCCCCCCCGGCCTCAAGTAAAAGTCCAGATTTCCCCCTCAGTAACACCTCGGAGTGCCATAGGAGCGAAGAAGCATGCGTTAACGGAATGCTTCAACAGTGCTAGGGATTTATTTCACGAGACCCTGTGCACTCACGTTCGTTGTAAGAACTGTCAAAGGGCACTGTAGGCCGTCCAACCCCTCCGTTGCGTTTGAGCCACAGGAAGTAAATGCATTCGTTTGATTAAGCTCCGTGAACGTGCAACGACGATGGCGAAGCGCTGCCCTGTTCGCTCGAAAGCTCTCGTTTGTACGGCCTTCCAACGGCCTCAGGGTACGCACTTCTAAACAGCCTTACATTCCATGCTGGTGTGCCCCCAGTTAGGAATTTGGGCTCTTCTGTGAGACACCAATGTGCGTCCCAAATGAAACCGGGGGGCTCCCCCAGGACGTCTGCGGACGGCAGTCGGTTGCAGGCTGTTTACTTCCAGCCGGAGAAAGAAAACGAGGACAGCTTCCCCAGGGACGATTCTGGACCCTTGGGACCATCCAGAATCACCAAAGCCTAAACTTTGCACGGCCTGGGGAACGCTCTTCCTCATGTCCAGCAATCCCCACGTCAAAACCTTTCTCAGCAGAGGCAGGCACCCTCTCCCTTGTACCAGATAGCTCGGCAGAGCCTTCCGAGAAACATGCTGCATCATTCAGCTTGAACGTGGGACGCGGAGGGGAGAGGACGCTTTCTCCCCGTTTGGAGGCGCCTTGCGCTTGGCTTCAAAGCTGCCTGAACAGCACTAGCGGCCCGACGTCTCTGCACGGCAGGATTGTCGTTGTGGGCCGAGGCTGCGTGTTCTCTCAAAGCGAAAACCGTGCTGGCAATCCCTTTCTAGAAACTCCTCCCACGGCACCACATGGTCAGCTCCGGTCAAACGAAAGGTGACCTCAGGCCTCAAGGTAAGTTCCAGTGTTTCACGTCGGGGGAGTTGGGTGTGCAGTGGTTTCCATGAGGCCATACTCCACCACGGAGTGCCTTAACTCTGCGACGCTCCTGGGGGCACACAGGATAGGAGCTCGTTCGCCAATTTCGCAGGATGACTTCTCTCCGTGCCGGAACGGCGGCTCCTGGCTTCTGAGGAACCTTAGCCTAAACAGGGCCCTGGAGAAAGCTCTTCACGTTCATAGCAAGGGCAACGTACTGCTCTCTGGCTTGTCTGGGTTGAGCGTCCCAGTCGTCAAAGAGCCTCGCGAAGGCAGTGCTGCGCAGACGCCCTTTGCCAGTCGCACGGCCTCCTTGACTGAAAGAGAACGGCAGTGACAGAAGGCACCGTGCTGACGACTGGCTCCAGGAGGAGACTCGGGACAGCACTCTCACAGAAGCGAAAGCTGGGCTGTGGGCCCAGCCTGAGGACCAGCACGTTTTCCACACTTAACACAGCTAAGGCATGAGCCAGACGACAGCCATGGTCACCGAGGCCTATCTAAGGTACTGCCATACTTACCCACTAGATCCCACGCAGAGGTCCCTGTGCCCACAAGGGCCTCCACGGAAGGGCCCTGTTCCTCCCGTGTGTTTCCTTGAGGGAATCAGAAACCACTGAGGATAACTACGTGAGCTCCGCTTTGAAACTGGGCGACCCTGGGCAAACCTTATTCCCCTCCGTGGTAGACGAGACAGTTGCGGGTCCTAAGCTGCCTGAAGCACACTCCTCGCGCCCACCTTCTCTTTGCTGCCTGAAGGCCTCACATAAGAGGCCTGAGTTTACTCGTGACGGAAGCCGTCTGAGTGTACTCGTGTGAGGCCTGCTGCTCTCAGTTCCTTGCTGGGAGCTTCAGCAAGAGCACTCTGGAGCTCGCCGACAAAAGAATTGTGAGCCCCCCCGGCCTCAAGTAAAAGTCCAGATTTCCCCCGTCAGTAACACCTCGGAGTGCCATAGGAGCGAAGAAGCATGCGTTAACGGAATGCTTCAACAGTGCTAGGGATTTATTTCACGAGACCCTGTGCACTCACGTTCATTGTAAGAACTGTCAAAGGGCACTGTAGGCCGTCCAACCCCTCCGTTGCGTTTGAGCCACAGGAAGTAAATGCATTCGTTTGATTAAGCTCCGTGAACGTGCAACGACGATGGCGAAGCGCTGCCCTGTTCGCTCGAAAGCTCTCGTTTGTACGGCCTTCCAACGGCCTCAGGGTACGCACTTCTAAACAGCCTTACATTCCATGCTGGTGTGCCCCCAATTAGGAATTTGGGCTCTTCTGTGAGACACCAATGTGCGTCCCAAATGAAACCGGGGGGCTCCCCCAGGACGTCTGCGGACGGCAGTCGGTTGCCAGCTGTTTACTTCCAGCCGGAGAAAGAAAACGAGGACAGCTTCCCCAGGGACGATTCTGGACCCTTGGGACCATCCAGAATCACCAAAGTCTAAACTTTGCACGGCCTGGGCAACGCTCTTCCTCATGTCCAGCAATCCCCACGTCAAAACCTTTCTCAGCAGAGGCAGGCACCCTCTCCCTTGTACCAGATAGCTCGGCAGAGGCTTCCGAGAAACATGCTGCGTCATTCAGCTTGAACTTGGGACGCGGAGGGGAGAGGACGCTTTCTCCCCGTTTGGAGGCGCCTTGCGCTTGGCTTCAAAGCTGCCTGAACAGCACTAGCGGCCCGACGTCTCTGCACGGCAGGATTGTCGTTGTGGGCCGAGGCTGCGTGTTCTCTCAAAGCGAAAACCGTGCTGGCAATCCCTTTCTAGAAACTCCTCCCTCGGCACCACATTGTCAGCTCCGGCCGAACGAAAGGTGACCTCAGGCCTCAAGGTAAGTTCCAGTGTTTCACGGCGGGGGAGTTGGGTGTGCAGTGGTTTCCATGAGGCCATACTCCACCACGGAGTGCCTTAACTCTGCGACGCTCCTGGGGGCACACAGGATAGGAGATCGTTCGCCAATTTCGCAGGATGACTTCTCTCCGTGCCGCAACGGCGGCTCCTGGCTTCTGAGGAAACTTAGCCTAAACAGGGCCCTGGAGAAAGCTCTTCACGTTCATAGCAAGGGCAACGTACTGCTCTCTGGCTTGACTGGGTTGAGCGCCCCAGTCGTCAAAGAGCCTCGCGAAGGCAGTGCTGTGCAGACGCCCTTTGCCAGTCGCACGGCCTCCTTGACTGAAAGAGAACGGCAGTGCCAGAAGGCACCGTGCTGACGACTGGCTCCAGGAGGAGACTCGGGACAGCACTCTCACAGAAGCGAAAGCTGGGCTGTGGGCCCAGCCTGAGGACCAGCACGTTTTCCACACTTAACACAGCTAAGGCATTTGCCAGACGACAGCCTTGGTCACTGAGGCCTATCTAAGGTACTGCCATACTTACCCACTAGATCCCACGCAGAGGTCCCTGTGCCCACAAGGGCCTCCACGGAAGGGCCCTGTTTCTCCCGTGTGTTTCCTTGAGGGAATCAGAAACCACTGAGGATAACTACGTACGCTCCGCTTTCAAACTGGGCGACCCTGGGCAAACCTTATTCCCCTCCGTGGTAGACGAGACAGTTGCGGGTCCTAAGCTGCCTGAAGCACACTCCTCGCGCCCACCTTCTCTTTGCTGCCTGAAGGCCTCACATAAGAGGCCTGAGTTTACTCGTGACGGAAGCCGTCTGAGTGTACTCGTGTGAGGCCTGCTGCTCTCAGTTCCTTGCTGGGAGCTTCAACAAGAGCACTCTGGAGCTCGCTCACAAAAGAACTGTGAGCCCCCCCGGCCTCAAGTAAAAGTCCAGGTTTCCCCCGTCAGTAACACCTCGGAGTGCCATAGGAGCGAAGAAGCATGCGTTAACGGAATGCTTCAACAGTGCTAGGGATTTATTTCACGAGACACTGGGCACTCACTTTCGTTGTAAGAACTGTCAAAGGGCACTGTATGCCGTCCAACCCCTCCGTTGCGTTTGAGCCACAGGAAGTAAATGCATTCGTTTGATTAAGCTCCGTGAACGTGCAACGACGATGGCGAAGCGCTGCCCTGTTAGCTCGAAAGCTCTCGTTTGTACGGCCTTCCAACGGCCTCAGGGTACACACTTCTAAACAGCCTTACATTCCATGCTGGTGTGCCCCCAATTAGGAATTTGGGCTCTTCTGTGAGACACCGATGTGCGTCCCAAATGAAACCGGGGGGCTCCCCCAGGACGTCTGCGGACGGCAGTCGGTTGCCAGCTGTTTACTTCAAGCCGGAGAAAGAAAACGAGGACAGCTTCCCCAGGGACGATTCTGGACCCTTGGGACCATCCAGAATCACCAAAGCCTAAACTTTGCACGGCCTGGGAAACGCTCTTCCTCATGTCCAGCAATCCCCACGTCAAAACCTTTCTCAGCAGAGGCAGGCACCCTCTCCCTTGTACCAGATAGCTCGGCAGAGCCTTCCGAGAAACATGCTGCGTCATTCAGCTTGAACGTGGGACGCGGAGGGGAGAGGACGCTTTCTCCCCGTTTGGAGGCGCCTTGCGCTTGGCTTCAAAGCTGCCTGAACAGCACTAGCGGCCGACGTCTCTGCACGGCAGGATTGTCGTTGTGGGCCGAGGCTGCGTGTTCTCTCAAAGCGAAAACCGTGCTGGCAATCCCTTTCTAGAAACTCCTCCCACGGCACCACATGGTCAGCTCCGGCCGAACGAAAGGTGACCTCAGGCCTCAGGGTAAGTTCCTGTGTTTCACTTCGGGGGAGTTGGGTGTGCAGTGGTTTCCATGAAGCCATACTCCACCACGGAGTGCCTTAACTCTGCGACGCTCCTGGGGGCACACAGGAAAGGAGCTCGTTCGCCAATTTCGCAGGATGACTTCTCTCCGTGCCGGAACGGCGGCTCCTGGCTTCTGAGGAAACTTAGCCTAAACAGGGCCCTGGAGAAAGCTCTTCACTTTCATAGCAAGGGCAACGTACTGCTCTCTGGCTTGTCTGGGTTGAGCGCCCCAGTCGTCAAAGAGCCTCGCGAAGGCAGTGCTGCGCAGACGCCCTTTGCCAGTCGCACGCATCCTTGACTGAAAGAGAACGGCAGTGCCAGAAGGCACCGTGCTGACGACTGGCTCCAGGAGGAGACTCGGGACAGCACTCTCACAGAAGCGAAAGCTGGGCTGTGGGCCCAGCCTGAGGACCAGCACGTTTTCCACACTTAACACAGCTAAGGCATTTGCCAGACGACAGCCTTGGTCACTGAGGCCTATCTAAGGTACTGCCATACTTACCCACTAGATCCCACGCAGAGGTCCCTGTGCTCTCAAGGGCCTCCACGGAAGGGCCCTGTTCCTCCCGTGTGTTTCCTTGAGGGAATCAGAAACCACTGAGGATAACTACGTACGCTCCGCTTTGAAACTGGGCGACCCTGGGCAAACCTTATTCCCCTCCGTGGTAGACGAGACAGTTGCGGGTCCTAAGCTGCCTGAAGCACACTCCTCGCGCCCACCTTCTCTTTGCTGCCTGAAGGCCTCACATAAGAGGCCTGAGTTTACTCGTGACGGAAGCCGTCTGAGTGTACTCGTGTGAGGCCTGCTGCTCTCAGTTCCTTGCTGGGAGCTTCAGCAAGAGCACTCTGGAGCTCGCCGACAAAAGAACTGTGAGCCCCCCCGGCCTCAAGTAAAAGTCCAGATTTCCCCCGTCAGTAACACCTCGGAGTGCCATAGGAGCGAAGAAGCATGCGTTAACGGAATGCTTCAACAGTGCTAGGGATTTATTTCACGAGACACTGTGCACTCACGTTCGTTGTAAGAACTGTCAAAGGGCACTGTAGGCCGTCCAACCCCTCCGTTGCGTTTGAGCCACAGGAAGTAAATGCATTCGTTTGATTAAGCTCCGTGAACGTGCAACGACGATGGCGAAGCGCTGCCCTGTTCGCTCGAAAGCTCTCGTTTGTACGGCCTTCCAACGGCCTCAGGGTACGCACTTCTAAACAGCCTTACATTCCATGCTGGTGTGCCCCCAATTAGGAATTTGGGCTCTGCTGTGAGACACCAATGTGCGTCCCAAATGAAACCGTGGGGCTCCCCCAGGACGTCTGCGATCGGCAGTCGGTTGCAGGCTGTTTACTTCAAGCCGGAGAAAGAAAACGAGGACAGCTTCCCCAGGGACGATTCTGGACCCTTGGGACCATCCAGAATCACCAAAGCCTAAACTTTGCACGGCCTGGGGAACGCTCTTCCTCATGTCCAGCAATCCCCACGTCAAAACCTTTCTCAGCAGAGGCAGGCACCCTCTCCCTTGTACCAGATAGCTCGGCAGAGCCTTCCGAGAAACATGCTGCGTCATTCAGCTTGAACGTGGGACGCGGAGGGGAGAGGACGCTTTCTCCCCGTTTGGAGGCGCCTTGCGCTTGGCTTCAAAGCTGCCTGAACAGCACTAGCGGCCCGACGTCTCTGCACGGCAGGATTGTCGTTGTGGGCCGAGGCTGCGTGTTCTCTCAAAGCGAAAACCGTGCTGGCAATCCCTTTCTAGAAACTCCTCCCACGGCACCACATGGTCAGCTCCGGCCGAACGAAAGGTGACCTCAGGCCTCAGGGTAAGTTCCTGTGTTTCACTTCGGGGGAGTTGGGTGTGCAGTGGTTTCCATGAAGCCATACTCCACCACGGAGTGCCTTAACTCTGCGACGCTCCTGGGGGCACACAGGAAAGGAGCTCGTTCGCCAATTTCGCAGGATGACTTCTCTCCGTGCCGGAACGGCGGCTCCTGGCTTCTGAGGAAACTTAGCCTAAACAGGGCCCTGGAGAAAGCTCTTCACTTTCATAGCAAGGGCAACGTACTGCTCTCTGGCTTGTCTGGGTTGAGCGCCCCAGTCGTCAAAGAGCCTCGCGAAGGCAGTGCTGCGCAGACGCCCTTTGCCAGTCGCACGCATCCTTGACTGAAAGAGAACGGCAGTGCCAGAAGGCACCGTGCTGACGACTGGCTCCAGGAGGAGACTCGGGACAGCACTCTCACAGAAGCGAAAGCTGGGCTGTGGGCCCAGCCTGAGGACCAGCACGTTTTCCACACTTAACACAGCTAAGGCATTTGCCAGACGACAGCCTTGGTCACTGAGGCCTATCTAAGGTACTGCCATACTTACCCACTAGATCCCACGCAGAGGTCCCTGTGCTCTCAAGGGCCTCCACGGAAGGGCCCTGTTCCTCCCGTGTGTTTCCTTGAGGGAATCAGAAACCACTGAGGATAACTACGTACGCTCCGCTTTGAAACTGGGCGACCCTGGGCAAACCTTATTCCCCTCCGTGGTAGACGAGACAGTTGCGGGTCCTAAGCTGCCTGAAGCACACTCCTCGCGCCCACCTTCTCTTTGCTGCCTGAAGGCCTCACATAAGAGGCCTGAGTTTACTCGTGACGGAAGCCGTCTGAGTGTACTCGTGTGAGGCCTGCTGCTCTCAGTTCCTTGCTGGGAGCTTCAGCAAGAGCACTCTGGAGCTCGCCGACAAAAGAACTGTGAGCCCCCCCGGCCTCAAGTAAAAGTCCAGATTTCCCCCGTCAGTAACACCTCGGAGTGCCATAGGAGCGAAGAAGCATGCGTTAACGGAATGCTTCAACAGTGCTAGGGATTTATTTCACGAGACACTGTGCACTCACGTTCGTTGTAAGAACTGTCAAAGGGCACTGTAGGCCGTCCAACCCCTCCGTTGCGTTTGAGCCACAGGAAGTAAATGCATTCGTTTGATTAAGCTCCGTGAACGTGCAACGACGATGGCGAAGCGCTGCCCTGTTCGCTCGAAAGCTCTCGTTTGTACGGCCTTCCAACGGCCTCAGGGTACGCACTTCTAAACAGCCTTACATTCCATGCTGGTGTGCCCCCAATTAGGAATTTGGGCTCTGCTGTGAGACACCAATGTGCGTCCCAAATGAAACCGTGGGGCTCCCCCAGGACGTCTGCGATCGGCAGTCGGTTGCAGGCTGTTTACTTCAAGCCGGAGAAAGAAAACGAGGACAGCTTCCCCAGGGACGATTCTGGACCCTTGGGACCATCCAGAATCACCAAAGCCTAAACTTTGCACGGCCTGGGGAACGCTCTTCCTCATGTCCAGCAATCCCCACGTCAAAACCTTTCTCAGCAGAGGCAGGCACCCTCTCCCTTGTACCAGATAGCTCGGCAGAGCCTTCCGAGAAACATGCTGCGTCATTCAGCTTGAACGTGGGACGCGGAGGGGAGAGGACGCTTTCTCCCCGTTTGGAGGCGCCTTGCGCTTGGCTTCAAAGCTGCCTGAACAGCACTAGCGGCCCGACGTCCCTGCACGGCAGGATTGTCGTTGTGGGCCGAGGCTGCGTGTTCTCTCAAAGCGAAAACCGTGCTGGCAATCCCTTTCTAGAAACTCCTCCCACGGCACCACATGGTCAGCTCCGGCCGAACGAAAGGTGACCTCAGGCCTCAGGGTAAGTTCCAGTGTTTCACTTCGGGGGAGTTGGGTGTGCAGTGGTTTCCATGAAGCCATACTCTACCACGGAGTGCCTTAACTCTGCGACGCTCCTGGGGGCACACAGGATAGGAGCTCGTTCGCCAATTTCGCAGGATGACTTCTCTCCGTGCCGGAACAGCGGCTCCTGGCTTCTGAGGAACCTTAGCCTAAACAGGGCCCTGGAGAAAGCTCTTCACGTTCATAGCAAGGGCAACGTACTGCTCTCTGGCTTGTCTGGGTTGAGCGCCCCAGTCGTCAAAGAGCCTCGCGAAGGCAGTGCTGCGCAGACTCCCTTTGCCAGTCGCACGGCCTCCTTGACTGAAAGAGAACTGCAGTGCCAGAAGGCACTGTGCTGACGACTGGCTCCAGGAGGAGACTCGGGACAGCACTCTCACAGAAGCGAAAGCTGGGCTGTGGGCCCAGCCTGAGGACCGGCACGTTTTCCACAGTTAACACAGCTAAGGCATGAGCCAGACGACAGCCTTGGTCACTGAGGTCTATCTAAGGTACTGCCATACTTACCCACTAGATCCCACGCAGAGGTCCCTGTGCCCACAAGGGCCTCCACGGAAGGGCCCTGTTCCTCCCGTGTGTTTCCTTGAGGGAATCAGAAACCACTGAGGATAACTACGTGAGCTCCGCTTTGAAACTGGGCGACCCTGGGCAAACCTTATTCCCCTCCGTGGTAGACGAGACAGTTGCGGGTCCTAAGCTGCCTGAAGCACACTCCTCGCGCCCACCTTCTCTTTGCTGCCGGAAGGCCTCACATAAGAGGCCTGAGTTTACTCGTGACGGAAGCCGTCTGAGTGTACTCGTGTGAGGCCTGCTGCTCTCAGTTCCTTGCTGGGAGCTTCAGCAAGAGCACTCTGGAGCTCGCCGACAAAAGAATTGTGAGCCCCCCCCCGGCCTCAAGTAAAAGTCCAGATTTCCCCCCTCAGTAACACCTCGGAGTGCCATAGGAGCGAAGAAGCATGCGTTAACGGAATGCTTCAACAGTGCTAGGGATTTATTTCACGAGACCCTGTGCACTCACGTTCGTTGTAAGAACTGTCAAAGGGCACTGTAGGCCGTCCAACCCCTCCGTTGCGTTTGAGCCACAGGAAGTAAATGCATTCGTTTGATTAAGCTCCGTGAACGTGCAACGACGATGGCGAAGCGCTGCCCTGTTCGCTCGAAAGCTCTCGTTTGTACGGCCTTCCAACGGCCTCAGGGTACGCACTTCTAAACAGCCTTACATTCCATGCTGGTGTGCCCCCAGTTAGGAATTTGGGCTCTTCTGTGAGACACCAATGTGCGTCCCAAATGAAACCGTGGGGCTCCCCCAGGACGTCTGCGGACGGCAGTCGGTTGCAGGCTGTTTACTTCCAGCCGGAGAAAGAAAACGAGGACAGCTTCCCCAGGGACGATTCTGGACCGTTGGGACCATCCAGAATCACCAAAGCCTAAACTTTGCATGGCCTGGGGAACGCTCTTCCTCATGTCCAGCAATCCCCACGTCAAAACCTTTCTCAGCAGAGGCAGGCACCCTCTCCCTTGTACCAGATAGCTCGGCAGAGCCTTCCGAGAAACATGCTGCGTCATTCAGCTTGAACGTGGGACGCGGAGGGGAGAGGACGCTTTCTCCCCGTTTGGAGGCGACTTGCGCTTGGCTTCAAAGCTGCCTGAACAGCACTAGCGGCCCGACGTCCCTGCACGGCAGGATTGTCGTTGTGGGCCGAGGCTGCGTGTTCTCTCAAAGCGAAAACCGTGCTGGCAATCCCTTTCTAGAAACTCCTCCCACGGCACCACATGGTCAGCTCCGGCCGAACGAAAGGTGACCTCAGGCCTCAGGGTAAGTTCCAGTGTTTCACTTCGGGGGAGTTGGGTGTGCAGTGGTTTCCATGAAGCCATACTCCACCACGGAGTGCCTTAACTCTGCGACGCTCCTGGGGGCACACAGGATAGGAGCTCGTTCGCCAATTTCGCAGGATGACTTCTCTCCGTGCCGGAACGGCGGCTCCTGGCTTCTGAGGAAACTTAGCCTAAACAGGGCCCTGGAGAAAGCTCTTCACGTTCATAGCAAGGGCAACGTACTGCTCTCTGGCTTGACTGGGTTGAGCGCCCCAGTCGTCAAAGAGCCTCGCGAAGGCAGTGCTGCGCAGACGCCCTTTGCCAGTCGCATGGCCTCCTTGACTGAAAGAGAACGGCAGTGCCAGAAGGCACCGTGCTGACGACTGGCTCCAGGAGGTGACTCGGGACAGCACTCTCACAGAAGCGAAAGCTGGGCTGTGGGCCCAGCCTGAGGACCAGCACGTTTTCCACACTTAACACAGCTAAGGCATTTGCCAGACGACAGCCTTGGTCACTGAGGCCTATCTAAGGTACTGCCATACTTACCCACTAGATCCCATGCAGAGGTCCCTGTGCCCACAAGGGCCTCCACGGAAGGGCCCTGTTCCTCCCGTGTGTTTCCTTGAGGGAATCAGAAACCACTGAGGATAACTACGTACGCTCCGCTTTGAAACTGGGCGACCCTGGGCAAACCTTATTCCCCTCCGTGGTAGACGAGACAGTTGCGGGTCCTAAGCTGCCTGAAGCACACTCCTCGCGCCCACCTTCTCTTTGCTGCCTGAAGGCCTCACATAAGAGGCCTGAGTTTACTCGTGACGGAAGCCGTCTGAGTGTACTCGTGTGAGGCCTGCTGCTCTCAGTTCCTTGCTGGGAGCTTCAGCAAGAGCACTCTGGAGCTCGCCGACAAAAGAACTGTGAGCCCCCCCGGCCTCAAGTAAAAGTCCAGATTTCCCCCGTCAGTAACACCTCGGAGTGCCATAGGAGCGAAGAAGCATGCGTTAACGGAATGCTTCAACAGTGCTAGGGATTTATTTCACGAGACACTGTGCACTCACGTTCGTTGTAAGAACTGTCAAAGGGCACTGTATGCCGTCCAACCCCTCCGTTGCGTTTGAGCCACAGGAAGTAAATGCATTCGTTTGATTAAGCTCCGTGAACGTGCAACGACGATGGCGAAGCGCTGCCCTGTTCGCTCGAAAGCTCTCGTTTGTACGGCCTTCCAACGGCCTCAGGGTACGCACTTCTAAACAGCCTTACATTCCATGCTGGTGTGCCCCCAATTAGGAATTTGGGCTCTTCTGTGAGACACCAATGTGCGTCCCAAATGAAACCGTGGGGCTCCCCCAGGACGTCTTCGGACGGCAGTCGGTTGCCAGCTGTTTACTTCAAGCCGGAGAAAGAAAACGAGGACAGCTTCCCCAGGGACGATTCTGGACCCTTGGGACCATCCAGAATCACCAAAGCCTAAACTTTGCACGGCCTGGGGAACGCTCTTCCTCATGTCCAGCAATCCCCACGTCAAAACCCTTCTCAGCAGAGGCAGGCACACTCTCCCTTGTACCAGATAGCTCGGCAGAGCCTTCCGAGAAACATGCTGCGTCATTCAGCTTGAACGTGAGACGCGGAGGGGAGAGGACGCTTTCTCCCCGTTTGGAGGCGCCTTGCGCTTGGCTTCAAAGCTGCCTGAACAGCACTAGCGGCCCGACGTCTCTGCACGGCAGGATTGTCGTTGTGGGCCGAGGCTGCGTGTTCTCTCAAAGCGAAAACCGTGCTGGCAATCCCTTTCTAGAAACTCCTCCCACGGCACCACATGGTCAGCTCCGGCCGAACGAAAGGTGACCTCAGGCCTCAGGGTAAGTTCCAGTGTTTCACTTCGGGGGAGTTGGGTGTGCAGTGGTTTCCATGAGGCCATACTCCACCACGGAGTGCCTTAACTCTGCGACGCTCCTGGGGGCACACAGGATAGGAGCTCGTTCGCCAATTTCGCAGGATGACTTCTCTCCGTGCCGGATCGGCGGCTCCTGGCTTCTGAGGAAACTTAGCCTAAACAGGGCCCTGGAGGAAGCTATTCACGTTCATAGCAAGGGCAACGTACTGCTCTCTGGCTTGTCTGGGTTGAGCGCCCCAGTCGTCAAAGAGCCTCGCGAAGGCAGTGCTGCGCAGACGCCCTTTGCCAGTCGCACGGCCTCCTTGACTGAAAGAGAACGGCAGTGCCAGAAGGCACCGTGCTGACGACTGGCTCCAGGAGGAGACTCGGGACAGCACTCTCACAGAAGCGAAAGCTGGGCTGTGGGCCCAGCCTGAGGACCAGCACGTTTTCCACACTTAACACAGCTAAGGCATGAGCCAGACGACAGCCTTGGTCACCGAGGCCTATCTAAGGTACTGCCATACTTACCCACTAGATCCCACGCAGAGGTCCCTGTGCCCAAAAGGGCTTCCACGGAAGGGCCCTGTTCCTCCCGTGTGTTTCCTTGAGGGAATCAGAAACCACTGAGGATAACTACGTGAGCTCCGCTTTGAAACTGGGCGACCCTGGGCAAACCTTATTCCCCTCCGTGGTAGACGAGACAGTTGCGGGTCCTAAGCTGCCTGAAGCACACTCCTCGCGCCCACCTTCTCTTTGCTGCCAGAAGGCCTCACATAAGAGGCCTGAGTTTACTCGTGACGGAAGCCGTCTGAGTGTACTCGTGTGAGGCCTGCTGCTCTCAGTTCCTTGCTGGGAGCTTCAGCAAGAGCACTCTGGAGCTCGCCGACAAAAGAATTGTGAGCCCCCCCCCGGCCTCAAGTAAAAGTCCAGATTTCCCCCGTCAGTAACACCTCGGAGTGCCATAGGAGCGAAGAAGCATGCGTTAACGGAATGCTTCAACAGTGCTAGGGATTTATTTCACGAGACCCTGTGCACTCACGTTCGTTGTAAGAACTGTCAAAGGGCACTGTAGGCCGTCCAACCCCTCCGTTGCGTTTGAGCCACAGGAAGTAAATGCATTCGTTTGATTAAGCTCCGTGAACGTGCAACGACGATGGCGAAGCGCTGCCCTGTTCGCTCGAAAGCTCTCGTTTGTACGGCCTTCCAACGGCCTCAGGGTACGCACTTCTAAACAGCCTTACATTCCATGCTGGTGTGCCCCCAATTAGGAATTTGGGCTCTTCTGTGAGACACCAATGTGCGTCCCAAATGAAACCGGGGGGCTCCCCCAGGACGTCTGCGATCGGCAGTCGGTTGCAGGCTGTTTACTTCAAGCCGGAGAAAGAAAACGAGGACAGCTTCCCCAGGGACGATTCTGGACCCTTGGGACCATCCAGAATCACCAAAGCCTAAACTTTGCACGGCCTGGGGAACGCTCTTCCTCATGTCCAGCAATCCCCACGTCA
This sequence comes from Grampus griseus, assembly GCF_964374135.1. Taxonomy (NCBI): domain Eukaryota; kingdom Metazoa; phylum Chordata; class Mammalia; order Artiodactyla; family Delphinidae; genus Grampus; species Grampus griseus. The sequence goes on along the minus strand of NW_028133176.1, from coordinate 171,732 downwards.
AAACCTTTCTCAGCAGAGGCAGGCACCCTCTCCCTTGTACCAGATAGCTCGGCAGAGCCTTCCGAGAAACATGCTGCGTCATTCAGCTTGAACGTGGGACGCGGAGGGGAGAGGACGCTTTCTCCCCGTTTGGAGGCGCCTTGCGCTTGGCTTCAAAGCTGCCTGAACAGCACTAGCGGCCCGACGTCCCTGCACGGCAGGATTGTCGTTGTGGGCCGAGGCTGCGTGTTCTCTCAAAGCGAAAACCGTGCTGGCAATCCCTTTCTAGAAACTCCTCCCACGGCACCACATGGTCAGCTCCGGCCGAACGAAAGGTGACCTCAGGCCTCAGGGTAAGTTCCAGTGTTTCACTTCGGGGGAGTTGGGTGTGCAGTGGTTTCCATGAAGCCATACTCTACCACGGAGTGCCTTAACTCTGCGACGCTCCTGGGGGCACACAGGATAGGAGCTCGTTCGCCAATTTCGCAGGATGACTTCTCTCCGTGCCGGAACGGCGGCTCCTGGCTTCTGAGGAACCTTAGCCTAAACAGGGCCCTGGAGAAAGCTCTTCACGTTCATAGCAAGGGCAACGTACTGCTCTCTGGCTTGTCTGGGTTGAGCGCCCCAGTCGTCAAAGAGCCTCGCGAAGGCAGTGCTGCGCAGACTCCCTTTGCCAGTCGCACGGCCTCCTTGACTGAAAGAGAACTGCAGTGCCAGAAGGCACTGTGCTGACGACTGGCTCCAGGAGGAGACTCGGGACAGCACTCTCACAGAAGCGAAAGCTGGGCTGTGGGCCCAGCCTGAGGACCGGCACGTTTTCCACAGTTAACACAGCTAAGGCATGAGCCAGACGACAGCCTTGGTCACTGAGGTGTATCTAAGGTACTGCCATACTTACCCACTAGATCCCACGCAGAGGTCCCTGTGCCCACAAGGGCCTCCACGGAAGGGCCCTGTTCCTCCCGTGTGTTTCCTTGAGGGAATCAGAAACCACTGAGGATAACTACGTACGCTCCGCTTTGAAACTGGGCGACCCTGGGCAAACCTTATTCCCCTCCGTGGTAGACGAGACAGTTGCGGGTCCTAAGCTGCCTGAAGCACACTCCTCGCGCCCACCTTCTCTTTGCTGCCTGAAGGCCTCACATAAGAGGCCTGAGTTTACACGTGACGGAAGCCGTCTGAGTGTACTCGTGTGAGGCCTGCTGCTCTCAGTTCCTTGTTGGGAGCTTCAGCAAGAGCACTCTGGAGCTCGCCGACAAAAGAACTGTGAGCCCCCCCGGCCTCAAGTAAAAGTCCAGATTTCCCCCGTCAGTAACACCTCGGAGTGCCATAGGAGCGAAGAAGCATGCGTTAACGGAATGCTTCAACAGTGCTAGGGATTTATTTCACGAGACACTGTGCATTCACGTTCGTTGTAAGAACTGTCAAAGGGCACTGTATGCCGTCCAACCCCTCCGTTGCGTTTGAGCCACAGGAAGTAAATGCATTCGTTTGATTAAGCTCCGTGAACGTGCAACGACGATGGCGAAGCGCTGCCCTGTTCGCTCGAAAGCTCTCGTTTGTACGGCCTTCCAACGGCCTCAGGGTACGCACTTCTAAACAGCCTTACATTCCATGCTGGTGTGCCCCCAATTAGGAATTTGGGCTCTTCTGTGAGACACCAATGTGCGTCCCAAATGAAACCGTGGGGCTCCCCCAGGACGTCTTCGGACGGCAGTCGGTTGCCAGCTGTTTACTTCCAGCCGGAGAAAGAAAACGAGGACAGCTTCCCCAGGGACGTTTCTGGACCCTTTGGACCATCCAGAATCACCAAAGCCTAAACTTTGCACGGCCTGGGGAACGCTCTTCCTCATGTCCAGCAATCCCCACGTGAAAACCTTTCTCAGCAGAGGCAGGCACCCTCTCCCTTGTACCAGATAGCTCGGCAGAGCCTTCCGAGAAACATGCTGCATCATTCAGCTTGAACGTGGGACGCGGAGGGGAGAGGACGCTTTCTCCCCGTTTGGAGGCGCCTTGCGCTTGGCTTGAAAGCTGCCTGAACAGCACTAGCGGCCCGACGTCTCTGCACGGCAGGATTGTCGTTGTGGGCCGAGGCTGCGTGTTCTCTCAAAGCGAAAACCGTGCTGGCAATCCCTTTCTAGAAACTCCTCCCACGGCACCACATGGTCAGCTCCGGTCAAACGAAAGGTGACCTCAGGCCTCAAGGTAAGTTCCAGTGTTTTACGTCGGGGGAGTTGGGTGTGCAGTGGTTTCCATGAGGCCATACTCCACCACGGAGTGCCTTAACTCTGCGACGCTCCTGGGGTCACACAGGATAGGAGCTCGTTCGCCAATTTCGCAGGATGACTTCTCTCCGTGCCGGAACGGCGGCTCCTGGCTTCTGAGGAACCTTAGCCTAAACAGGGCCCTGGAGAAAGCTCTTCACGTTCATAGCAAGGGCAACGTACTGCTCTCTGGCTTGTCTGGGTTGAGCGCCCCAGTCGTCAAAGAGCCTCGCGAAGGCAGTGCTGCGCAGACGCCCTTTGCCAGTCGCACGGCCTCCTTGACTGAAAGAGAACGGCAGTGCCAGAAGGCACCGTGCTGACGACTGGCTCCAGGAGGAGACTCGGGACAGCACTCTCACAGAAGCGAAAGCTGGGCTGTGGGCCCAGCCTGAGGACCAGCACGTTTTCCACACTTAACACAGCTAAGGCATGAGCCAGACGACAGCCATGGTCACCGAGGCCTATCTAAGGTACTGCCATACTTACCCACTAGATCCCACGCAGAGGTCCCTGTGCCCACAAGGGCCTCCACGGAAGGGCCCTGTTCCTCCCGTGTGTTTCCTTGAGGGAATCAGAAACCACTGAGGATAACTACGTGAGCTCCGCTTTGAAACTGGGCGACCCTGGGCAAACCTTATTCCCCTCCGTGGTAGACGAGACAGTTGCGGGTCCTAAGCTGCCTGAAGCACACTCCTCGCGCCCACCTTCTCTTTGCTGCCTGAAGGCCTCACATAAGAGGCCTGAGTTTACTCGTGACGGAAGCCGTCTGAGTGTACTCGTGTGAGGCCTGCTGCTCTCAGTTCCTTGCTGGGAGCTTCAGCAAGAGCACTCTGGAGCTCGCCGACAAAAGAACTGTGAGCCCCCCCGGCCTCAAGTAAAAGTCCAGATTTCCCCCGTCAGTAACACCTCGGAGTGCCATAGGAGCGAAGAAGCATGCGTTAACGGAATGCTTCAACAGTGCTAGGGATTTATTTCACGAGACCCTGTGCACTCACGTTCGTTGTAAGAACTGTCAAAGGGCACTGTAGGCCGTCCAACCCCTCCGTTGCGTTTGAGCCACAGGAAGTAAATGCATTCGTTTGATCAAGCTCCGTGAACGTGCAACGACGATGGCGAAGCGCTGCCCTGTTCGCTCGAAAGCTCTCGTTTGTACGGCCTTCCAACGGCCTCAGGGTACGCACTTCTAAACAGCCTTACATTCCATGCTGGTGTGCCCCCAGTTAGGAATTTGGGCTCTTCTGTGAGACACCAATGTGCGTCCCAAATGAAACCGGGGGGCTCCCCCAGGACGTCTGCGGACGGCAGTCGGTTGCAGGCTGTTTACTTCCAGCCGGAGAAAGAAAACGAGGACAGCTTCCCCAGGGACGATTCTGGACCCTTGGGACCATCCAGAATCACCAAAGCCTAAACTTTGCACGGCCTGGGCAACGCTCTTCCTCATGTCCAGCAATCCCCACGTCAAAACCTTTCTCAGCAGAGGCAGGCACCCTCTCCCTTGTACCAGGTAGCTCGGCAGAGCCTTCCGAGAAACATGCTGCATCATTCAGCTTGAACGTGGGACGCGGAGGGGAGAGGACGCTTTCTCCACGTTTGGAGGCGCCTTGCGCTTGGCTTCAAAGCTGCCTGAACAGCACTAGCGGCCCGACGTCTCTGCACGGCAGGATTGTCGTTGTGGGCCGAGGCTGCGTGTTCTCTCAAAGCGAAAACCGTGCTGGCAATCCCTTTCTAGAAACTCCTCCCACGGCACCACATGGTCAGCTCCGGCCAAACGAAAGGTGACCTCAGGCCTCAAGGTAAGTTCCAGTGTTTCACGTCGGGGGAGTTGGGTGTGCAGTGGTTTCCATGAGGCCATACTCCACCACGGAGTGCCTTAACTCTGCGACGCTCCTGGGGGCACACAGGATAGGAGCTCGTTCGCCAATTTCGCAGGATGACTTCTCTCCGTGCCGGATCGGCGGCTCCTGGCTTCTGAGGAAACTTAGCCTAAACAGGGCCCTGGAGGAAGCTCTTCACGTTCATAGCAAGGGCAACGTACTGCTCTCTGGCTTGTCTGGGTTGAGCGCCCCAGTCGTCAAAGAGCCTCGCGAAGGCAGTGCTGCGCAGACGCCCTTTGCCAGTCGCACGGCCTCCTTGACTGAAAGAGAACGGCAGTGCCAGAAGGCACCGTGCTGACGACTGGCTCCAGGAGGAGACTCGCGACAGCACTCTCACAGAAGCGAAAGCTGGGCTGTGGGCCCAGCCTGAGGACCAGCACGTTTTCCACACTTAACACAGCTAAGGCATGAGCCAAACGACAGCCTTGGTCACCGAGGCCTATCTAAGGTACTGCCATACTTACCCACTAGATCCCACGCAGAGGTCCCTGTGCCCAAAAGGGCTTCCACGGAAGGGCCCTGTTCCTCCCGTGTGTTTCCTTGAGGGAATCAGAAACCACTGAGGATAACTACGTGAGCTCCGCTTTGAAACTGGGCGACCCTGGGCAAACCTTATTCCCCTCCGTGGTAGACGAGACAGTTGCGGGTCCTAAGCTGCCTGAAGCACACTCCTCGCGCCCACCTTCTCTTTGCTGCCAGAAGGCCTCACATAAGAGGCCTGAGTTTACTCGTGACGGAAGCCGTCTGAGTGTACTCGTGTGAGGCCTGCTGCTCTCAGTTCCTTGCTGGGAGCTTCAGCAAGAGCAATCTGGAGCTCGCCGACAAAAGAATTGTGAGCCCCCCCCGGCCTCAAGTAAAAGTCCAGATTTCCCCCGTCAGTAACACCTCGGAGTGCCATAGGAGCGAAGAAGCATGCGTTAACGGAATGCTTCAACAGTGCTAGGGATTTATTTCACGAGACCCTGTGCACTCACGTTCGTTGTAAGAACTGTCAAAGGGCACTGTAGGCCGTCCAACCCCTCCGTTGCGTTTGAGCCACAGGAAGTAAATGCATTCGTTTGATTAAGCTCCGTGAACGTGCAACGACGATGGCGAATTGCTGCCCTGTTCGCTCGAAAGCTCTTGTTTGTACGGCCTTCCAACGGCCTCAGGGTACGCACTTCTAAACAGCCTTACATTCCATGCTGGTGTGCCCCCAATTAGGAATTTGGGCTCTTCTGTGAGACACCAATGTGCGTCCCAAATGAAACCGTGGGGCTCCCCCAGGACGTCTGCGGACGGCAGTCGGTTGCCAGCTGTTTACTTCCAGCCGGAGAAAGAAAACGAGGACAGCTTCCCCAGGGACGATTCTGGACCCTTGGGACCATCCAGAATCACCAAAGTCTAAACTTTGCACGGCCTGGGGAACGCTCTTCCTCATGTCCAGCAATCCCCACGTCAAAACCTTTCTCAGCAGAGGCAGGCACCCTCTCCCTTGTACCAGGTAGCTCGGCAGAGCCTTCCGAGAAACATGCTGCATCATTCAGCTTGAACGTGGGACGCGGAGGGGAGAGGACGCTTTCTCCCCGTTTGGAGGCGCCTTGCGCTTGGCTTCAAAGCTGCCTGAACAGCACTAGCGGCCCGACATCTCTGCACGGCAGGATTGTCGTTGTGGGCCGAGGCTGCGTGTTCTCTCAAAGCGAAAACCGTGCTGGCAATCCCTTTCTAGAAACTCCTCCCACGGCACCACATGGTCAGCTCCGGCCAAACGAAAGGTGACCTCAGGCCTCAAGGTAAGTTCCAGTGTTTCACGGCGGGGGAGTTGGGTGTGCAGTGGTTTCCATGAGGCCATACTCCACCACGGAGTGCCTTAACTCTGCGACGCTCCTGGGGGCACACAGGATAGGAGCTCGTTCGCCAATTTCGCAGGATGACTTCTCTCCGTGCCGGAACGGCGGCTCCTGGCTTCTGAGGAAACTTAGCCTAAACAGGGCCCTGGAGAAAGCTCTTCACGTTCATAGCAAGGGCAACGTACTGCTCTCTGGCTTGACTGGGTTGAGCGCCCCAGTCGTCAAAGAGTCTCGCGAAGGCAGTGCTGCGCAGACTCCCTTTGCCAGTCGCACGGCCTCCTTGACTGAAAGAGAACGGCAGTGACAGAAGGCACCGTGCTGACGACTGGCTCCAGGAGGAGACTCGGGACAGCACTCTCACAGAAGCGAAAGCTGGGCTGTGGGCCCAGCCTGAGGACCAGCACGTTTTCCACACTTAACACAGCTAAGGCATTTGCCAGACGACAGCCATGGTCACTGAGGCCTATCTAAGGTACTGCCATACTTACCCACTAGATCCCACGCAGAGGTCCCTGTGCCCACAAGGGCCTCCACGGAAGGGCCCTGTTCCTCCCGTGTGTTTCCTTGAGGGAATCAGAAACCACTGAGGATAACTACGTACGCTCCGCTTTCAAACTGGGCGACCCTGGGCAAACCTTATTCCCCTCCGTGGTAGACGAGACAGTTGCGGGTCCTAAGCTGCCTGAAGCACACTCCTCGCGCCCACCTTCTCTTTGCTGCCTGAAGGCCTCACATAAGAGGCCTGAGTTTACTCGTGACGGAAGCCGTCTGAGTGTACTCGTGTGAGGCCTGCTGCTCTCAGTTCCTTGCTGGGAGCTTCAACAAGAGCACTCTGGAGCTCGCTCACAAAAGAACTGTGAGCCCCCCCGGCCTCAAGTAAAAGTCCAGATTTCCCCCGTCAGTAACACCTCGGAGTGCCATAGGAGCGAAGAAGCATGCGTTAACGGAATGCTTCAACAGTGCTAGGGATTTATTTCACGAGACACTGGGCACTCACTTTCGTTGTAAGAACTGTCAAAGGGCACTGTATGCCGTCCAACCCCTCCGTTGCGTTTGAGCCACAGGAAGTAAATGCATTCGTTTGATTAAGCTCCGTGAACGTGCAACGACGATGGCGAAGCGCTGCCCTGTTCGCTCGAAAGCTCTCGTTTGTACGGCCTTCCAACGGCCTCAGGGTACGCACTTCTAAACAGCCTTACATTCCATGCTGGTGTGCCCCCAGTTAGGAATTTGGGCTCTTCTGTGAGACACCAATGTGCGTCCCAAATGAAACCGTGGGGCTCCCCCAGGACGTCTGCGGACGGCAGTCGGTTGCAGGCTGTTTACTTCCAGCCGGAGAAAGAAAACGAGGACAGCTTCCCCAGGGACGATTCTGGACCGTTGGGACCATCCAGAATCACCAAAGCCTAAACTTTGCATGGCCTGGGGAACGCTCTTCCTCATGTCCAGCAATCCCCACGTCAAAACCTTTCTCAGCAGAGGCAGGCACCCTCTCCCTTGTACCAGATAGCTCGGCAGAGCCTTCCGAGAAACATGCTGCGTCATTCAGCTTGAACGTGGGACGCGGAGGGGAGAGGACGCTTTCTCCCCGTTTGGAGGCGCCTTGCGCTTGGCTTCAAAGCTGCCTGAACAGCACTAGCGGCCCGACGTCCCTGCACGGCAGGATTGTCGTTGTGGGCCGAGGCTGCGTGTTCTCTCAAAGCGAAAACCGTGCTGGCAATCCCTTTCTAGAAACTCCTCCCACGGCACCACATGGTCAGCTCCGGCCGAACGAAAGGTGACCTCAGGCCTCAGGGTAAGTTCCAGTGTTTCACTTCGGGGGAGTTGGGTGTGCAGTGGTTTCCATGAAGCCATACTCCACCACGGAGTGCCTTAACTCTGCGACGCTCCTGGGGGCACACAGGATAGGAGCTCGTTCGCCAATTTCGCAGGATGACTTCTCTCCGTGCCGGAACGGCGGCTCCTGGCTTCTGAGGAAACTTAGCCTAAACAGGGCCCTGGAGAAAGCTCTTCACGTTCATAGCAAGGGCAACGTACTGCTCTCTGGCTTGACTGGGTTGAGCGCCCCAGTCGTCAAAGAGCCTCGCGAAGGCAGTGCTGCGCAGACGCCCTTTGCCAGTCGCATGGCCTCCTTGACTGAAAGAGAACGGCAGTGCCAGAAGGCACCGTGCTGACGACTGGCTCCAGGAGGTGACTCGGGACAGCACTCTCACAGAAGCGAAAGCTGGGCTGTGGGCCCAGCCTGAGGACCAGCACGTTTTCCACACTTAACACAGCTAAGGCATTTGCCAGACGACAGCCTTGGTCACTGAGGCCTATCTAAGGTACTGCCATACTTACCCACTAGATCCCATGCAGAGGTCCCTGTGCCCACAAGGGCCTCCACGGAAGGGCCCTGTTCCTCCCGTGTGTTTCCTTGAGGGAATCAGAAACCACTGAGGATAACTACGTGAGCTCCGCTTTGAAACTGGGCGACCCTGGGCAAACCTTATTCCCCTCCGTGGTAGACGAGACAGTTGCGGGTCCTAAGCTGCCTGAAGCACACTCCTCGCGCCCACCTTCTCTTTGCTGCCAGAAGGCCTCACATAAGAGGCCTGAGTTTACTCGTGACGGAAGCCGTCTGAGTGTACTCGTGTGAGGCCTGCTGCTCTCAGTTCCTTGCTGGGAGCTTCAGCAAGAGCACTCTGGAGCTCGCCGACAAAAGAATTGTGAGCCCCCCCCGGCCTCAAGTAAAAGTCCAGATTTCCCCCGTCAGTAACACCTCGGAGTGCCATAGGAGCGAAGAAGCATGCGTTAACGGAATGCTTCAACAGTGCTAGGGATTTATTTCACGAGACCCTGTGCACTCACGTTCGTTGTAAGAACTGTCAAAGGGCACTGTAGGCCGTCCAACCCCTCCGTTGCGTTTGAGCCACAGGAAGTAAATGCATTCGTTTGATTAAGCTCCGTGAACGTGCAACGACGATGGCGAAGCGCTGCCCTGTTCGCTCGAAAGCTCTCGTTTGTACGGCCTTCCAACGGCCTCAGGGTACGCACTTCTAAACAGCCTTACATTCCATGCTGGTGTGCCCCCAATTAGGAATTTGGGCTCTTCTGTGAGACACCAATGTGCGTCCCAAATGAAACCGTGGGGCTCCCCCAGGACGTCTGCGGACGGCAGTCGGTTGCAGGCTGTTTACTTCAAGCCGGAGAAAGAAAACGAGGACAGCTTCCCCAGGGACGATTCTGGACCCTTGGGACCATCCAGAATCACCAAAGCCTAAACTTTGCACGGCCTGGGGAACGCTCTTCCTCATGTCCAGCAATCCCCACGTCAAAACCTTTCTCAGCAGAGGCAGGCACCCTCTCCCTTGTACCAGATAGCTCGGCAGAGCCTTCCGAGAAACATGCTGCGTCATTCAGCTTGAACGTGGGACGCGGAGGGGAGAGGACGCTTTCTCCCCGTTTGGAGGCGCCTTGCGCTTGGCTTCAAAGCTGCCTGAACAGCACTAGCGGCCCGACGTCCCTGCACGGCAGGATTGTCGTTGTGGGCCGAGGCTGCGTGTTCTCTCAAAGCGAAAACCGTGCTGGCAATCCCTTTCTAGAAACTCCTCCCACGGCACCACATGGTCAGCTCCGGCCGAACGAAAGGTGACCTCAGGCCTCAGGGTAAGTTCCAGTGTTTCACTTCGGGGGAGTTGGGTGTGCAGTGGTTTCCATGAAGCCATACTCTACCACGGAGTGCCTTAACTCTGCGACGCTCCTGGGGGCACACAGGATAGGAGCTCGTTCGCCAATTTCGCAGGATGACTTCTCTCCGTGCCGGAACGGCGGCTCCTGGCTTCTGAGGAACCTTAGCCTAAACAGGGCCCTGGAGAAAGCTCTTCACGTTCATAGCAAGGGCAACGTACTGCTCTCTGGCTTGTCTGGGTTGAGCGCCCCAGTCGTCAAAGAGCCTCGCGAAGGCAGTGCTGCGCAGACTCCCTTTGCCAGTCGCACGGCCTCCTTGACTGAAAGAGAACTGCAGTGCCAGAAGGCACTGTGCTGACGACTGGCTCCAGGAGGAGACTCGGGACAGCACTCTCACAGAAGCGAAAGCTGGGCTGTGGGCCCAGCCTGAGGACCGGCACGTTTTCCACAGTTAACACAGCTAAGGCATGAGCCAGACGACAGCCTTGGTCACTGAGGTGTATCTAAGGTACTGCCATACTTACCCACTAGATCCCACGCAGAGGTCCCTGTGCCCACAAGGGCCTCCACGGAAGGGCCCTGTTCCTCCCGTGTGTTTCCTTGAGGGAATCAGAAACCACTGAGGATAACTACGTGAGCTCCGCTTTGAAACTGGGCGACCCTGGGCAAACCTTATTCCCCTCCGTGGTAGACGAGACAGTTGCGGGTCCTAAGCTGCCTGAAGCACACTCCTCGCGCCCACCTTCTCTTTGCTGCCGGAAGGCCTCACATAAGAGGCCTGAGTTTACTCGTGACGGAAGCCGTCTGAGTGTACTCGTGTGAGGCCTGCTGCTCTCAGTTCCTTGCTGGGAGCTTCAGCAAGAGCACTCTGGAGCTCGCCGACAAAAGAATTGTGAGCCCCCCCCGGCCTCAAGTAAAAGTCCAGATTTCCCCCGTCAGTAACACCTCGGAGTGCCATAGGAGCGAAGAAGCATGCGTTAACGGAATGCTTCAAGAGTGCTAGGGATTTATTTCACGAGACCCTGTGCACTCACGTTCGTTGTAAGAACTGTCAAAGGGCACTGTAGGCCGTCCAACCCCTCCGTTGCGTTTGAGCCACAGGAAGTAAATGCATTCGTTTGATTAAGCTCCGTGAACGTGCAACGACGATGGCGAAGCGCTGCCCTGTTCGCTCGAAAGCTCTCGTTTGTACGGCCTTCCAACGGCCTCAGGGTACGCACTTCTAAACAGCCTTACATTCCATGCTGGTGTGCCCCCAGTTAGGAATTTGGGCTCTTCTGTGAGACACCAATGTGCGTCCCAAATGAAACCGGGGGGCTCCCCCAGGACGTCTGCCGACGGCAGTCGCTTGCAGGCTGTTTACTTCCAGCCGGAGAAAGAAAACGAGGACAGCTTCCCCAGGGACGTTTCTGGACCCTTTGGACCATCCAGAATCACCAAAGCCTAAACTTTGCACGGCCTGGGCAACGCTCTTCCTCATGTCCAGCAATCCCCACGTGAAAACCTTTCTCAGCAGAGGCAGGCACCCTCTCCCTTGTACCAGATAGCTCGGCAGAGCCTTCCGAGAAACATGCTGCATCATTCAGCTTGAACGTGGGACGCGGAGGGGAGAGGACGCTTTCTCCCCGTTTGGAGGCGCCTTGCGCTTGGCTTCAAAGCTGCCTGAACAGCACTAGCGGCCCGACGTCTCTGCACGGCAGGATTGTCGTTGTGGGCCGAGGCTGCGTGTTCTCTCAAAGCGAAAACCGTGCTGGCAATCCCTTTCTAGAAACTCCTCCCACGGCACCACATGGTCAGCTCCGGTCAAACGAAAGGTGACCTCAGGCCTCAAGGTAAGTTCCAGTGTTTTACGTCGGGGGAGTTGGGTGTGCAGTGGTTTCCATGAGGCCATACTCCACCACGGAGTGCCTTAACTCTGCGACGCTCCTGGGGTCACACAGGATAGGAGCTCGTTCGCCAATTTCGCAGGATGACTTCTCTCCGTGCCGGAACGGCGGCTCCTGGCTTCTGAGGAACCTTAGCCTAAACAGGGCCCTGGAGAAAGCTCTTCACGTTCATAGCAAGGGCAACGTACTGCTCTCTGGCTTGTCTGGGTTGAGCGTCCCAGTCGTCAAAGAGCCTCGCGAAGGCAGTGCTGCGCAGACGCCCTTTGCCAGTCGCACGGCCTCCTTGACTGAAAGAGAACGGCAGTGCCAGAAGGCACCGTGCTGACGACTGGCTCCAGGAGGAGACTCGGGACAGCACTCTCACAGAAGCGAAAGCTGGGCTGTGGGCCCAGCCTGAGGACCAGCACGTTTTCCACACTTAACACAGCTAAGGCATGAGCCAGACGACAGCCATGGTCACCGAGGCCTATCTAAGGTACTGCCATACTTACCCACTAGATCCCACGCAGAGGTCCCTGTGCCCACAAGGGCCTCCACGGAAGGGCCCTGTTCCTCCCGTGTGTTTCCTTGAGGGAATCAGAAACCACTGAGGATAACTACGTGAGCTCCGCTTTGAAACTGGGCGACCCTGGGCAAACCTTATTCCCCTCCGTGGTAGACGAGACAGTTGCGGGTCCTAAGCTGCCTGAAGCACACTCCTCGCGCCCACCTTCTCTTTGCTGCCTGAAGGCCTCACATAAGAGGCCTGAGTTTACTCGTGACGGAAGCCGTCTGAGTGTACTCGTGTGAGGCCTGCTGCTCTCAGTTCCTTGCTGGGAGCTTCAGCAAGAGCACTCTGGAGCTCGCCGACAAAAGAACTGTGAGCCCCCCCGGCCTCAAGTAAAAGTCCAGATTTCCCCCGTCAGTAACACCTCGGAGTGCCATAGGAGCGAAGAAGCATGCGTTAACGGAATGCTTCAACAGTGCTAGGGATTTATTTCACGAGACCCTGTGCACTCACGTTCGTTGTAAGAACTGTCAAAGGGCACTGTAGGCCGTCCAACCCCTCCGTTGCGTTTGAGCCACAGGAAGTAAATGCATTCGTTTGATTAAGCTCCGTGAACGTGCAACGACGATGGCGAAGCGCTGCCCTGTTCGCTCGAAAGCTCTCGTTTGTACGGCCTTCCAACGGCCTCAGGGTACGCACTTCTAAACAGCCTTACATTCCATGCTGGTGTGCCCCCAGTTAGGAATTTGGGCTCTTCTGTGAGACACCAATGTGCGTCCCAAATGAAACCGGGGGGCTCCCCCAGGACGTCTGCGGACGGCAGTCGGTTGCAGGCTGTTTACTTCCAGCCGGAGAAAGAAAACGAGGACAGCTTCCCCAGGGACGATTCTGGACCCTTGGGACCATCCAGAATCACCAAAGCCTAAACTTTGCACGGCCTGGGGAACGCTCTTCCTCATGTCCAGCAATCCCCACGTCAAAACCTTTCTCAGCAGAGGCAGGCACCCTCTCCCTTGTACCAGGTAGCTCGGCAGAGCCTTCCGAGAAACATGCTGCATCATTCAGCTTGAACGTGGGACGCGGAGGGGAGAGGACGCTTTCTCCACGTTTGGAGGCGCCTTGCGCTTGGCTTCAAAGCTGCCTGAACAGCACTAGCGGCCCGACGTCTCTGCACGGCAGGATTGTCGTTGTGGGCCGAGGCTGCGTGTTCTCTCAAAGCGAAAACCGTGCTGGCAATCCCTTTCTAGAAACTCCTCCCACGGCACCACATGGTCAGCTCCGGCCAAACGAAAGGTGACCTCAGGCCTCAAGGTAAGTTCCAGTGTTTCACGTCGGGGGAGTTGGGTGTGCAGTGGTTTCCATGAGGCCATACTCCACCACGGAGTGCCTTAACTCTGCGACGCTCCTGGGGGCACACAGGATAGGAGCTCGTTCGCCAATTTCGCAGGATGACTTCTCTCCGTGCCGGATCGGCGGCTCCTGGCTTCTGAGGAAACTTAGCCTAAACAGGGCCCTGGAGAAAGCTCTTCACGTTCATAGCAAGGGCAACGTACTGCTCTCTGGCTTGACTGGGTTGAGCGCCCCAGTCGTCAAAGAGTCTCGCGAAGGCAGTGCTGCGCAGACTCCCTTTGCCAGTCTCACGGCCTCCTTGACTGAAAGAGAACGGCAGTGACAGAAGGCACCGTGCTGACGACTGGCTCCAGGAGGAGACTCGGGACAGCACTCTCACAGAAGCGAAAGCTGGGCTGTGGGCCCAGCCTGAGGACCAGCACGTTTTCCACACTTAACACAGCTAAGGCATTTGCCAGACGACAGCCATGGTCACTGAGGCCTATCTAAGGTACTGCCATACTTACCCACTAGATCCCACGCAGAGGTCCCTGTGCCCACAAGGGCCTCCACGGAAGGGCCCTGTTCCTCCCGTGTGTTTCCTTGAGGGAATCAGAAACCACTGAGGATAACTACGTGAGCTCCGCTTTGAAACTGGGCGACCCTGGGCAAACCTTATTCCCCTCCGTGGTAGACGAGACAGTTGCGGGTCCTAAGCTGCCTGAAGCACACTCCTCGCGCCCACCTTCTCTTTGCTGCCTGAAGGCCTCACATAAGAGGCCTGAGTTTACTCGTGACGGAAGCCGTCTGAGTGTACTCGTGTGAGGCCTGCTGCTCTCAGTTCCTTGCTGGGAGCTTCAGCAAGAGCACTCTGGAGCTCGCCGACAAAAGAACTGTGAGCCCCCCCGGCCTCAAGTAAAAGTCCAGATTTCCCCCGTCAGTAACACCTCGGAGTGCCATAGGAGCGAAGAAGCATGCGTTAACGGAATGCTTCAACAGTGCTAGGGATTTATTTCACGAGACCCTGTGCACTCACGTTCGTTGTAAGAACTGTCAAAGGGCACTGTAGGCCGTCCAACCCCTCCGTTGCGTTTGAGCCACAGGAAGTAAATGCATTCGTTTGATTAAGCTCCGTGAACGTGCAACGACGATGGCGAAGCGCTGCCCTGTTCGCTCGAAAGCTCTCGTTTGTACGGCCTTCCAACGGCCTCAGGGTACGCACTTCTAAACAGCCTTACATTCCATGCTGGTGTGCCCCCAATTAGGAATTTGGGCTCTTCTGTGAGACACCAATGTGCGTCCGAAATGAAACCGGGGGGCTCCCCCAGGACGTCTGCGGACGGCAGTCGGTTGCCAGCTGTTTACTTCCAGCCGGAGAAAGAAAACGAGGACAGCTTCCCCAGGGACGATTCTGGACCCTTGGGACCATCCAGAATCACCAAAGTCTAAACTTTGCACGGCCTGGGCAACGCTCTTCCTCATGTCCAGCAATCCCCACGTCAAAACCTTTCTCAGCAGAGGCAGGCACCCTCTCCCTTGTACCAGATAGCTCGGCAGAGCCTTCCGAGAAACATGCTGCGTCATTCAGCTTGAACTTGGGACGCGGAGGGGAGAGGACGCTTTCTCCCCGTTTGGAGGCGCCTTGCGCTTGGCTTCAAAGCTGCCTGAACAGCACTAGCGGCCCGACGTCTCTGCACGGCAGGATTGTCGTTGTGGGCCGAGGCTGCGTGTTCTCTCAAAGCGAAAACCGTGCTGGCAATCCCTTTCTAGAAACTCCTCCCTCGGCACCACATTGTCAGCTCCGGCCGAACGAAAGGTGACCTCAGGCCTCAAGGTAAGTTCCAGTGTTTCACGGCGGGGGAGTTGGGTGTGCAGTGGTTTCCATGAGGCCATACTCCACCACGGAGTGCCTTAACTCTGCGACGCTCCTGGGGGCACACAGGATAGGAGCTCGTTCGCCAATTTCGCAGGATGACTTCTCTCCGTGCCGGAACGGCGGCTCCTGGCTTCTGAGGAAACTTAGCCTAAACAGGGCCCTGGAGAAAGCTCTTCACGTTCATAGCAAGGGCAACGTACTGCTCTCTGGCTTGACTGGGTTGAGCGCCCCAGTCGTCAAAGAGCCTCGCGAAGGCAGTGCTGCGCAGACTCCCTTTGCCAGTCGCACGGCCTCCTTGACTGAAAGAGAACGGTAGTGACAGAAGGCACCGTGCTGACGACTGGCTCCAGGAGGAGACTCGGGACAGCACTCTCACAGAAGCGAAAGCTGGGCTGTGGGCCCAGCCTGAGGACCAGCACGTTTTCCAAACTTAACACAGCTAAGGCATTTGCCAGACGACAGCCTTGGTCACTGAGGCCTATCTAAGGTACTGCCATACTTACCCACTAGATCCCACGCAGAGGTCCCTGTGCCCACAAGGGCCTCCACGGAAGGGCCCTGTTCCTCCCGTGTGTTTCCTTGAGGGAATCAGAAACCACTGAGGATAACTACGTACGCTCCGCTTTCAAACTGGGCGACCCTGGGCAAACCTTATTCCCCTCCGTGGTAGACGAGACAGTTGCGGGTCCTAAGCTGCCTGAAGCACACTCCTCGCGCCCACCTTCTCTTTGCTGCCTGAAGGCCTCACATAAGAGGCCTGAGTTTACTCGTGACGGAAGCCGTCTGAGTGTACTCGTGTGAGGCCTGCTGCTCTCAGTTCCTTGCTGGGAGCTTCAACAAGAGCACTCTGGAGCTCGCTCACAAAAGAACTGTGAGCCCCCCCGGCCTCAAGTAAAAGTCCAGATTTCCCCCGTCAGTAACACCTCGGAGTGCCATAGGAGCGAAGAAGCATGCGTTAACGGAATGCTTCAACAGTGCTAGGGATTTATTTCACGAGACACTGGGCACTCACTTTCGTTGTAAGAACTGTCAAAGGGCACTGTATGCCGTCCAACCCCTCCGTTGCGTTTGAGCCACAGGAAGTAAATGAATTCGTTTGATTAAGCTCCGTGAACGTGCAACGACGATGGCGAAGCGCTGCCCTGTTCGCTCGAAAGCTGTCGTTTGTACGGTCTTCCAACGGCCTCAGGGTACACACTTCTAAACAGCCTTACATTCCATGCTGGTGTGCACCCAATTAGGAATTTGGGCTCTTCTGTGAGACACCGATGTGCGTCCCAGATGAAACCGGGGGGCTCCCCCAGGACGTCTGCGGACGGCAGTCGGTTGCCAGCTGTTTACTTCAAGCCGGAGAAAGAAAACGAGGACAGCTTCCCCAGGGACGATTCTAGACCCTTGGGACCATCCAGAATCACCAAAGCCTAAACTTTGCACGGCCTGGGGAACGCTCTTCCTCATGTCCAGCAATCCCCACGTCAAAACCTTTCTCAGCAGAGGCAGGCACCCTCTCCCTTGTACCAGATAGCTCGGCAGAGCCTTCCGAGAAACATGCTGCGTCATTCAGCTTGAACGTGGGACGCGGAGGGGAGAGGACGCTTTCTCCCCGTTTGGAGGCGCCTTGCGCTTGGCTTCAAAGCTGCCTGAACAGCACTAGCGGCCGACGTCTCTGCACGGCAGGATTGTCGTTGTGGGCCGAGGCTGCGTGTTCTCTCAAAGCGAAAACCGTGCTGGCAATCCCTTTCTAGAAACTCCTCCCTCGGCACCACATTGTCAGCTCCGGCCGAACGAAAGGTGACCTCAGGCCTCAAGGTAAGTTCCAGTGTTTCACGGCGGGGGAGTTGGGTGTGCAGTGGTTTCCATGAGGCCATACTCCACCACGGAGTGCCTTAACTCTGCGACGCTCCTGGGGGCACACAGGATAGGAGCTCGTTCGCCAATTTCGCAGGATGACTTCTCTCCGTGCCGGAACGGCGGCTCCTGGCTTCTGAGGAAACTTAGCCTAAACAGGGCCCTGGAGAAAGCTCTTCACGTTCATAGCAAGGGCAACGTACTGCTCTCTGGCTTGACTGGGTTGAGCGCCCCAGTCGTCAAAGAGCCTCGCGAAGGCAGTGCTGCGCAGACTCCCTTTGCCAGTCGCACGGCCTCCTTGACTGAAAGAGAACGGTAGTGACAGAAGGCACCGTGCTGACGACTGGCTCCAGGAGGAGACTCGGGACAGCACTCTCACAGAAGCGAAAGCTGGGCTGTGGGCCCAGCCTGAGGACCAGCACGTTTTCCAAACTTAACACAGCTAAGGCATTTGCCAGACGACAGCCTTGGTCACTGAGGCCTATCTAAGGTACTGCCATACTTACCCACTAGATCCCACGCAGAGGTCCCTGTGCCCACAAGGGCCTCCACGGAAGGGCCCTGTTCCTCCCGTGTGTTTCCTTGAGGGAATCAGAAACCACTGAGGATAACTACGTACGCTCCGCTTTCAAACTGGGCGACCCTGGGCAAACCTTATTCCCCTCCGTGGTAGACGAGACAGTTGCGGGTCCTAAGCTGCCTGAAGCACACTCCTCGCGCCCACCTTCTCTTTGCTGCCTGAAGGCCTCACATAAGAGGCCTGAGTTTACTCGTGACGGAAGCCGTCTGAGTGTACTCGTGTGAGGCCTGCTGCTCTCAGTTCCTTGCTGGGAGCTTCAACAAGAGCACTCTGGAGCTCGCTCACAAAAGAACTGTGAGCCCCCCCGGCCTCAAGTAAAAGTCCAGATTTCCCCCGTCAGTAACACCTCGGAGTGCCATAGGAGCGAAGAAGCATGCGTTAACGGAATGCTTCAACAGTGCTAGGGATTTATTTCACGAGACACTGGGCACTCACTTTCGTTGTAAGAACTGTCAAAGGGCACTGTATGCCGTCCAACCCCTCCGTTGCGTTTGAGCCACAGGAAGTAAATGAATTCGTTTGATTAAGCTCCGTGAACGTGCAACGACGATGGCGAAGCGCTGCCCTGTTCGCTCGAAAGCTGTCGTTTGTACGGTCTTCCAACGGCCTCAGGGTACACACTTCTAAACAGCCTTACATTCCATGCTGGTGTGCACCCAATTAGGAATTTGGGCTCTTCTGTGAGACACCGATGTGCGTCCCAGATGAAACCGGGGGGCTCCCCCAGGACGTCTGCGGACGGCAGTCGGTTGCCAGCTGTTTACTTCAAGCCGGAGAAAGAAAACGAGGACAGCTTCCCCAGGGACGATTCTAGACCCTTGGGACCATCCAGAATCACCAAAGCCTAAACTTTGCACGGCCTGGGGAACGCTCTTCCTCATGTCCAGCAATCCCCACGTCAAAACCTTTCTCAGCAGAGGCAGGCACCCTCTCCCTTGTACCAGATAGCTCGGCAGAGCCTTCCGAGAAACATGCTGCGTCATTCAGCTTGAACGTGGGACGCGGAGGGGAGAGGACGCTTTCTCCCCGTTTGGAGGCGCCTTGCGCTTGGCTTCAAAGCTGCCTGAACAGCACTAGCGGCCGACGTCTCTGCACGGCAGGATTGTCGTTGTGGGCCGAGGCTGCGTGTTCTCTCAAAGCGAAAACCGTGCTGGCAATCCCTTTCTAGAAACTCCTCCCACGGCACCACATGGTCAGCTCCGGCCGAACGAAAGGTGACCTCAGGCCTCAGGGTAAGTTCCAGTGTTTCACTTCGGGGGAGTTGGGTGTGCAGTGGTTTCCATGAAGCCATACTCCACCACGGAGTGCCTTAACTCTGGTCGCTCCTGGGGGCGCACAGGAAAGGAGCTCGTTCGCCAATTTCGCAGGATGACTTCTCTCCGTGCCGGAACGGCGGCTCCTGGCTTCTGAGGAAACTTAGCCTAAACAGGGCCCTGGAGAAAGCTCTTCACGTTCATAGCAAGGGCAACGTACTGCTCTCTGGCTTGTCTGGGTTGAGCGCCCCAGTCGTCAAAGAGCCTCGCGAAGGCAGTGCTGCGCAGACGCCCTTTGCCAGTCGCACGCATCCTTGACTGAAAGAGAACGGCAGTGCCAGAAGGCACCGTGCTGACGACTGGCTCCAGGAGGAGACTCGGGACAGCACTCTCACAGAAGCGAAAGCTGGGCTGTGGGCCCAGCCTGAGGACCAGCACGTTTTCCACACTTAACACAGCTAAGGCATGAGCCAGACGACAGCCTTGGTCACCGAGGCCTATCTAAGGTACTGCCATACTTACCCACTAGATCCCACGCAGAGGTCCCTGTGCCCACAAGGGCCTCCACGGAAGGGCCCTGTTCCTCCCGTGTGTTTCCTTGAGGGAATCAGAAACCACTGAGGATAACTACGTACGCTCCGCTTTGAAACTGGGCGACCCTGGGCAAACCTTATTCCCCTCCGTGGTAGACGAGACAGTTGCGGGTCCTAAGCTGCCTGAAGCACACTCCTCGCGCCCACCTTCTCTTTGCTGCCTGAAGGCCTCACATAAGAGGCCTGAGTTTACTCGTGACGGAAGCCGTCTGAGTGTACTCGTGTGAGGCCTGCTGCTCTCAGTTCCTTGCTGGGAGCTTCAGCAAGAGCACTCTGGAGCTCGCCGACAAAAGAATTGTGAGCCCCCCCCGGCCTCAAGTAAAAGTCCAGATTTCCCCCCTCAGTAACACCTCGGAGTGCCATAGGAGCGAAGAAGCATGCGTTAACGGAATGCTTCAACAGTGCTAGGGATTTATTTCACGAGACCCTGTGCACTCACGTTCGTTGTAAGAACTGTCAAAGGGCACTGTAGGCCGTCCAACCCCTCCGTTGCGTTTGAGCCACAGGAAGTAAATGCATTCGTTTGATTAAGCTCCGTGAACGTGCAACGACGATGGCGAAGCGCTGCCCTGTTCGCTCGAAAGCTCTCGTTTGTACGGCCTTCCAACGGCCTCAGGGTACGCACTTCTAAACAGCCTTACATTCCATGCTGGTGTGCCCCCAGTTAGGAATTTGGGCTCTTCTGTGAGACACCAATGTGCGTCCCAAATGAAACCGGGGGGCTCCCCCAGGACGTCTGCGGACGGCAGTCGGTTGCAGGCTGTTTACTTCCAGCCGGAGAAAGAAAACGAGGACAGCTTCCCCAGGGACGATTCTGGACCCTTGGGACCATCCAGAATCACCAAAGCCTAAACTTTGCACGGCCTGGGGAACGCTCTTCCTCATGTCCAGCAATCCCCACGTCAAAACCTTTCTCAGCAGAGGCAGGCACCCTCTCCCTTGTACCAGATAGCTCGGCAGAGCCTTCCGAGAAACATGCTGCGTCATTCAGCTTGAACGTGGGACGCGGAGGGGAGAGGACGCTTTCTCCCCGTTTGGAGGCGCCTTGCGCTTGGCTTCAAAGCTGCCTGAACAGCACTAGCGGCCCGACGTCTCTGCACGGCAGGATTGTCGTTGTGGGCCGAGGCTGCGTGTTCTCTCAAAGCGAAAACCGTGCTGGCAATCCCTTTCTAGAAACTCCTCCCACGGCACCACATGGTCAGCTCCGGTCGAACGAAAGGTGACCTCAGGCCTCAAGGTAAGTTCCAGTGTTTCACGTCGGGGGAGTTGGGTGTGCAGTGTTTTCCATGAGGCCATACTCCACCACGGAGTGCCTTAACTCTGCGACGCTCCTGGGGGCACACAGGATAGGAGCTCGTTCGCCAATTTCGCAGGATGACTTCTCTCCGTGCCGGAACGGCGGCTCCTGGCTTCTGAGGAACCTTAGCCTAAACAGGGCCCTGGAGAAAGCTCTTCACGTTCATAGCAAGGGCAACGTACTGCTCTCTGGCTTGTCTGGGTTGAGCGTCCCAGTCGTCAAAGAGCCTCGCGAAGGCAGTGCTACGCAGACGCCCTTTGCCAGTCGCACGGCCTCCTTGACTGAAAGAGAACGGCAGTGCCAGAAGGCACCGTGCTGACGACTGGCTCCAGGAGGAGACTCGGGACAGCACTCTCACAGAAGCGAAAGCTGGGCTGTGGGCCCAGCCTGAGGACCAGCACGTTTTCCACACTTAACACAGCTAAGGCATGAGCCAGACGACAGCCATGGTCACCGAGGCCTATCTAAGGTACTGCCATACTTACCCACTAGATCCCACGCAGAGGTCCCTGTGCCCACAAGGGCCTCCACGGAAGGGCCCTGTTCCTCCCGTGTGTTTCCTTGAGGGAATCAGAAACCACTGAGGATAACTACGTGAGCTCCGCTTTGAAACTGGGCGACCCTGGGCAAACCTTATTCCCCTCCGTGGTAGACGAGACAGTTGCGGGTCCTAAGCTGCCTGAAGCACACTCCTCGCGCCCACCTTCTCTTTGCTGCCTGAAGGCCTCACATAAGAGGCCTGAGTTTACTCGTGACGGAAGCCGTCTGAGTGTACTCGTGTGAGGCCTGCTGCTCTCAGTTCCTTGCTGGGAGCTTCAGCAAGAGCACTCTGGAGCTCGCCGACAAAAGAATTGTGAGCCCCCCCCGGCCTCAAGTAAAAGTCCAGATTTCCCCCGTCAGTAACACCTCGGAGTGCCATAGGAGCGAAGAAGCATGCGTTAACGGAATGCTTCAACAGTGCTAGGGATTTATTTCACGAGACCCTGTGCACTCACGTTCGTTGTAAGAACTGTCAAAGGGCACTGTAGGCCGTCCAACCCCTCCTTTGCGTTTGAGCCACAGGAAGTAAATGCATTCGTTTGATTAAGCTCCGTGAACGTGCAACGACGATGGCGAAGCGCTGCCCTGTTCGCTCGAAAGCTCTCGTTTGTACGGTCTTCCAACGGCCTCAGGGTACGCACTTCTAAACAGCCTTACATTCCATGCTGGTGTGCCCCCAATTAGGAATTTGGGCTCTTTTGTGAGACACCAATGTGCGTCCCAAATGAAACCGGGGGGCTCCCCCAGGACGTCTGCGGACGGCAGTCGGTTGCCAGCTGTTTACTTCAAGCCGGAGAAAGAAAACGAGGACAGCTTCCCCAGGGACGATTCTGGACCCTTGGGACCATCCAGAATCACCAAAGTCTAAACTTTGCACGGCCTGGGCAACGCTCTTCCTCATGTCCAGCAATCCCCACGTCAAAACCTTTCTCAGCAGAGGCAGGCACCCTCTCCCTTGTACCAGATAGCTCGGCAGAGCCTTACGAGAAACATGCTGCGTCATTCAGCTTGAACTTGGGACGCGGAGGGGAGAGGACGCTTTCTCCCCGTTTGGAGGCGCCTTGCGCTTGGCTTCAAAGCTGCCTGAACAGCACTAGCGGCCCGACGTCTCTGCACGGCAGGATTGTCGTTGTGGGCCGAGGCTGCGTGTTCTCTCAAAGCGAAAACCGTGCTGGCAATCCCTTTCTAGAAACTCCTCCCTCGGCACCACATTGTCAGCTCCGGCCGAACGAAAGGTGACCTCAGGCCTCAAGGTAAGTTCCAGTGTTTCACGGCGGGGGAGTTGGGTGTGCAGTGGTTTCCATGAGGCCATACTCCACCACGGAGTGCCTTAACTCTGCGACGCTCCTGGGGGCACACAGGATAGGAGCTCGTTCGCCAATTTCGCAGGATGACTTCTCTCCGTGCCGGAACGGCGGCTCCTGGCTTCTGAGGAAACTTAGCCTAAACAGGGCCCTGGAGAAAGCTCTTCACGTTCATAGCAAGGGCAACGTACTGCTCTCTGGCTTGACTGGGTTGAGCGCCCCAGTCGTCAAAGAGCCTCGCGAAGGCAGTGCTGCGCAGACTCCCTTTGCCAGTCGCACGGCCTCCTTGACTGAAAGAGAACGGTAGTGACAGAAGGCACCGTGCTGACGACTGGCTCCAGGAGGAGACTCGGGACAGCACTCTCACAGAAGCGAAAGCTGGGCTGTGGGCCCAGCCTGAGGACCAGCACGTTTTCCACACTTAACACAGCTAAGGCATTTGCCAGACGACAGCCTTGGTCACTGAGGCCTATCTAAGGTACTGCCATACTTACCCACTAGATCCCACGCAGAGGTCCCTGTGCCCACAAGGGCCTCCACGGAAGGGCCCTGTTCCTCCCGTGTGTTTCCTTGAGGGAATCAGAAACCACTGAGGATAACTACGTACGCTCCGCTTTCAAACTGGGCGACCCTGGGCAAACCTTATTCCCCTCCGTGGTAGACGAGACAGTTGCGGGTCCTAAGCTGCCTGAAGCACACTCCTCGCGCCCACCTTCTCTTTGCTGCCTGAAGGCCTCACATAAGAGGCCTGAGTTTACTCGTGACGGAAGCCGTCTGAGTGTACTCGTGTGAGGCCTGCTGCTCTCAGTTCCTTGCTGGGAGCTTCAACAAGAGCACTCTGGAGCTCGCTCACAAAAGAACTGTGAGCCCCCCCGGCCTCAAGTAAAAGTCCAGATTTCCCCCGTCAGTAACACCTCGGAGTGCCATAGGAGCGAAGAAGCATGCGTTAACGGAATGCTTCAACAGTGCTAGGGATTTATTTCACGAGACACTGGGCACTCACTTTCGTTGTAAGAACTGTCAAAGGGCACTGTATGCCGTCCAACCCCTCCGTTGCGTTTGAGCCACAGGAAGTAAATGAATTCGTTTGATTAAGCTCCGTGAACGTGCAACGACGATGGCGAAGCGCTGCCCTGTTCGCTCGAAAGCTGTCGTTTGTACGGCCTTCCAACGGCCTCAGGGTACACACTTCTAAACAGCCTTACATTCCATGCTGGTGTGCCCCCAATTAGGAATTTGGGCTCTTCTGTGAGACACCGATGTGCGTCCCAAATGAAACCGGGGGGCTCCCCCAGGACGTCTGCGGACGGCAGTCGGTTGCCAGCTGTTTACTTCAAGCCGGAGAAAGAAAACGAGGACAGCTTCCCCAGGGACGATTCTGGACCCTTGGGACCATCCAGAATCACCAAAGCCTAAACTTTGCACGGCCTGGGGAACGCTCTTCCTCATGTCCAGGAATCCCCACGTCAAAACCTTTCTCAGCAGAGGCAGGCACCCTCTCCCTTGTACCAGATAGCTCGGCAGAGCCTTCCGAGAAACATGCTGCGTCATTCAGCTTGAACGTGGGACGCGGAGGGGAGAGGACGCTTTCTCCCCGTTTGGAGGCGCCTTGCGCTTGGCTTCAAAGCTGCCTGAACAGCACTAGCGGCCGACGTCTCTGCACGGCAGGATTGTCGTTGTGGGCCGAGGCTGCGTGTTCTCTCAAAGCGAAAACCGTGCTGGCAATCCCTTTCTAGAAACTCCTCCCACGGCACCACATGGTCAGCTCCGGCCGAACGAAAGGTGACCTCAGGCCTCAGGGTAAGTTCCAGTGTTTCACTTCGGGGGAGTTGGGTGTGCAGTGGTTTCCATGAAGCCATACTCCACCACGGAGTGCCTTAACTCTGCGACGCTCCTGGGGGCGCACAGGAAAGGAGCTCGTTCGCCAATTTCGCAGGATGACTTCTCTCCGTGCCGGAACGGCGGCTCCTGGCTTCTGAGGAAACTTAGCCTAAACAGGGCCCTGGAGAAAGCTCTTCACGTTCATAGCAAGGGCAACGTACTGCTCTCTGGCTTGTCTGGGTTGAGCGCCCCAGTCGTCAAAGAGCCTCGCGAAGGCAGTGCTGCGCAGACGCCCTTTGCCAGTCGCACGCATCCTTGACTGAAAGAGAACGGCAGTGCCAGAAGGCACCGTGCTGACGACTGGCTCCAGGAGGAGACTCGGGACAGCACTCTCACAGAAGCGAAAGCTGGGCTGTGGGCCCAGCCTGAGGACCAGCACGTTTTCCACACTTAACACAGCTAAGGCATGAGCCAGACGACAGCCTTGGTCACCGAGGCCTATCTAAGGTACTGCCATACTTACCCACTAGATCCCACGCAGAGGTCCCTGTGCCCACAAGGGCCTCCACGGAAGGGCCCTGTTCCTCCCGTGTGTTTCCTTGAGGGAATCAGAAACCACTGAGGATAACTACGTGAGCTCCGCTTTGAAACTGGGCGACCCTGGGCAAACCTTATTCCCCTCCGTGGTAGACGAGACAGTTGCGGGTCCTAAGCTGCCTGAAGCACACTCCTCGCGCCCACCTTCGCTTTGCTGCCGGAAGGCCTCACATAAGAGGCCTGAGTTTACTCGTGACGGAAGCCGTCTGAGTGTACTCGTGTGAGGCCTGCTGCTCTCAGTTCCTTGCTGGGAGCTTCAGCAAGAGCACTCTGGAGCTCGCCGACAAAAGAATTGTGAGCCCCCCCCGGCCTCAAGTAAAAGTCCAGATTTCCCCCCTCAGTAACACCTCGGAGTGCCATAGGAGCGAAGAAGCATGCGTTAACGGAATGCTTCAACAGTGCTAGGGATTTATTTCACGAGACCCTGTGCACTCACGTTCGTTGTAAGAACTGTCAAAGGGCACTGTAGGCCGTCCAACCCCTCCGTTGCGTTTGAGCCACAGGAAGTAAATGCATTCGTTTGATTAAGCTCCGTGAACGTGCAACGACGATGGCGAAGCGCTGCCCTGTTCGCTCGAAAGCTCTCGTTTGTACGGCCTTCCAACGGCCTCAGGGTACGCACTTCTAAACAGCCTTACATTCCATGCTGGTGTGCCCCCAGTTAGGAATTTGGGCTCCTCTGTGAGACACCAATGTGCGTCCCAAATGAAACCGGGGGGCTTCCCCAGGACGTCTGCGGACGGCAGTCGGTTGCAGGCTGTTTACTTCCAGCCGGAGAAAGAAAACGAGGACAGCTTCCCCAGGGACGATTCTGGACCGTTGGGACCATCCAGAATCACCAAAGCCTAAACTTTGCACGGCCTGGGGAACGCTCTTCCTCATGTCCAGCAATCCCCACGTCAAAACCTTTCTCAGCAGAGGCAGGCACCCTCTCCCTTGTACCAGATAGCTCGGCAGAGCCTTCCGAGAAACATGCTGCGTCATTCAGCTTGAACGTGGGACGCGGAGGGGAGAGGACGCTTTCTCCCCGTTTGGAGGCGCCTTGCGCTTGGCTTCAAAGCTGCCTGAACAGCACTAGCGGCCCGACGTCTCTGCACGGCAGGATTGTCGTTGTGGGCCGAGGCTGCGTGTTCTCTCAAAGCGAAAACCGTGCTGGCAATCCCTTTCTAGAAACTCCTCCCACGGCACCACATGGTCAGCTCCGGCCGAACGAAAGGTGACCTCAGGCCTCAGGGTAAGTTCCAGTGTTTCACTTCGGGGGAGTTGGGTGTGCAGTGGTTTCCATGAAGCCATACTCCACCACGGAGTGCCTTAACTCTGCGACGCTCCTGGGGGCACACAGGATAGGAGCTCGTTCGCCAATTTCGCAGGATGACTTCTCTCCGTGCCGCAACGGCGGCTCCTGGCTTCTGAGGAAACTTAGCCTAAACAGGGCCCTGGAGAAAGCTCTTCACGTTCATAGCAAGGGCAACGTACTGCTCTCTGGCTTGTCTGGGTTGAGCGCCCCAGTCGTCAAAGAGCCTCGCGAAGGCAGTGCTGCGCAGACGCCCTTTGCCAGTCGCACGCATCCTTGACTGAAAGAGAACGGCAGTGCCAGAAGGCACCGTGCTGACGACTGGCTCCAGGAGGAGACTCGGGACAGCACTCTCACAGAAGCGAAAGCTGGGCTGTGGGCCCAGCCTGAGGACCAGCACGTTTTCCACACTTAACACAGCTAAGGCATTTGCCAGACGACAGCCTTGGTCACTGAGGCCTATCTAAGGTACTGCCATACTTACCCACTAGATCCCACGCAGAGGTCCCTGTGCCCACAAGGGCCTCCACGGAAGGGCCCTGTTCCTCCCGTGTGTTTCCTTGAGGGAATCAGAAACCACTGAGGATAACTACGTACGCTCCGCTTTGAAACTGGGCGACCCTGGGCAAACCTTATTCCCCTCCGTGGTAGACGAGACAGTTGCGGGTCCTAAGCTGCCTGAAGCACACTCCTCGCGCCCACCTTCTCTTTGCTGCCTGAAGGCCTCACATAAGAGGCCTGAGTTTACTCGTGACGGAAGCCGTCTGAGTGTACTCGTGTGAGGCCTGCTGCTCTCAGTTCCTTGCTGGGAGCTTCAACAAGAGCACTCTGGAGCTCGCTCACAAAAGAACTGTGAGCCCCCCCGGCCTAAAGTAAAAGTCCAGATTTCCCCCGTCAGTAACACCTCGGAGTGCCATAGGAGCGAAGAAGCATGCGTTAACGGAATGCTTCAACAGTGCTAGGGATTTATTTCACGAGACACTGGGCACTCACTTTCGTTGTAAGAACTGTCAAAGGGCACTGTATGCCGTCCAACCCCTCCGTTGCGTTTGAGCCACAGGAAGTAAATGAATTCGTTTGATTAAGCTCCGTGAACGTGCAACGACGATGGCGAAGCGCTGCCCTGTTCGCTCGAAAGCTGTCGTTTGTACGGCCTTCCAACGGCCTCAGGGTACACACTTCTAAACAGCCTTACATTCCATGCTGGTGTGCCCCCAATTAGGAATTTGGGCTCTTCTGTGAGACACCGATGTGCGTCCCAAATGAAACCGGGGGGCTCCCCCAGGACGTCTGCGGACGGCAGTCGGTTGCCAGCTGTTTACTTCAAGCCGGAGAAAGAAAACGAGGACAGCTTCCCCAGGGACGATTCTGGACCCTTGGGACCATCCAGAATCACCAAAGCCTAAACTTTGCACGGCCTGGGGAACGCTCTTCCTCATGTCCAGGAATCCCCACGTCAAAACCTTTCTCAGCAGAGGCAGGCACCCTCTCCCTTGTACCAGATAGCTCGGCAGAGCCTTCCGAGAAACATGCTGCGTCATTCAGCTTGAACGTGGGACGCGGAGGGGAGAGGACGCTTTCTCCCCGTTTGGAGGCGCCTTGCGCTTGGCTTCAAAGCTGCCTGAACAGCACTAGCGGCCGACGTCTCTGCACGGCAGGATTGTCGTTGTGGGCCGAGGCTGCGTGTTCTCTCAAAGCGAAAACCGTGCTGGCAATCCCTTTCTAGAAACTCCTCCCACGGCACCACATGGTCAGCTCCGGCCGAACGAAAGGTGACCTCAGGCCTCAGGGTAAGTTCCAGTGTTTCACTTCGGGGGAGTTGGGTGTGCAGTGGTTTCCATGAAGCCATACTCCAC
This sequence comes from Grampus griseus, assembly GCF_964374135.1. Classification (NCBI taxonomy): domain Eukaryota; kingdom Metazoa; phylum Chordata; class Mammalia; order Artiodactyla; family Delphinidae; genus Grampus; species Grampus griseus. The sequence continues at coordinate 143,556 of NW_028133176.1, read as the reverse complement.
CACGGAGTGCCTTAACTCTGCGACGCTCCTGGGGGCGCACAGGAAAGGAGCTCGTTCGCCAATTTCGCAGGATGACTTCTCTCCGTGCCGGAACGGCGGCTCCTGGCTTCTGAGGAAACTTAGCCTAAACAGGGCCCTGGAGAAAGCTCTTCACGTTCATAGCAAGGGCAACGTACTGCTCTCTGGCTTGTCTGGGTTGAGCGCCCCAGTCGTCAAAGAGCCTCGCGAAGGCAGTGCTGCGCAGACGCCCTTTGCCAGTCGCACGCATCCTTGACTGAAAGAGAACGGCAGTGCCAGAAGGCACCGTGCTGACGACTGGCTCCAGGAGGAGACTCGGGACAGCACTCTCACAGAAGCGAAAGCTGGGCTGTGGGCCCAGCCTGAGGACCAGCACGTTTTCCACACTTAACACAGCTAAGGCATGAGCCAGACGACAGCCTTGGTCACCGAGGCCTATCTAAGGTACTGCCATACTTACCCACTAGATCCCACGCAGAGGTCCCTGTGCCCACAAGGGCCTCCACGGAAGGGCCCTGTTCCTCCCGTGTGTTTCCTTGAGGGAATCAGAAACCACTGAGGATAACTACGTACGCTCCGCTTTGAAACTGGGCGACCCTGGGCAAACCTTATTCCCCTCCGTGGTAGACGAGACAGTTGCGGGTCCTAAGCTGCCTGAAGCACACTCCTCGCGCCCACCTTCGCTTTGCTGCCGGAAGGCCTCACATAAGAGGCCTGAGTTTACTCGTGACGGAAGCCGTCTGAGTGTACTCGTGTGAGGCCTGCTGCTCTCAGTTCCTTGCTGGGAGCTTCAGCAAGAGCACTCTGGAGCTCGCCGACAAAAGAATTGTGAGCCCCCCCCGGCCTCAAGTAAAAGTCCAGATTTCCCCCCTCAGTAACACCTCGGAGTGCCATAGGAGCGAAGAAGCATGCGTTAACGGAATGCTTCAACAGTGCTAGGGATTTATTTCACGAGACCCTGTGCACTCACGTTCGTTGTAAGAACTGTCAAAGGGCACTGTAGGCCGTCCAACCCCTCCGTTGCGTTTGAGCCACAGGAAGTAAATGCATTCGTTTGATTAAGCTCCGTGAACGTGCAACGACGATGGCGAAGCGCTGCCCTGTTCGCTCGAAAGCTCTCGTTTGTACGGCCTTCCAACGGCCTCAGGGTACGCACTTCTAAACAGCCTTACATTCCATGCTGGTGTGCCCCCAGTTAGGAATTTGGGCTCCTCTGTGAGACACCAATGTGCGTCCCAAATGAAACCGGGGGGCTTCCCCAGGACGTCTGCGGACGGCAGTCGGTTGCAGGCTGTTTACTTCCAGCCGGAGAAAGAAAACGAGGACAGCTTCCCCAGGGACGATTCTGGACCGTTGGGACCATCCAGAATCACCAAAGCCTAAACTTTGCACGGCCTGGGGAACGCTCTTCCTCATGTCCAGCAATCCCCACGTCAAAACCTTTCTCAGCAGAGGCAGGCACCCTCTCCCTTGTACCAGATAGCTCGGCAGAGCCTTCCGAGAAACATGCTGCGTCATTCAGCTTGAACGTGGGACGCGGAGGGGAGAGGACGCTTTCTCCCCGTTTGGAGGCGCCTTGCGCTTGGCTTCAAAGCTGCCTGAACAGCACTAGCGGCCCGACGTCTCTGCACGGCAGGATTGTCGTTGTGGGCCGAGGCTGCGTGTTCTCTCAAAGCGAAAACCGTGCTGGCAATCCCTTTCTAGAAACTCCTCCCACGGCACCACATGGTCAGCTCCGGCCGAACGAAAGGTGACCTCAGGCCTCAGGGTAAGTTCCAGTGTTTCACTTCGGGGGAGTTGGGTGTGCAGTGGTTTCCATGAAGCCATACTCCACCACGGAGTGCCTTAACTCTGCGACGCTCCTGGGGGCACACAGGATAGGAGCTCGTTCGCCAATTTCGCAGGATGACTTCTCTCCGTGCCGCAACGGCGGCTCCTGGCTTCTGAGGAAACTTAGCCTAAACAGGGCCCTGGAGAAAGCTCTTCACGTTCATAGCAAGGGCAACGTACTGCTCTCTGGCTTGTCTGGGTTGAGCGCCCCAGTCGTCAAAGAGCCTCGCGAAGGCAGTGCTGCGCAGACGCCCTTTGCCAGTCGCACGCATCCTTGACTGAAAGAGAACGGCAGTGCCAGAAGGCACCGTGCTGACGACTGGCTCCAGGAGGAGACTCGGGACAGCACTCTCACAGAAGCGAAAGCTGGGCTGTGGGCCCAGCCTGAGGACCAGCACGTTTTCCACACTTAACACAGCTAAGGCATTTGCCAGACGACAGCCTTGGTCACTGAGGCCTATCTAAGGTACTGCCATACTTACCCACTAGATCCCACGCAGAGGTCCCTGTGCCCACAAGGGCCTCCACGGAAGGGCCCTGTTCCTCCCGTGTGTTTCCTTGAGGGAATCAGAAACCACTGAGGATAACTACGTACGCTCCGCTTTGAAACTGGGCGACCCTGGGCAAACCTTATTCCCCTCCGTGGTAGACGAGACAGTTGCGGGTCCTAAGCTGCCTGAAGCACACTCCTCGCGCCCACCTTCTCTTTGCTGCCTGAAGGCCTCACATAAGAGGCCTGAGTTTACTCGTGACGGAAGCCGTCTGAGTGTACTCGTGTGAGGCCTGCTGCTCTCAGTTCCTTGCTGGGAGCTTCAACAAGAGCACTCTGGAGCTCGCTCACAAAAGAACTGTGAGCCCCCCCGGCCTAAAGTAAAAGTCCAGATTTCCCCCGTCAGTAACACCTCGGAGTGCCATAGGAGCGAAGAAGCATGCGTTAACGGAATGCTTCAACAGTGCTAGGGATTTATTTCACGAGACACTGGGCACTCACTTTCGTTGTAAGAACTGTCAAAGGGCACTGTATGCCGTCCAACCCCTCCGTTGCGTTTGAGCCACAGGAAGTAAATGCATTCGTTTGATTAAGCTCCGTGAACGTGCAACGACGATGGCGAAGCGCTGCCCTGTTCGCTCGAAAGCTCTCGTTTGTACGGCCTTCCAACGGCCTCAGGGTACACACTTCTAAACAGCCTTACATTCCATGCTGGTGTGCCCCCAATTAGGAATTTGGGCTCTTCTGTGAGACACCGATGTGCGTCCCAAATGAAACCGGGGGGCTCCCCCAGGACGTCTGTGGACGGCAGTGGGTTGCCAGCTGTTTACTTCCAGCCGGAGAAAGAAAACGAGGACAGCTTCCCCAGGGACGATTCTGGACCCTTGGGACCATCCAGAATCACCAAAGCCTAAACTTTGCACGGCCTGGGGAACGCTCTTCCTCATGTCCAGCAATCCCCACGTCAAAACCTTTCTCAGCAGAGGCAGGCACCCTCTCCCTTGTACCAGATAGCTCGGCAGAGCCTTCCGAGAAACATGCTGCGTCATTCAGCTTGAACGTGGGACGCGGAGGGGAGAGGACGCTTTCTCCCCGTTTGGAGGCGCCTTGCGCTTGGCTTCAAAGCTGCCTGAACAGCACTAGCGGCCGACGTCTCTGCACGGCAGGATTGTCGTTGTGGGCCGAGGCTGCGTGTTCTCTCAAAGCGAAAACCGTGCTGGCAATCCCTTTCTAGAAACTCCTCCCACGGCACCACATGGTCAGCTCCGGCCGAACGAAAGGTGACCTCAGGCCTCAGGGTAAGTTCCAGTGTTTCACTTCGGGGGAGTTGGGTGTGCAGTGGTTTCCATGAAGCCATACTCCACCACGGAGTGCCTTAACTCTGCGACGCTCCTGGGGGCACACAGGATAGGAGCTCGTTCGCCAATTTCGCAGGATGACTTCTCTCCGTGCCGGAACGGCGGCTCCTGGCTTCTGAGGAACCTTAGCCTAAACAGGGCCCTGGAGAAAGCTCTTCACGTTCATAGCAAGGGCAACGTACTGCTCTCTGGCTTGACTGGGTTGAGCGCCCCAGTCGTCAAAGAGCCTCGCGAAGGCAGTGCTGCGCAGACGCCCTTTGCCAGTCGCACGGCCTCCTTGACTGAAAGAGAACGGCAGTGCCAGAAGGCACCGTGCTGACGACTGGCTCCAGGAGGAGACTCGGGACAGCACTCTCACAGAAGCGAAAGCTGGGCTGTGGGCCCAGCCTGAGGACCAGCACGTTTTCCACACTTAACACAGCTAAGGCATTTGCCAGACGATAGCCTTGGTCACTGAGGCCTATCTAAGGTACTGCCATACTTACCCACTAGATCCCACGCAGAGGTCCCTGTGCTCTCAAGGGCCTCCACGGAAGGGCCCTGTTCCTCCCGTGTGTTTCCTTGAGGGAATCAGAAACCACTGAGGATAACTACGTACGCTCCGCTTTGAAACTGGGCGACCCTGGGCAAACCTTATTCCCCTCCGTGGTAGACGAGACAGTTGCGGGTCCTAAGCTGCCTGAAGCACACTCCTCGCGCCCACCTTCTCTTTGCTGCCTGAAGGCCTCACATAAGAGGCCTGAGTTTACTCGTGACGGAAGCCGTCTGAGTGTACTCGTGTGAGGCCTGCTGCTCTCAGTTCCTTGCTGGGAGCTTCAGCAAGAGCACTCTGGAGCTCGCCGACAAAAGAACTGTGAGCCCCCCCGGCCTCAAGTAAAAGTCCAGATTTCCCCCCTCAGTAACACCTCGGAGTGCCATAGGAGCGAAGAAGCATGCGTTAACGGAATGCTTCAACAGTGCTAGGGATTTATTTCACGAGACACTGTGCACTCACGTTCGTTGTAAGAACTGTCAAAGGGCACTGTATGCCGTCCAACCCCTCCGTTGCGTTTGAGCCACAGGAAGTAAATGCATTCGTTTGATTAAGCTCCGTGAACGTGCAACGACGATGGCGAAGCGCTGCCCTGTTCGCTCGAAAGCTCTCGTTTGTACGGCCTTCCAACGGCCTCAGGGTACGCACTTCTAAACAGCCTTACATTCCATGCTGGTGTGCCCCCAATTAGGAATTTGGGCTCTTCTGTGAGACACCAATGTGCGTCCCAAATGAAACCGTGGGGCTCCCCCAGGACGTCTGCGGACGGCAGTCGGTTGCAGGCTGTTTACTTCAAGCCGGAGAAAGAAAACGAGGACAGCTTCCCCAGGGACGATTCTGGACCCTTGGGACCATCCAGAATCACCAAAGCCTAAACTTTGCACGGCCTGGGGAACGCTCTTCCTCATGTCCAGCAATCCCCACGTCAAAACCTTTCTCAGCAGAGGCAGGCACCCTCTCCCTTGTACCAGATAGCTCGGCAGAGCCTTCCGAGAAACATGCTGCGTCATTCAGCTTGAACGTGGGACGCGGAGGGGAGAGGACGCTTTCTCCCCGTTTGGAGGCGCCTTGCGCTTGGCTTCAAAGCTGCCTGAACAGCACTAGCGGCCCGACGTCCCTGCACGGCAGGATTGTCGTTGTGGGCCGAGGCTGCGTGTTCTCTCAAAGCGAAAACCGTGCTGGCAATCCCTTTCTAGAAACTCCTCCCACGGCACCACATGGTCAGCTCCGGCCGAACGAAAGGTGACCTCAGGCCTCAGGGTAAGTTCCAGTGTTTCACTTCGGGGGAGTTGGGTGTGCAGTGGTTTCCATGAAGCCATACTCTACCACGGAGTGCCTTAACTCTGCGACGCTCCTGGGGGCACACAGGATAGGAGCTCGTTCGCCAATTTCGCAGGATGACTTCTCTCCGTGCCGGAACGGCGGCTCCTGGCTTCTGAGGAACCTTAGCCTAAACAGGGCCCTGGAGAAAGCTCTTCACGTTCATAGCAAGGGCAACGTACTGCTCTCTGGCTTGTCTGGGTTGAGCGCCCCAGTCGTCAAAGAGCCTCGCGAAGGCAGTGCTGCGCAGACTCCCTTTGCCAGTCGCACGGCCTCCTTGACTGAAAGAGAACTGCAGTGCCAGAAGGCACTGTGCTGACGACTGGCTCCAGGAGGAGACTCGGGACAGCACTCTCACAGAAGCGAAAGCTGGGCTGTGGGCCCAGCCTGAGGACCGGCACGTTTTCCACAGTTAACACAGCTAAGGCATGAGCCAGACGACAGCCTTGGTCACTGAGGTCTATCTAAGGTACTGCCATACTTACCCACTAGATCCCACGCAGAAGTCCCTGTGCCCACAAGGGCCTCCACGGAAGGGCCCTGTTCCTCCCGTGTGTTTCCTTGAGGGAATCAGAAACCACTGAGGATAACTACGTGAGCTCCGCTTTGAAACTGGGCGACCCTGGGCAAACCTTATTCCCCTCCGTGGTAGACGAGACAGTTGCGGGTCCTAAGCTGCCTGAAGCACACTCCTCGCGCCCACCATCTCTTTGCTGCCGGAAGGCCTCACATAAGAGGCCTGAGTTTACTCGTGACGGAAGCCGTCTGAGTGTACTCGTGTGAGGCCTGCTGCTCTCAGTTCCTTGCTGGGAGCTTCAGCAAGAGCACTCTGGAGCTCGCCGACAAAAGAATTGTGAGCCCCCCCCGGCCTCAAGTAAAAGTCCAGATTTCCGCCCTCAGTAACACCTCGGAGTGCCATAGGAGCGAAGAAGCATGCGTTAACGGAATGCTTCAACAGTGCTAGGGATTTATTTCACGAGACCCTGTGCACTCACGTTCGTTGTAAGAACTGTCAAAGGGCACTGTAGGCCGTCCAAACCCTCCGTTGCGTTTGAGCCACAGGAAGTAAATGCATTCGTTTGATTAAGCTCCGTGAACGTGCAACGACGATGGCGAAGCGCTGCCCTGTTCGCTCGAAAGCTCTCGTTTGTACGGCCTTCCAACGGCCTCAGGGTACGCACTTCTAAACAGCCTTACATTCCATGCTGGTGTGCCCCCAGTTAGGAATTTGGGCTCCTCTGTGAGACACCAATGTGCGTCCCAAATGAAACCGGGGGGCTTCCCCAGGACGTCTGCGGACGGCAGTCGGTTGCAGGCTGTTTACTTCCAGCCGGAGAAAGAAAACGAGGACAGCTTCCCCAGGGACGATTCTGGACCGTTGGGACCATCCAGAATCACCAAAGCCTAAACTTTGCACGGCCTGGGGAACGCTCTTCCTCATGTCCAGCAATCCCCACGTCAAAACCTTTCTCAGCAGAGGCAGGCACCCTCTCCCTTGTACCAGATAGCTCGGCAGAGCCTTCCGAGAAACATGCTGCGTCATTCAGCTTGAACGTGGGACGCGGAGGGGAGAGGACGCTTTCTCCCCGTTTGGAGGCGCCTTGCGCTTGGCTTCAAAGCTGCCTGAACAGCACTAGCGGCCCGACGTCTCTGCACGGCAGGATTGTCGTTGTGGGCCGAGGCTGCGTGTTCTCTCAAAGCGAAAACCGTGCTGGCAATCCCTTTCTAGAAACTCCTCCCACGGCACCACATGGTCAGCTCCGGCCGAACGAAAGGTGACCTCAGGCCTCAGGGTAAGTTCCAGTGTTTCACTTCGGGGGAGTTGGGTGTGCAGTGGTTTCCATGAAGCCATACTCCACCACGGAGTGCCTTAACTCTGCGACGCTCCTGGGGGCACACAGGATAGGAGCTCGTTCGCCAATTTCGCAGGATGACTTCTCTCCGTGCCGCAACGGCGGCTCCTGGCTTCTGAGGAAACTTAGCCTAAACAGGGCCCTGGAGAAAGCTCTTCACGTTCATAGCAAGGGCAACGTACTGCTCTCTGGCTTGTCTGGGTTGAGCGCCCCAGTCGTCAAAGAGCCTCGCGAAGGCAGTGCTGCGCAGACGCCCTTTGCCAGTCGCACGCATCCTTGACTGAAAGAGAACGGCAGTGCCAGAAGGCACCGTGCTGACGACTGGCTCCAGGAGGAGACTCGGGACAGCACTCTCACAGAAGCGAAAGCTGGGCTGTGGGCCCAGCCTGAGGACCAGCACGTTTTCCACACTTAACACAGCTAAGGCATGAGCCAGACGACAGCCTTGGTCACCGAGGCCTATCTAAGGTACTGCCATACTTACCCACTAGATCCCACGCAGAGGTCCCTGTGCCCACAAGGGCCTCCACGGAAGGGCCCTGTTCCTCCCGTGTGTTTCCTTGAGGGAATCAGAAACCACTGAGGATAACTACGTACGCTCCGCTTTGAAACTGGGCGACCCTGGGCAAACCTTATTCCCCTCCGTGGTAGACGAGACAGTTGCGGGTCCTAAGCTGCCTGAAGCACACTCCTCGCGCCCACCTTCTCTTTGCTGCCGGAAGGACTCACATAAGAGGCCTGAGTTTACTCGTGACGGAAGCCGTCTGAGTGTACTCGTGTGAGGCCTGCTGCTCTCAGTTCCTTGCTGGGAGCTTCAGCAAGAGCACTCTGGAGCTCGCCGACAAAAGAATTGTGAGCCCCCCCCGGCCTCAAGTAAAAGTCCAGATTTCCCCCGTCAGTAACACCTCGGAGTGCCATAGGAGCGAAGAAGCATGCGTTAACGGAATGCTTCAACAGTGCTAGGGATTTATTTCACGAGACACTGGGCACTCACTTTCGTTGTAAGAACTGTCAAAGGGCACTGTATGCCGTCCAACCCCTCCGTTGCGTTTGAGCCACAGGAAGTAAATGCATTCGTTTGATTAAGCTCCGTGAACGTGCAACGACGATGGCGAAGCGCTGCCCTGTTCGCTCGAAAGCTCTCGTTTGTACGGCCTTCCAACGGCCTCAGGGTACACACTTCTAAACAGCCTTACATTCCATGCTGGTGTGCCCCCAATTAGGAATTTGGGCTCTTCTGTGAGACACCGATGTGCGTCCCAAATGAAACCGGGGGGCTCCCCCAGGACGTCTGTGGACGGCAGTGGGTTGCCAGCTGTTTACTTCCAGCCGGAGAAAGAAAACGAGGACAGCTTCCCCAGGGACGATTCTGGACCCTTGGGACCATCCAGAATCACCAAAGCCTAAACTTTGCACGGCCTGGGGAACGCTCTTCCTCATGTCCAGCAATCCCCACGTCAAAACCTTTCTCAGCAGAGGCAGGCACCCTCTCCCTTGTACCAGATAGCTCGGCAGAGCCTTCCGAGAAACATGCTGCGTCATTCAGCTTGAACGTGGGACGCGGAGGGGAGAGGACGCTTTCTCCCCGTTTGGAGGCGCCTTGCGCTTGGCTTCAAAGCTGCCTGAACAGCACTAGCGGCCGACGTCTCTGCACGGCAGGATTGTCGTTGTGGGCCGAGGCTGCGTGTTCTCTCAAAGCGAAAACCGTGCTGGCAATCCCTTTCTAGAAACTCCTCCCACGGCACCACATGGTCAGCTCCGGCCGAACGAAAGGTGACCTCAGGCCTCAGGGTAAGTTCCAGTGTTTCACTTCGGGGGAGTTGGGTGTGCAGTGGTTTCCATGAAGCCATACTCCACCACGGAGTGCCTTAACTCTGCGACGCTCCTGGGGGCACACAGGATAGGAGCTCGTTCGCCAATTTCGCAGGATGACTTCTCTCCGTGCCGGAACGGCGGCTCCTGGCTTCTGAGGAACCTTAGCCTAAACAGGGCCCTGGAGAAAGCTCTTCACGTTCATAGCAAGGGCAACGTACTGCTCTCTGGCTTGACTGGGTTGAGCGCCCCAGTCGTCAAAGAGCCTCGCGAAGGCAGTGCTGCGCAGACGCCCTTTGCCAGTCGCACGGCCTCCTTGACTGAAAGAGAACGGCAGTGCCAGAAGGCACCGTGCTGACGACTGGCTCCAGGAGGAGACTCGGGACAGCACTCTCACAGAAGCGAAAGCTGGGCTGTGGGCCCAGCCTGAGGACCAGCACGTTTTCCACACTTAACACAGCTAAGGCATTTGCCAGACGATAGCCTTGGTCACTGAGGCCTATCTAAGGTACTGCCATACTTACCCACTAGATCCCACGCAGAGGTCCCTGTGCTCTCAAGGGCCTCCACGGAAGGGCCCTGTTCCTCCCGTGTGTTTCCTTGAGGGAATCAGAAACCACTGAGGATAACTACGTACGCTCCGCTTTGAAACTGGGCGACCCTGGGCAAACCTTATTCCCCTCCGTGGTAGACGAGACAGTTGCGGGTCCTAAGCTGCCTGAAGCACACTCCTCGCGCCCACCTTCTCTTTGCTGCCTGAAGGCCTCACATAAGAGGCCTGAGTTTACTCGTGACGGAAGCCGTCTGAGTGTACTCGTGTGAGGCCTGCTGCTCTCAGTTCCTTGCTGGGAGCTTCAGCAAGAGCACTCTGGAGCTCGCCGACAAAAGAACTGTGAGCCCCCCCGGCCTCAAGTAAAAGTCCAGATTTCCCCCCTCAGTAACACCTCGGAGTGCCATAGGAGCGAAGAAGCATGCGTTAACGGAATGCTTCAACAGTGCTAGGGATTTATTTCACGAGACACTGTGCACTCACGTTCGTTGTAAGAACTGTCAAAGGGCACTGTATGCCGTCCAACCCCTCCGTTGCGTTTGAGCCACAGGAAGTAAATGCATTCGTTTGATTAAGCTCCGTGAACGTGCAACGACGATGGCGAAGCGCTGCCCTGTTCGCTCGAAAGCTCTCGTTTGTACGGCCTTCCAACGGCCTCAGGGTACGCACTTCTAAACAGCCTTACATTCCATGCTGGTGTGCCCCCAATTAGGAATTTGGGCTCTTCTGTGAGACACCAATGTGCGTCCCAAATGAAACCGTGGGGCTCCCCCAGGACGTCTGCGGACGGCAGTCGGTTGCAGGCTGTTTACTTCAAGCCGGAGAAAGAAAACGAGGACAGCTTCCCCAGGGACGATTCTGGACCCTTGGGACCATCCAGAATCACCAAAGCCTAAACTTTGCACGGCCTGGGGAACGCTCTTCCTCATGTCCAGCAATCCCCACGTCAAAACCTTTCTCAGCAGAGGCAGGCACCCTCTCCCTTGTACCAGATAGCTCGGCAGAGCCTTCCGAGAAACATGCTGCGTCATTCAGCTTGAACGTGGGACGCGGAGGGGAGAGGACGCTTTCTCCCCGTTTGGAGGCGCCTTGCGCTTGGCTTCAAAGCTGCCTGAACAGCACTAGCGGCCCGACGTCCCTGCACGGCAGGATTGTCGTTGTGGGCCGAGGCTGCGTGTTCTCTCAAAGCGAAAACCGTGCTGGCAATCCCTTTCTAGAAACTCCTCCCACGGCACCACATGATCAGCTCCGGCCGAACGAAAGGTGACCTCAGGCCTCAGGGTAAGTTCCAGTGTTTCACTTCGGGGGAGTTGGGTGTGCAGTGGTTTCCATGAAGCCATACTCTACCACGGAGTGCCTTAACTCTGCGACGCTCCTGGGGGCACACAGGATAGGAGCTCGTTCGCCAATTTCGCAGGATGACTTCTCTCCGTGCCGGAACGGCGGCTCCTGGCTTCTGAGGAACCTTAGCCTAAACAGGGCCCTGGAGAAAGCTCTTCACGTTCATAGCAAGGGCAACGTACTGCTCTCTGGCTTGTCTGGGTTGAGCGCCCCAGTCGTCAAAGAGCCTCGCGAAGGCAGTGCTGCGCAGACTCCCTTTGCCAGTCGCACGGCCTCCTTGACTGAAAGAGAACTGCAGTGCCAGAAGGCACTGTGCTGACGACTGGCTCCAGGAGGAGACTCGGGACAGCACTCTCACAGAAGCGAAAGCTGGGCTGTGGGCCCAGCCTGAGGACCGGCACGTTTTCCACAGTTAACACAGCTAAGGCATGAGCCAGACGACAGCCTTGGTCACTGAGGTCTATCTAAGGTACTGCCATACTTACCCACTAGATCCCACGCAGAGGTCCCTGTGCCCACAAGGGCCTCCACGGAAGGGCCCTGTTCCTCCCGTGTGTTTCCTTGAGGGAATCAGAAACCACTGAGGATAACTACGTGAGCTCCGCTTTGAAACTGGGCGACCCTGGGCAAACCTTATTCCCCTCCGTGGTAGACGAGACAGTTGCGGGTCCTAAGCTGCCTGAAGCACACTCCTCGCGCCCACCTTCTCTTTGCTGCCTGAAGGCCTCACATAAGAGGCCTGAGTTTACTCGTGACGGAAGCCGTCTGAGTGTACTCGTGTGAGGCCTGCTGCTCTCAGTTCCTTGCTGGGAGCTTCAACAAGAGCACTCTGGAGCTCGCTCACAAAAGAACTGTGAGCCCCCCCGGCCTCAAGTAAAAGTCCAGATTTCCCCCGTCAGTAACACCTCGGTGTGCCATAGGAGCGAAGAAGCATGCGTTAACGGAATGCTTCAACAGTGCTAGGGATTTATTTCACGAGACACTGGGCACTCACTTTCGTTGTAAGAACTGTCAAAGGGCACTGTATGCCGTCCAACCCCTCCGTTGCGTTTGAGCCACAGGAAGTAAATGCATTCGTTTGATTAAGCTCCGTGAACGTGCAACGACGATGGCGAAGCGCTGCCCTGTTCGCTCGAAAGCTCTCGTTTGTACGGCCTTCCAACGGCCTCAGGGTGCACACTTCTAAACAGCCTTACATTCCATGCTGGTGTGCCCCCAATTAGGAATTTGGGCTCTTCTGTGAGACACCGATGTGCGTCCCAAATGAAACCGGGGGGCTCCCCCAGGACGTCTGCGGACGGCAGTCGCTTGCCAGCTGTTTACTTCAAGCCGGAGAAAGAAAACGAGGACAGCTTCCCCAGGGACGATTCTGGACCCTTGGGACCATCCAGAATCACCAAAGCCTAAACTTTGCACGGCCTGGGGAACGCTCTTCCTCATGTCCAGCAATCCCCACGTCAAAACCTTTCTCAGCAGAGGCAGGCACCCTCTCCCTTGTACCAGATAGCTCGGCAGAGCCTTCCGAGAAACATGCTGCGTCATTCAGCTTGAACGTGGGACGCGGAGGGGAGAGGACGCTTTCTCCCCGTTTGGAGGCGCCTTGCGCTTGGCTTCAAAGCTGCCTGAACAGCACTAGCGGCCGACGTCTCTGCACGGCAGGATTGTCGTTGTGGGCCGAGGCTGCGTGTTCTCTCAAAGCGAAAACCGTGCTGGCAATCCCTTTCTAGAAACTCCTCCCACGGCACCACATGGTCAGCTCCGGCCGAACGAAAGGTGACCTCAGGCCTCAGGGTAAGTTCCAGTGTTTCACTTCGGGGGAGTTGGGTGTGCAGTGGTTTCCATGAAGCCATACTCCACCACGGAGTGCCTTAACTCTGCGACGCTCCTGGGGGCACACAGGAAAGGAGCTCGTTCGCCAATTTCGCAGGATGACTTCTCTCCGTGCCGGAACGGCGGCTCCTGGCTTCTGAGGAAACTTAGCCTAAACAGGGCCCTGGAGAAAGCTCTTCACGTTCATAGCAAGGGCAACGTACTGCTCTCTGGCTTGTCTGGGTTGAGCGCCCCAGTCGTCAAAGAGCCTCGCGAAGGCAGTGCTGCGCAGACGCCCTTTGCCAGTCGCACGGCCTCCTTGACTGAAAGAGAACGGCAGTGCCAGAAGGCACCGTGCTGACGACTGGCTCCAGGAGGAGACTCGGGACAGCACTCTCACAGAAGCGAAAGCTGGGCTGTGGGCCCAGCCTGAGGACCAGCACGTTTTCCACACTTAACACAGCTAAGGCATGAGCCAGACGACAGCCTTGGTCACCGAGGCCTATCTAAGGTACTGCCATACTTACCCACTAGATCCCACGCAGAAGTCCCTGTGCCCACAAGGGCCTCCACGGAAGGGCCCTGTTCCTCCCGTGTGTTTCCTTGAGGGAATCAGAAACCACTGAGGATAACTACGTGAGCTCCGCTTTGAAACTGGGCGACCCTGGGCAAACCTTATTCCCCTCCGTGGTAGACGAGACAGTTGCGGGTCCTAAGCTGCCTGAAGCACACTCCTCGCGCCCACCATCTCTTTGCTGCCGGAAGGCCTCACATAAGAGGCCTGAGTTTACTCGTGACGGAAGCCGTCTGAGTGTACTCGTGTGAGGCCTGCTGCTCTCAGTTCCTTGCTGGGAGCTTCAGCAAGAGCACTCTGGAGCTCGCCGACAAAAGAATTGTGAGCCACCCCCGGCCTCAAGTAAAAGTCCAGATTTCCGCCCTCAGTAACACCTCGGAGTGCCATAGGAGCGAAGAAGCATGCGTTAACGGAATGCTTCAACAGTGCTAGGGATTTATTTCACGAGACCCTGTGCACTCACGTTCGTTGTAAGAACTGTCAAAGGGCACTGTAGGCCGTCCAAACCCTCCGTTGCGTTTGAGCCACAGGAAGTAAATGCATTCGTTTGATTAAGCTCCGTGAACGTGCAACGACGATGGCGAAGCGCTGCCCTGTTCGCTCGAAAGCTCTCGTTTGTACGGCCTTCCAACGGCCTCAGGGTACGCACTTCTAAACAGCCTTACATTCCATGCTGGTGTGCCCCCAGTTAGGAATTTGGGCTCTTCTGTGAGACACCAATGTGCGTCCCAAATGAAACCGTGGGGCTCCCCCAGGACGTCTGCGGACGGCAGTCGGTTGCAGGCTGTTTACTTCAAGCCGGAGAAAGAAAACGAGGACAGCTTCCCCAGGGATGATTCTGGACCGTTGGGACCATCCAGAATCACCAAAGCCTAAACTTTGCACGGCCTGGGGAACGCTCTTCCTCATGTCCAGCAATCCCCACGTCAAAACCTTTCTCAGCAGAGGCAGGCACCCTCTCCCTTGTACCAGATAGCTCGGCAGAGCCTTCCGAGAAACATGCTGCGTCATTCAGCTTGAACGTGGGACGCGGAGGGGAGAGGACGCTTTCTCCCCGTTTGGAGGCGCCTTGCGCTTGGCTTCAAAGCTGCCTGAACAGCACTAGCGGCCCGACGTCTCTGCACGGCAGGATTGTCGTTGTGGGCCGAGGCTGCGTGTTCTCTCAAAGCGAAAACCGTGCTGGCAATCCCTTTCTAGAAACTCCTCCCACGGCACCACATGGTCAGCTCCGGCCGAACGAAAGGTGACCTCAGGCCTCAGGGTAAGTTCCAGTGTTTCACTTCGGGGGAGTTGGGTGTGCAGTGGTTTCCATGAAGCCATACTCCACCACGGAGTGCCTTAACTCTGCGACGCTCCTGGGGGCACACAGGATAGGAGCTCGTTCGCCAATTTCGCAGGATGACTTCTCTCCGTGCCGCAACGGCGGCTCCTGGCTTCTGAGGAAACTTAGCCTAAACAGGGCCCTGGAGAAAGCTCTTCACGTTCATAGCAAGGGCAACGTACTGCTCTCTGGCTTGTCTGGGTTGAGCGCCCCAGTCGTCAAAGAGCCTCGCGAAGGCAGTGCTGCGCAGACGCCCTTTGCCAGTCGCACGCATCCTTGACTGAAAGAGAACGGCAGTGCCAGAAGGCACCGTGCTGACGACTGGCTCCAGGAGGAGACTCGGGACAGCACTCTCACAGAAGCGAAAGCTGGGCTGTGGGCCCAGCCTGAGGATCAGCACGTTTTCCACACTTAACACAGCTAAGGCATGAGCCAGACGACAGCCTTGGTCACCGAGGCCTATCTAAGGTACTGCCATACTTACCCACTAGATCCCACGCAGAGGTCCCTGTGCCCACAAGGGCCTCCACGGAAGGGCCCTGTTCCTCCCGTGTGTTTCCTTGAGGGAATCAGAAACCACTGAGGATAACTACGTGAGCTCCGCTTTGAAACTGGGCGACCCTGGGCAAACCTTATTCCCCTCCGTGGTAGACGAGACAGTTGCGGGTCCTAAGCTGCCTGAAGCACACTCCTCGCGCCCACCTTCGCTTTGCTGCCGGAAGGCCTCACATAAGAGGCCTGAGTTTACTCGTGACGGAAGCCGTCTGAGTGTACTCGTGTGAGGCCTGCTGCTCTCAGTTCCTTGCTGGGAGCTTCAGCAAGAGTACTCTGGAGCTCGCCGACAAAAGAATTGTGAGCCCCCCCCGGCCTCAAGTAAAAGTCCAGATTTCCCCCCTCAGTAACACCTCGGAGTGCCATAGGAGCGAAGAAGCATGCGTTAACGGAATGCTTCAACAGTGCTAGGGATTTATTTCACGAGACCCTGTGCACTCACGTTCGTTGTAAGAACTGTCAAAGGGCACTGTATGCCGTCCAACCCCTCCGTTGCGTTTGAGCCACAGGAAGTAAATGCATTCGTTTGATTAAGCTCCGTGAACGTGCAACGACGATGGCGAAGCGCTGCCCTGTTCGCTCGAAAGCTCTCGTTTGTACGGCCTTCCAACGGCCTCAGGGTACGCACTTCTAAACAGCCTTACATTCCATGCTGGTGTGCCCCCAGTTAGGAATTTGGGCTCTTCTGTGAGACACCAATGTGCGTCCCAAATGAAACCGGGGGGCTCCCCCAGGACGTCTGCGGACGGCAGTCGGTTGCAGGCTGTTTACTTCCAGCCGGAGAAAGAAAACGAGGACAGCTTCCCCAGGGACGATTCTGGACCGTTGGGACCATCCAGAATCACCAAAGCCTAAACTTTGCACGGCCTGGGGAACGCTCTTCCTCATGTCCAGCAATCCCCACGTCAAAACCTTTCTCAGCAGAGGCAGGCACCCTCTCCCTTGTACCAGATAGCTCGGCAGAGCCTTCCGAGAAACATGCTGCGTCATTCAGCTTGAACGTGGGACGCGGAGGGGAGAGGACGCTTTCTCCCCGTTTGGAGGCGCCTTGCGCTTGGCTTCAAAGCTGCCTGAACAGCACTAGCGGCCCGACGTCTCTGCACGGCAGGATTGTCGTTGTGGGCCGAGGCTGCGTGTTCTCTCAAAGCGAAAACCGTGCTGGCAATCCCTTTCTAGAAACTCCTCCCACGGCACCACATGGTCAGCTCCGGCCGAACGAAAGGTGACCTCAGGCCTCAGGGTAAGTTCCAGTGTTTCACTTCGGGGGAGTTGGGTGTGCAGTGGTTTCCATGAAGCCATACTCCACCACGGAGTGCCTTAACTCTGCGACGCTCCTGGGGGCACACAGGATAGGAGCTCGTTCGCCAATTTCGCAGGATGACTTCTCTCCGTGCCGGAACGGCGGCTCCTGGCTTCTGAGGAACCTTAGCCTAAACAGGGCCCTGGAGAAAGCTCTTCACGTTCATAGCAAGGGCAACGTACTGCTCTCTGGCTTGACTGGGTTGAGCGCCCCAGTCGTCAAAGAGCCTCGCGAAGGCAGTGCTGCGCAGACGCCCTTTGCCAGTCGCACGGCCTCCTTGACTGAAAGAGAACGGCAGTGCCAGAAGGCACCGTGCTGACGACTGGCTCCAGGAGGAGACTCGGGACAGCACTCTCACAGAAGCGAAAGCTGGGCTGTGGGCCCAGCCTGAGGACCAGCACGTTTTCCACACTTAACACAGCTAAGGCATTTGCCAGAAGACAGCCTTGGTCACTGAGGCCTATCTAAGGTACTGCCATACTTACCCACTAGATCCCACGCAGAGCTCCCTGTGCTCTCAAGGGCCTCCACGGAAGGGCCCTGTTCCTCCCGTGTGTTTCCTTGAGGGAATCAGAAACCACTGAGGATAACTACGTACGCTCCGCTTTGAAACTGGGCGACCCTGGGCAAACCTTATTCCCCTCCGTGGTAGACGAGACAGTTGCGGGTCCTAAGCTGCCTGAAGCACACTCCTCGCGCCCACCTTCTCTTTGCTGCCTGAAGGCCTCACATAAGAGGCCTGAGTTTACTCGTGACGGAAGCCGTCTGAGTGTACTCGTGTGAGGCCTGCTGCTCTCAGTTCCTTGCTGGGAGCTTCAGCAAGAGCACTCTGGAGGTCGCCGACAAAAGAACTGTGAGCCCCACCGGCCTCAAGTAAAAGTCCAGATTTCCCCCGTCAGTAACACCTCGGAGTGCCATAGGAGCGAAGAAGCATGCGTTAACGGAATGCTTCAACAGTGCTAGGGATTTATTTCACGAGACACTGTGCACTCACGTTCGTTGTAAGAACTGTCAAAGGGCACTGTATGCCGTCCAACCCCTCCGTTGCGTTTGAGCCACAGGAAGTAAATGCATTCGTTTGATTAAGCTCCGTGAACGTGCAACGACGATGGCGAAGCGCTGCCCTGTTCGCTCGAAAGCTCTCGTTTGTACGGCCTTCCAACGGCCTCAGGGTACGCACTTCTAAACAGCCTTACATTCCATGCTGGTGTGCCCCCAATTAGGAATTTGGGCTCTTCTGTGAGACACCAATGTGCGTCCCAAATGAAACCGTGGGGCTCCCCCAGGACGTCTGCGGACGGCAGTCGGTTGCAGGCTGTTTACTTCAAGCCGGAGAAAGAAAACGAGGACAGCTTCCCCAGGGACGATTCTGGACCCTTGGGACCATCCAGAATCACCAAAGCCTAAACTTTGCACGGCCTGGGGAACGCTCTTCCTCATGTCCAGCAATCCCCACGTCAAAACCTTTCTCAGCAGAGGCAGGCACCCTCTCCCTTGTACCAGATAGCTCGGCAGAGCCTTCCGAGAAACATGCTGCGTCATTCAGCTTGAACGTGGGACGCGGAGGGGAGAGGACGCTTTCTCCCCGTTTGGAGGCGCCTTGCGCTTGGCTTCAAAGCTGCCTGAACAGCACTAGCGGCCCGACGTCTCTGCACGGCAGGATTGTCGTTGTGGGCCGAGGCTGCGTGTTCTCTCAAAGCGAAAACCGTGCTGGCAATCCCTTTCTAGAAACTCCTCCCACGGCACCACATGGTCAGCTCCGGCCGAACGAAAGGTGACCTCAGGCCTCAGGGTAAGTTCCAGTGTTTCACTTCGGGGGAGTTGGGTGTGCAGTGGTTTCCATGAAGCCATACTCCACCACGGAGTGCCTTAACTCTGCGACGCTCCTGGGGACACACAGGAAAGGAGCTCGTTCGCCAATTTCGCAGGATGACTTCTCTCCGTGCCGGAACGGCGGCTCCTGGCTTCTGAGGAAACTTAGCCTAAACAGGGCCCTGGAGAAAGCTCTTCACGTTCATAGCAAGGGCAACGTACTGCTCTCTGGCTTGTCTGGGTTGAGCGCCCCAGTCGTCAAAGAGCCTCGCGAAGGCAGTGCTGCGCAGACGCCCTTTGCCAGTCGCACGCATCCTTGACTGAAAGAGAACGGCAGTGCCAGAAGGCACCGTGCTGACGACTGGCTCCAGGAGGAGACTCGGGACAGCACTCTCACAGAAGCGAAAGCTGGGCTGTGGGCCCAGCCTGAGGACCAGCACGTTTTCCACACTTAACACAGCTAAGGCATTTGCCAGAAGACAGCCTTGGTCACTGAGGCCTATCTAAGGTACTGCCATACTTACCCACTAGATCCCACGCAGAGCTCCCTGTGCTCTCAAGGGCCTCCACGGAAGGGCCCTGTTCCTCCCGTGTGTTTCCTTGAGGGAATCAGAAACCACTGAGGATAACTACGTACGCTCCGCTTTGAAACTGGGCGACCCTGGGCAAACCTTATTCCCCTCCGTGGTAGACGAGACAGTTGCGGGTCCTAAGCTGCCTGAAGCACACTCCTCGCGCCCACCTTCTCTTTGCTGCCTGAAGGCCTCACATAAGAGGCCTGAGTTTACTCGTGACGGAAGCCGTCTGAGTGTACTCGTGTGAGGCCTGCTGCTCTCAGTTCCTTGCTGGGAGCTTCAGCAAGAGCACTCTGGAGCTCGCCGACAAAAGAACTGTGAGCCCCACCGGCCTCAAGTAAAAGTCCAGATTTCCCCCGTCAGTAACACCTCGGAGTGCCATAGGAGCGAAGAAGCATGCGTTAACGGAATGCTTCAACAGTGCTAGGGATTTATTTCACGAGACACTGTGCACTCACGTTCGTTGTAAGAACTGTCAAAGGGCACTGTATGCCGTCCAACCCCTCCGTTGCGTTTGAGCCACAGGAAGTAAATGCATTCGTTTGATTAAGCTCCGTGAACGTGCAACGACGATGGCGAAGCGCTGCCCTGTTCGCTCGAAAGCTCTCGTTTGTACGGCCTTCCAACGGCCTCAGGGTACGCACTTCTAAACAGCCTTACATTCCATGCTGGTGTGCCCCCAGTTAGGAATTTGGGCTCTTCTGTGAGACACCAATGTGCGTCCCAAATGAAACCGGGGGGCTCCCCCAGGACGTCTGCGGACGGCAGTCGGTTGCAGGCTGTTTACTTCCAGCCGGAGAAAGAAAACGAGGACAGCTTCCCCAGGGACGATTCTGGACCGTTGGGACCATCCAGAATCACCAAAGCCTAAACTTTGCACGGCCTGGGGAACGCTCTTCCTCATGTCCAGCAATCCCCACGTCAAAACCTTTCTCAGCAGAGGCAGGCACCCTCTCCCTTGTACCAGATAGCTCGGCAGAGCCTTCCGAGAAACATGCTGCGTCATTCAGCTTGAACGTGGGACGCGGAGGGGAGAGGACGCTTTCTCCCCGTTTGGAGGCGCCTTGCGCTTGGCTTCAAAGCTGCCTGAACAGCACTAGCGGCCGACGTCTCTGCACGGCAGGATTGTCGTTGTGGGCCGAGGCTGCGTGTTCTCTCAAAGCGAAAACCGTGCTGGCAATCCCTTTCTAGAAACTCCTCCCACGGCACCACATGGTCAGCTCCGGCCGAACGAAAGGTGACCTCAGGCCTCAGGGTAAGTTCCAGTGTTTCACTTCGGGGGAGTTGGGTGTGCAGTGGTTTCCATGAAGCCATACTCCACCACGGAGTGCCTTAACTCTGCGACGCTCCTGGGGGCACACAGGAAAGGAGCTCGTTCGCCAATTTCGCAGGATGACTTCTCTCCGTGCCGGAACGGCGGCTCCTGGCTTCTGAGGAAACTTAGCCTAAACAGGGCCCTGGAGAAAGCTCTTCACGTTCATAGCAAGGGCAACGTACTGCTCTCTGGCTTGTCTGGGTTGAGCGCCCCAGTCGTCAAAGAGCCTCGCGAAGGCAGTGCTGCGCAGACGCCCTTTGCCAGTCGCACGGCCTCCTTGACTGAAAGAGAACGGCAGTGCCAGAAGGCACCGTGCTGACGACTGGCTCCAGGAGGAGACTCGGGACAGCACTCTCACAGAAGCGAAAGCTGGGCTGTGGGCCCAGCCTGAGGACCAGCACGTTTTCCACACTTAACACAGCTAAGGCATGAGCCAGACGACAGCCTTGGTCACCGAGGCCTATCTAAGGTACTGCCATACTTACCCACTAGATCCCACGCAGAAGTCCCTGTGCCCACAAGGGCCTCCACGGAAGGGCCCTGTTCCTCCCGTGTGTTTCCTTGAGGGAATCAGAAACCACTGAGGATAACTACGTGAGCTCCGCTTTGAAACTGGGCGACCCTGGGCAAACCTTATTCCCCTCCGTGGTAGACGAGACAGTTGCGGGTCCTAAGCTGCCTGAAGCACACTCCTCGCGCCCACCATCTCTTTGCTGCCGGAAGGCCTCACATAAGAGGCCTGAGTTTACTCGTGACGGAAGCCGTCTGAGTGTACTCGTGTGAGGCCTGCTGCTCTCAGTTCCTTGCTGGGAGCTTCAGCAAGAGCACTCTGGAGCTCGCCGACAAAAGAATTGTGAGCCACCCCCGGCCTCAAGTAAAAGTCCAGATTTCCGCCCTCAGTAACACCTCGGAGTGCCATAGGAGCGAAGAAGCATGCGTTAACGGAATGCTTCAACAGTGCTAGGGATTTATTTCACGAGACCCTGTGCACTCACGTTCGTTGTAAGAACTGTCAAAGGGCACTGTAGGCCGTCCAAACCCTCCGTTGCGTTTGAGCCACAGGAAGTAAATGCATTCGTTTGATTAAGCTCCGTGAACGTGCAACGACGATGGCGAAGCGCTGCCCTGTTCGCTCGAAAGCTCTCGTTTGTACGGCCTTCCAACGGCCTCAGGGTACGCACTTCTAAACAGCCTTACATTCCATGCTGGTGTGCCCCCAGTTAGGAATTTGGGCTCTTCTGTGAGACACCAATGTGCGTCCCAAATGAAACCGTGGGGCTCCCCCAGGACGTCTGCGGACGGCAGTCGGTTGCAGGCTGTTTACTTCAAGCCGGAGAAAGAAAACGAGGACAGCTTCCCCAGGGATGATTCTGGACCGTTGGGACCATCCAGAATCACCAAAGCCTAAACTTTGCACGGCCTGGGGAACGCTCTTCCTCATGTCCAGCAATCCCCACGTCAAAACCTTTCTCAGCAGAGGCAGGCACCCTCTCCCTTGTACCAGATAGCTCGGCAGAGCCTTCCGAGAAACATGCTGCGTCATTCAGCTTGAACGTGGGACGCGGAGGGGAGAGGACGCTTTCTCCCCGTTTGGAGGCGCCTTGCGCTTGGCTTCAAAGCTGCCTGAACAGCACTAGCGGCCCGACGTCTCTGCACGGCAGGATTGTCGTTGTGGGCCGAGGCTGCGTGTTCTCTCAAAGCGAAAACCGTGCTGGCAATCCCTTTCTAGAAACTCCTCCCACGGCACCACATGGTCAGCTCCGGCCGAACGAAAGGTGACCTCAGGCCTCAGGGTAAGTTCCAGTGTTTCACTTCGGGGGAGTTGGGTGTGCAGTGGTTTCCATGAAGCCATACTCCACCACGGAGTGCCTTAACTCTGCGACGCTCCTGGGGGCACACAGGATAGGAGCTCGTTCGCCAATTTCGCAGGATGACTTCTCTCCGTGCCGCAACGGCGGCTCCTGGCTTCTGAGGAAACTTAGCCTAAACAGGGCCCTGGAGAAAGCTCTTCACGTTCATAGCAAGGGCAACGTACTGCTCTCTGGCTTGTCTGGGTTGAGCGCCCCAGTCGTCAAAGAGCCTCGCGAAGGCAGTGCTGCGCAGACGCCCTTTGCCAGTCGCACGCATCCTTGACTGAAAGAGAACGGCAGTGCCAGAAGGCACCGTGCTGACGACTGGCTCCAGGAGGAGACTCGGGACAGCACTCTCACAGAAGCGAAAGCTGGGCTGTGGGCCCAGCCTGAGGATCAGCACGTTTTCCACACTTAACACAGCTAAGGCATGAGCCAGACGACAGCCTTGGTCACCGAGGCCTATCTAAGGTACTGCCATACTTACCCACTAGATCCCACGCAGAGGTCCCTGTGCCCACAAGGGCCTCCACGGAAGGGCCCTGTTCCTCCCGTGTGTTTCCTTGAGGGAATCAGAAACCACTGAGGATAACTACGTGAGCTCCGCTTTGAAACTGGGCGACCCTGGGCAAACCTTATTCCCCTCCGTGGTAGACGAGACAGTTGCGGGTCCTAAGCTGCCTGAAGCACACTCCTCGCGCCCACCTTCGCTTTGCTGCCGGAAGGCCTCACATAAGAGGCCTGAGTTTACTCGTGACGGAAGCCGTCTGAGTGTACTCGTGTGAGGCCTGCTGCTCTCAGTTCCTTGCTGGGAGCTTCAGCAAGAGTACTCTGGAGCTCGCCGACAAAAGAATTGTGAGCCCCCCCCGGCCTCAAGTAAAAGTCCAGATTTCCCCCCTCAGTAACACCTCGGAGTGCCATAGGAGCGAAGAAGCATGCGTTAACGGAATGCTTCAACAGTGCTAGGGATTTATTTCACGAGACCCTGTGCACTCACGTTCGTTGTAAGAACTGTCAAAGGGCACTGTATGCCGTCCAACCCCTCCGTTGCGTTTGAGCCACAGGAAGTAAATGCATTCGTTTGATTAAGCTCCGTGAACGTGCAACGACGATGGCGAAGCGCTGCCCTGTTCGCTCGAAAGCTCTCGTTTGTACGGCCTTCCAACGGCCTCAGGGTACGCACTTCTAAACAGCCTTACATTCCATGCTGGTGTGCCCCCAGTTAGGAATTTGGGCTCTTCTGTGAGACACCAATGTGCGTCCCAAATGAAACCGGGGGGCTCCCCCAGGACGTCTGCGGACGGCAGTCGGTTGCAGGCTGTTTACTTCCAGCCGGAGAAAGAAAACGAGGACAGCTTCCCCAGGGACGATTCTGGACCGTTGGGACCATCCAGAATCACCAAAGCCTAAACTTTGCACGGCCTGGGGAACGCTCTTCCTCATGTCCAGCAATCCCCACGTCAAAACCTTTCTCAGCAGAGGCAGGCACCCTCTCCCTTGTACCAGATAGCTCGGCAGAGCCTTCCGAGAAACATGCTGCGTCATTCAGCTTGAACGTGGGACGCGGAGGGGAGAGGACGCTTTCTCCCCGTTTGGAGGCGCCTTGCGCTTGGCTTCAAAGCTGCCTGAACAGCACTAGCGGCCCGACGTCTCTGCACGGCAGGATTGTCGTTGTGGGCCGAGGCTGCGTGTTCTCTCAAAGCGAAAACCGTGCTGGCAATCCCTTTCTAGAAACTCCTCCCACGGCACCACATGGTCAGCTCCGGCCGAACGAAAGGTGACCTCAGGCCTCAGGGTAAGTTCCAGTGTTTCACTTCGGGGGAGTTGGGTGTGCAGTGGTTTCCATGAAGCCATACTCCACCACGGAGTGCCTTAACTCTGCGACGCTCCTGGGGGCACACAGGATAGGAGCTCGTTCGCCAATTTCGCAGGATGACTTCTCTCCGTGCCGGAACGGCGGCTCCTGGCTTCTGAGGAACCTTAGCCTAAACAGGGCCCTGGAGAAAGCTCTTCACGTTCATAGCAAGGGCAACGTACTGCTCTCTGGCTTGACTGGGTTGAGCGCCCCAGTCGTCAAAGAGCCTCGCGAAGGCAGTGCTGCGCAGACGCCCTTTGCCAGTCGCACGGCCTCCTTGACTGAAAGAGAACGGCAGTGCCAGAAGGCACCGTGCTGACGACTGGCTCCAGGAGGAGACTCGGGACAGCACTCTCACAGAAGCGAAAGCTGGGCTGTGGGCCCAGCCTGAGGACCAGCACGTTTTCCACACTTAACACAGCTAAGGCATTTGCCAGAAGACAGCCTTGGTCACTGAGGCCTATCTAAGGTACTGCCATACTTACCCACTAGATCCCACGCAGAGCTCCCTGTGCTCTCAAGGGCCTCCACGGAAGGGCCCTGTTCCTCCCGTGTGTTTCCTTGAGGGAATCAGAAACCACTGAGGATAACTACGTACGCTCCGCTTTGAAACTGGGCGACCCTGGGCAAACCTTATTCCCCTCCGTGGTAGACGAGACAGTTGCGGGTCCTAAGCTGCCTGAAGCACACTCCTCGCGCCCACCTTCTCTTTGCTGCCTGAAGGCCTCACATAAGAGGCCTGAGTTTACTCGTGACGGAAGCCGTCTGAGTGTACTCGTGTGAGGCCTGCTGCTCTCAGTTCCTTGCTGGGAGCTTCAGCAAGAGCACTCTGGAGGTCGCCGACAAAAGAACTGTGAGCCCCACCGGCCTCAAGTAAAAGTCCAGATTTCCCCCGTCAGTAACACCTCGGAGTGCCATAGGAGCGAAGAAGCATGCGTTAACGGAATGCTTCAACAGTGCTAGGGATTTATTTCACGAGACACTGTGCACTCACGTTCGTTGTAAGAACTGTCAAAGGGCACTGTATGCCGTCCAACCCCTCCGTTGCGTTTGAGCCACAGGAAGTAAATGCATTCGTTTGATTAAGCTCCGTGAACGTGCAACGACGATGGCGAAGCGCTGCCCTGTTCGCTCGAAAGCTCTCGTTTGTACGGCCTTCCAACGGCCTCAGGGTACGCACTTCTAAACAGCCTTACATTCCATGCTGGTGTGCCCCCAATTAGGAATTTGGGCTCTTCTGTGAGACACCAATGTGCGTCCCAAATGAAACCGTGGGGCTCCCCCAGGACGTCTGCGGACGGCAGTCGGTTGCAGGCTGTTTACTTCAAGCCGGAGAAAGAAAACGAGGACAGCTTCCCCAGGGACGATTCTGGACCCTTGGGACCATCCAGAATCACCAAAGCCTAAACTTTGCACGGCCTGGGGAACGCTCTTCCTCATGTCCAGCAATCCCCACGTCAAAACCTTTCTCAGCAGAGGCAGGCACCCTCTCCCTTGTACCAGATAGCTCGGCAGAGCCTTCCGAGAAACATGCTGCGTCATTCAGCTTGAACGTGGGACGCGGAGGGGAGAGGACGCTTTCTCCCCGTTTGGAGGCGCCTTGCGCTTGGCTTCAAAGCTGCCTGAACAGCACTAGCGGCCCGACGTCTCTGCACGGCAGGATTGTCGTTGTGGGCCGAGGCTGCGTGTTCTCTCAAAGCGAAAACCGTGCTGGCAATCCCTTTCTAGAAACTCCTCCCACGGCACCACATGGTCAGCTCCGGCCGAACGAAAGGTGACCTCAGGCCTCAGGGTAAGTTCCAGTGTTTCACTTCGGGGGAGTTGGGTGTGCAGTGGTTTCCATGAAGCCATACTCCACCACGGAGTGCCTTAACTCTGCGACGCTCCTGGGGACACACAGGAAAGGAGCTCGTTCGCCAATTTCGCAGGATGACTTCTCTCCGTGCCGGAACGGCGGCTCCTGGCTTCTGAGGAAACTTAGCCTAAACAGGGCCCTGGAGAAAGCTCTTCACGTTCATAGCAAGGGCAACGTACTGCTCTCTGGCTTGTCTGGGTTGAGCGCCCCAGTCGTCAAAGAGCCTCGCGAAGGCAGTGCTGCGCAGACGCCCTTTGCCAGTCGCACGCATCCTTGACTGAAAGAGAACGGCAGTGCCAGAAGGCACCGTGCTGACGACTGGCTCCAGGAGGAGACTCGGGACAGCACTCTCACAGAAGCGAAAGCTGGGCTGTGGGCCCAGCCTGAGGACCAGCACGTTTTCCACACTTAACACAGCTAAGGCATTTGCCAGAAGACAGCCTTGGTCACTGAGGCCTATCTAAGGTACTGCCATACTTACCCACTAGATCCCACGCAGAGCTCCCTGTGCTCTCAAGGGCCTCCACGGAAGGGCCCTGTTCCTCCCGTGTGTTTCCTTGAGGGAATCAGAAACCACTGAGGATAACTACGTACGCTCCGCTTTGAAACTGGGCGACCCTGGGCAAACCTTATTCCCCTCCGTGGTAGACGAGACAGTTGCGGGTCCTAAGCTGCCTGAAGCACACTCCTCGCGCCCACCTTCTCTTTGCTGCCTGAAGGCCTCACATAAGAGGCCTGAGTTTACTCGTGACGGAAGCCGTCTGAGTGTACTCGTGTGAGGCCTGCTGCTCTCAGTTCCTTGCTGGGAGCTTCAGCAAGAGCACTCTGGAGCTCGCCGACAAAAGAACTGTGAGCCCCACCGGCCTCAAGTAAAAGTCCAGATTTCCCCCGTCAGTAACACCTCGGAGTGCCATAGGAGCGAAGAAGCATGCGTTAACGGAATGCTTCAACAGTGCTAGGGATTTATTTCACGAGACACTGTGCACTCACGTTCGTTGTAAGAACTGTCAAAGGGCACTGTATGCCGTCCAACCCCTCCGTTGCGTTTGAGCCACAGGAAGTAAATGCATTCGTTTGATTAAGCTCCGTGAACGTGCAACGACGATGGCGAAGCGCTGCCCTGTTCGCTCGAAAGCTCTCGTTTGTACGGCCTTCCAACGGCCTCAGGGTACGCACTTCTAAACAGCCTTACATTCCATGCTGGTGTGCCCCCAGTTAGGAATTTGGGCTCTTCTGTGAGACACCAATGTGCGTCCCAAATGAAACCGGGGGGCTCCCCCAGGACGTCTGCGGACGGCAGTCGGTTGCAGGCTGTTTACTTCCAGCCGGAGAAAGAAAACGAGGACAGCTTCCCCAGGGACGATTCTGGACCGTTGGGACCATCCAGAATCACCAAAGCCTAAACTTTGCACGGCCTGGGGAACGCTCTTCCTCATGTCCAGCAATCCCCACGTCAAAACCTTTCTCAGCAGAGGCAGGCACCCTCTCCCTTGTACCAGATAGCTCGGCAGAGCCTTCCGAGAAACATGCTGCGTCATTCAGCTTGAACGTGGGACGCGGAGGGGAGAGGACGCTTTCTCCCCGTTTGGAGGCGCCTTGCGCTTGGCTTCAAAGCTGCCTGAACAGCACTAGCGGCCCGACGTCTCTGCACGGCAGGATTGTCGTTGTGGGCCGAGGCTGCGTGTTCTCTCAAAGCGAAAACCGTGCTGGCAATCCCTTTCTAGAAACTCCTCCCACGGCACCACATGGTCAGCTCCGGCCGAACGAAAGGTGACCTCAGGCCTCAGGGTAAGTTCCAGTGTTTCACTTCGGGGGAGTTGGGTGTGCAGTGGTTTCCATGAAGCCATACTCCACCACGGAGTGCCTTAACTCTGCGACGCTCCTGGGGACACACAGGAAAGGAGCTCGTTCGCCAATTTCGCAGGATGACTTCTCTCCGTGCCGGAACGGCGGCTCCTGGCTTCTGAGGAAACTTAGCCTAAACAGGGCCCTGGAGAAAGCTCTTCACGTTCATAGCAAGGGCAACGTACTGCTCTCTGGCTTGTCTGGGTTGAGCGCCCCAGTCGTCAAAGAGCCTCGCGAAGGCAGTGCTGCGCAGACGCCCTTTGCCAGTCGCACGCATCCTTGACTGAAAGAGAACGGCAGTGCCAGAAGGCACCGTGCTGACGACTGGCTCCAGGAGGAGACTCGGGACAGCACTCTCACAGAAGCGAAAGCTGGGCTGTGGGCCCAGCCTGAGGACCAGCACGTTTTCCACACTTAACACAGCTAAGGCATGAGCCAGACGACAGCCATGGTCACCGAGGCCTATCTAAGGTACTGCCATACTTACCCACTAGATCCCACGCAGAGGTCCCTGTGCCCACAAGGGCCTCCACGGAAGGGCCCTGTTCCTCCCGTGTGTTTCCTTGAGGGAATCAGAAACCACTGAGGATAACTACGTACGCTCCGCTTTGAAACTGGGCGACCCTGGGCAAACCTTATTCCCCTCCGTGGTAGACGAGACAGTTGCGGGTCCTAAGCTGCCTGAAGCACACTCCTCGCGCCCACCTTCTCTTTGCTGCCTGAAGGCCTCACATAAGAGGCCTGAGTTTACTCGTGACGGAAGCCGTCTGAGTGTACTCGTGTGAGGCCTGCTGCTCTCAGTTCCTTGCTGGGAGCTTCAGCAAGAGCACTCTGGAGCTCGCCGACAAAAGAACTGTGAGCCCCCCCGGCCTCAAGTAAAAGTCCAGATTTCCCCCATCAGTAACACCTCGGAGTGCCATAGGAGCGAAGAAGCATGCGTTAACGGAATGCTTCAACAGTGCTAGGGATTTATTTCACGAGACCCTGTGCACTCACGTTCGTTGTAAGAACTGTCAAAGGGCACTGTAGGCCGTCCAACCCCTCCGTTGCGTTTGAGCCACAGGAAGTAAATGCATTCGTTTGATTAAGCTCCGTGAACGTGCAACGACGATGGCGAAGCGCTGCCCTGTTCGCTCGAAAGCTCTCGTTTGTACGGCCTTCCAACGGCCTCAGGGTACGCACTTCTAAACAGCCTTACATTCCATGCTGGTGTGCCCCCAGTTAGGAATTTGGGCTCTTCTGTGAGACACCAATGTGCGTCCCAAATGAAACCGGGGGGCTCCCCCAGGACGTCTGCGGACGGCAGTCGGTTGCAGGCTGTTTACTTCCAGCCGGAGAAAGAAAACGAGGACAGCTTCCCCAGGGACGATTCTGGACCCTTGGGACCATCCAGAATCACCAAAGCCTAAACTTTGCACGGCCTGGGCAACGCTCTTCCTCATGTCCAGCAATCCCCACGTCAAAACCTTTCTCAGCAGAGGCAGGCACCCTCTCCCTTGTACCAGGTAGCTCGGCAGAGCCTTCCGAGAAACATGCTGCATCATTCAGCTTGAACGTGGGACGCGGAGGGGAGAGGACGCTTTCTCCACGTTTGGAGGCGCCTTGCGCTTGGCTTCAAAGCTGCCTGAACAGCACTAGCGGCCCGACGTCTCTGCACGGCAGGATTGTCGTTGTGGGCCGAGGCTGCGTGTTCTCTCAAAGCGAAAACCGTGCTGGCAATCCCTTTCTAGAAACTCCTCCCACGGCACCACATGGTCAGCTCCGGCCAAACGAAAGGTGACCTCAGGCCTCAAGGTAAGTTCCAGTGTTTCACGTCGGGGGAGTTGGGTGTGCAGTGGTTTCCATGAGGCCATACTCCACCACGGAGTGCCTTAACTCTGCGACGCTCCTGGGGGCACACAGGATAGGAGCTCGTTCGCCAATTTCGCAGGATGACTTCTCTCCGTGCCGGATCGGCGGCTCCTGGCTTCTGAGGAAACTTAGCCTAAACAGGGCCCTGGAGGAAGCTCTTCACGTTCATAGCAAGGGCAACGTACTGCTCTCTGGCTTGTCTGGGTTGAGCGCCCCAGTCGTCAAAGAGCCTCGCGAAGGCAGTGCTGCGCAGACGCCCTTTGCCAGTCGCACGGCCTCCTTGACTGAAAGAGAACGGCAGTGCCAGAAGGCACCGTGCTGACGACTGGCTCCAGGAGGAGACTCGCGACAGCACTCTCACAGAAGCGAAAGCTGGGCTGTGGGCCCAGCCTGAGGACCAGCACGTTTTCCACACTTAACACAGCTAAGGCATGAGCCAAACGACAGCCTTGGTCACCGAGGCCTATCTAAGGTACTGCCATACTTACCCACTAGATCCCACGCAGAGGTCCCTGTGCCCAAAAGGGCTTCCACGGAAGGGCCCTGTTCCTCCCGTGTGTTTCCTTGAGGGAATCAGAAACCACTGAGGATAACTACGTGAGCTCCGCTTTGAAACTGGGCGACCCTGGGCAAACCTTATTCCCCTCCGTGGTAGACGAGACAGTTGCGGGTCCTAAGCTGCCTGAAGCACACTCCTCGCGCCCACCTTCTCTTTGCTGCCAGAAGGCCTCACATAAGAGGCCTGAGTTTACTCGTGACGGAAGCCGTCTGAGTGTACTCGTGTGAGGCCTGCTGCTCTCAGTTCCTTGCTGGGAGCTTCAGCAAGAGCAATCTGGAGCTCGCCGACAAAAGAATTGTGAGCCCCCCCCGGCCTCAAGTAAAAGTCCAGATTTCCCCCGTCAGTAACACCTCGGAGTGCCATAGGAGCGAAGAAGCATGCGTTAACGGAATGCTTCAACAGTGCTAGGGATTTATTTCACGAGACCCTGTGCACTCACGTTCGTTGTAAGAACTGTCAAAGGGCACTGTAGGCCGTCCAACCCCTCCGTTGCGTTTGAGCCACAGGAAGTAAATGCATTCGTTTGATTAAGCTCCGTGAACGTGCAACGACGATGGCGAATTGCTGCCCTGTTCGCTCGAAAGCTCTTGTTTGTACGGCCTTCCAACGGCCTCAGGGTACGCACTTCTAAACAGCCTTACATTCCATGCTGGTGTGCCCCCAATTAGGAATTTGGGCTCTTCTGTGAGACACCAATGTGCGTCCCAAATGAAACCGTGGGGCTCCCCCAGGACGTCTGCGGACGGCAGTCGGTTGCCAGCTGTTTACTTCCAGCCGGAGAAAGAAAACGAGGACAGCTTCCTCAGGGACGATTCTGGACCCTTGGGACCATCCAGAATCACCAAAGTCTAAACTTTGCACGGCCTGGGGAACGCTCTTCCTCATGTCCAGCAATCCCCACGTCAAAACCTTTCTCAGCAGAGGCAGGCACCCTCTCCCTTGTACCAGGTAGCTCGGCAGAGCCTTCCGAGAAACATGCTGCATCATTCAGCTTGAACGTGGGACGCGGAGGGGAGAGGACGCTTTCTCCCCGTTTGGAGGCGCCTTGCGCTTGGCTTCAAAGCTGCCTGAACAGCACTAGCGGCCCGACGTCTCTGCACGGCAGGATTGTCGTTGTGGGCCGAGGCTGCGTGTTCTCTCAAAGCGAAAACCGTGCTGGCAATCCCTTTCTAGAAACTCCTCCCACGGCACCACATGGTCAGCTCCGGCCAAACGAAAGGTGACCTCAGGCCTCAAGGTAAGTTCCAGTGTTTCACGTCGGGGGAGTTGGGTGTGCAGTGGTTTCCATGAGGCCATACTCCACCACGGAGTGCCTTAACTCTGCGACGCTCCTGGGGGCACACAGGATAGGAGCTCTTTCGCCAATTTCGCAGGATGACTTCTCTCCGTGCCGGATCGGCGGCTCCTGGCTTCTGAGGAAACTTAGCCTAAACAGGGCCCTGGAGGAAGCTCTTCACGTTCATAGCAAGGGCAACGTACTGCTCTCTGGCTTGTCTGGGTTGAGCGCCCCAGTCGTCAAAGAGCCTCGCGAAGGCAGTGCTGCGCAGACGCCCTTTGCCAGTCGCACGGCCTCCTTGACTGAAAGAGAACGGCAGTGCCAGAAGGCACCGTGCTGACGACTGGCTCCAGGAGGAGACTCGCGACAGCACTCTCACAGAAGCGAAAGCTGGGCTGTGGGCCCAGCCTGAGGACCAGCACGTTTTCCACACTTAACACAGCTAAGGCATGAGCCAAACGACAGCCTTGGTCACCGAGGCCTATCTAAGGTACTGCCATACTTACCCACTAGATCCCACGCAGAGGTCCCTGTGCCCAAAAGGGCTTCCACGGAAGGGCCCTGTTCCTCCCGTGTGTTTCCTTGAGGGAATCAGAAACCACTGAGGATAACTACGTGAGCTCCGCTTTGAAACTGGGCGACCCTGGGCAAACCTTATTCCCCTCCGTGGTAGACGAGACAGTTGCGGGTCCTAAGCTGCCTGAAGCACACTCCTCGCGCCCACCTTCTCTTTGCTGCCAGAAGGCCTCACATAAGAGGCCTGAGTTTACTCGTGACGGAAGCCGTCTGAGTGTACTCGTGTGAGGCCTGCTGCTCTCAGTTCCTTGCTGGGAGCTTCAGCAAGAGCAATCTGGAGCTCGCCGACAAAAGAATTGTGAGCCCCCCCCGGCCTCAAGTAAAAGTCCAGATTTCCCCCGTCAGTAACACCTCGGAGTGCCATAGGAGCGAAGAAGCATGCGTTAACGGAATGCTTCAACAGTGCTAGGGATTTATTTCACGAGACCCTGTGCACTCACGTTCGTTGTAAGAACTGTCAAAGGGCACTGTAGGCCGTCCAACCCCTCCGTTGCGTTTGAGCCACAGGAAGTAAATGCATTCGTTTGATTAAGCTCCGTGAACGTGCAACGACGATG
Source organism: Grampus griseus (assembly GCF_964374135.1). Classification (NCBI taxonomy): domain Eukaryota; kingdom Metazoa; phylum Chordata; class Mammalia; order Artiodactyla; family Delphinidae; genus Grampus; species Grampus griseus. Next base: position 110,970 of record NW_028133176.1, on the reverse strand, counting down.
GCGAAGCGCTGCCCTGTTCGCTCGAAAGCTCTCGTTTGTACGGCCTTCCAACGGCCTCAGGGTACGCACTTCTAAACAGCCTTACATTCCATGCTGGTGTGCCCCCAATTAGGAATTTGGGCTCTTCTGTGAGACACCAATGTGCGTCCCAAATGAAACCGGGGGGCTCCCCCAGGACGTCTGCCGACGGCAGTCGCTTGCCGGCTGTTTACTTCCAGCCGGAGAAAGAAAACGAGGACAGCTTCCCCAGGGACGTTTCTGGACCCTTGGGACCATCCAGAATCACCAAAGCCTAAACTTTGCACGGCCTGGGCAACGCTCTTCCTCATGTCCAGCAATCCCCACGTGAAAACCTTTCTCAGCAGAGGCAGGCACCCTCTCCCTTGTACCAGATAGCTCGGCAGAGCCTTCCGAGAAACATGCTGCATCATTCAGCTTGAACGTGGGACGCGGAGGGGAGAGGACGCTTTCTCCCCGTTTGGAGGCGCCTTGCGCTTGGCTTCAAAGCTGCCTGAATAGCACTAGCGGCCCGACGTCTCTGCACGGCAGGATTGTCGTTGTGGGCCGAGGCTGCGTGTTCTCTCAAAGCGAAAACCGTGCTGGCAATCCCTTTCTAGAAACTCCTCCCTCGGCACCACATTGTCAGCTCCGGCCGAACGAAAGGTGACCTCAGGCCTCAAGGTAAGTTCCAGTGTTTCACGGCGGGGGAGTTGGGTGTGCAGTGGTTTCCATGAAGCCATACTCCACCACGGAGTGCCTTAACTCTGCGACGCTCCTGGGGGCGCACAGGAAAGGAGCTCGTTCGCCAATTTCGCAGGATGACTTCTCTCCGTGCCGGAACGGCGGCTCCTGGCTTCTGAGGAAACTTAGCCTAAACAGGGCCCTGGAGAAAGCTCTTCACGTTCATAGCAAGGGCAACGTACTGCTCTCTGGCTTGTCTGGGTTGAGCGCCCCAGTCGTCAAAGAGCCTCGCGAAGGCAGTGCTGCGCAGACGCCCTTTGCCAGTCGCACGCATCCTTGACTGAAAGAGAACGGCAGTGCCAGAAGGCACCGTGCTGACGACTGGCTCCAGGAGGAGACTCGGGACAGCACTCTCACAGAAGCGAAAGCTGGGCTGTGGGCCCAGCCTGAGGACCAGCACGTTTTCCACACTTAACACAGCTAAGGCATGAGCCAGACGACAGCCTTGGTCACCGAGGCCTATCTAAGGTACTGCCATACTTACCCACTAGATCCCACGCAGAGGTCCCTGTGCCCACAAGGGCCTCCACGGAAGGGCCCTGTTCCTCCCGTGTGTTTCCTTGAGGGAATCAGAAACCACTGAGGATATCTACGTACGCTCCGCTTTGAAACTGGGCGACCCTGGGCAAACCTTATTCCCCTCCGTGGTAGACGAGACAGTTGCGGGTCCTAAGCTGCCTGAAGCACACTCCTCGCGCCCACCTTCTCTTTGCTGCCTGAAGGCCTCACATAAGAGGCCTGAGTTTACTCGTGACGGAAGCCGTCTGAGTGTACTCGTGTGAGGCCTGCTGCTCTCAGTTCCTTGCTGGGAGCTTCAGCAAGAGCAATCTGGAGCTCGCCGACAAAAGAATTGTGAGCCCCCCCCGGCCTCAAGTAAAAGTCCAGATTTCCCCCGTCAGTAACACCTCGGAGTGCCATAGGAGCGAAGAAGCATGCGTTAACGGAATGCTTCAACAGTGCTAGGGATTTATTTCACGAGACCCTGTGCACTCACGTTCGTTGTAAGAACTGTCAAAGGGCACTGTAGGCCGTCCAACCCCTCCGTTGCGTTTGAGCCACAGGAAGTAAATGCATTCGTTTGATTAAGCTCCGTGAACGTGCAACGACGATGGCGAAGCGCTGCCCTGTTCGCTCGAAAGCTCTCGTTTGTACGGCCTTCCAACGGCCTCAGGGTACGCACTTCTAAACAGCCTTACATTCCATGCTGGTGTGCCCCCAATTAGGAATTTGGGCTCTTCTGTGAGACACCAATGTGCGTCCCAAATGAAACCGGGGGGCTCCCCCAGGACGTCTGCCGACGGCAGTCGCTTGCCGGCTGTTTACTTCCAGCCGGAGAAAGAAAACGAGGACAGCTTCCCCAGGGACGTTTCTGGACCCTTGGGACCATCCAGAATCACCAAAGCCTAAACTTTGCACGGCCTGGGCAACGCTCTTCCTCATGTCCAGCAATCCCCACGTGAAAACCTTTCTCAGCAGAGGCAGGCACCCTCTCCCTTGTACCAGATAGCTCGGCAGAGCCTTCCGAGAAACATGCTGCATCATTCAGCTTGAACGTGGGACGCGGAGGGGAGAGGACGCTTTCTCCCCGTTTGGAGGCGCCTTGCGCTTGGCTTCAAAGCTGCCTGAACAGCACTAGCGGCCCGACGTCTCTGCACGGCAGGATTGTCGTTGTGGGCCGAGGCTGCGTGTTCTCTCAAAGCGAAAACCGTGCTGGCAATCCCTTTCTAGAAACTCCTCCCTCGGCACCACATTGTCAGCTCCGGCCGAACGAAAGGTGACCTCAGGCCTCAAGGTAAGTTCCAGTGTTTCACGGCGGGGGAGTTGGGTGTGCAGTGGTTTCCATGAGGCCATACTCCACCACGGAGTGCCTTAACTCTGCGACGCTCCTGGGGGCACACAGGATAGGAGCTCGTTCGCCAATTTCGCAGGATGACTTCTCTCCGTGCCGGAACGGCGGCTCCTGGCTTCTGAGGAAACTTAGCCTAAACAGGGCCCTGGAGAAAGCTCTTCACGTTCATAGCAAGGGCAACGTACTGCTCTCTGGCTTGACTGGGTTGAGCGCCCCAGTCGTCAAAGAGCCTCGCGAAGGCAGTGCTGCGCAGACTCCCTTTGCCAGTCGCACGGCCTCCTTGACTGAAAGAGAACGGCAGTGACAGAAGGCACCGTGCTGACGACTGGCTCCAGGAGGAGACTCGGGACAGCACTCTCACAGAAGCGAAAGCTGGGCTGTGGGCCCAGCCTGAGGACCAGCACGTTTTCCACACTTAACACAGCTAAGGCATTTGCCAGACGACAGCCATGGTCACTGAGGCCTATCTAAGGTACTGCCATACTTACCCACTAGATCCCACGCAGAGGTCCCTGTGCCCACAAGGGCCTCCACGGAAGGGCCCTGTTCCTCCCGTGTGTTTCCTTGAGGGAATCAGAAACCACTGAGGATAACTACGTACGCTCCGCTTTCAAACTGGGCGACCCTGGGCAAACCTTATTCCCCTCCGTGGTAGACGAGACAGTTGCGGGTCCTAAGCTGCCTGAAGCACACTCCTCGCGCCCACCTTCTCTTTGCTGCCTGAAGGCCTCACATAAGAGGCCTGAGTTTACTCGTGACGGAAGCCGTCTGAGTGTACTCGTGTGAGGCCTGCTGCTCTCAGTTCCTTGCTGGGAGCTTCAACAAGAGCACTCTGGAGCTCGCTCACAAAAGAACTGTGAGCCCCCCCGGCCTCAAGTAAAAGTCCAGATTTCCCCCGTCAGTAACACCTCGGAGTGCCATAGGAGCGAAGAAGCATGCGTTAACGGAATGCTTCAACAGTGCTAGGGATTTATTTCACGAGACACTGGGCACTCACTTTCGTTGTAAGAACTGTCAAAGGGCACTGTATGCCGTCCAACCCCTCCGTTGCGTTTGAGCCACAGGAAGTAAATGCATTCGTTTGATTAAGCTCCGTGAACGTGCAACGACGATGGCGAAGCGCTGCCCTGTTCGCTCGAAAGCTCTCGTTTGTACGGCCTTCCAACGGCCTCAGGGTACACACTTCTAAACAGCCTTACATTCCATGCTGGTGTGCCCCCAATTAGGAATTTGGGCTCTTCTGTGAGACACCGATGTGCGTCCCAAATGAAACCGGGGGGCTCCCCCAGGACGTCTGCGGACGGCAGTCGGTTGCCAGCTGTTTACTTCAAGCCGGAGAAAGAAAACGAGGACAGCTTCCCCAGGGACGATTCTGGACCGTTGGGACCATCCAGAATCACCAAAGCCTAAACTTTGCACGGCCTGGGGAACGCTCTTCCTCATGTCCAGCAATCTCCACGTCAAAACCTTTCTCAGCAGAGGCAGGCACCCTCTCCCTTGTACCAGATAGCTCGGCAGAGCCTTCCGAGAAACATGCTGCGTCATTCAGCTTGAACGTGGGACGCGGAGGGGAGAGGACGCTTTCTCCCCGTTTGGAGGCGCCTTGCGCTTGGCTTCAAAGCTGCCTGAACAGCACTAGCGGCCGACGTCTCTGCACGGCAGGATTGTCGTTGTGGGCCGAGGCTGCGTGTTCTCTCAAAGCGAAAACCGTGCTGGCAATCCCTTTCTAGAAACTCCTCCCACGGCACCACATGGTCAGCTCCGGCCGAACGAAAGGTGACCTCAGGCCTCAGGGTAAGTTCCAGTGTTTCACTTCGGGGGAGTTGGGTGTGCAGTGGTTTCCATGAAGCCATACTCCACCACGGAGTGCCTTAACTCTGCGACGCTCCTGGGGGCGCACAGGAAAGGAGCTCGTTCGCCAATTTCGCAGGATGACTTCTCTCCGTGCCGGAACGGCGGCTCCTGGCTTCTGAGGAAACTTAGCCTAAACAGGGCCCTGGAGAAAGCTCTTCACGTTCATAGCAAGGGCAACGTACTGCTCTCTGGCTTGTCTGGGTTGAGCGCCCCAGTCGTCAAAGAGCCTCGCGAAGGCAGTGCTGCGCAGACGCCCTTTGCCAGTCGCACGCATCCTTGACTGAAAGAGAACGGCAGTGCCAGAAGGCACCGTGCTGACGACTGGCTCCAGGAGGAGACTCGGGACAGCACTCTCACAGAAGCGAAAGCTGGGCTGTGGGCCCAGCCTGAGGACCAGCACGTTTTCCACACTTAACACAGCTAAGGCATGAGCCAGACGACAGCCTTGGTCACCGAGGCCTATCTAAGGTACTGCCATACTTACCCACTAGATCCCACGCAGAGGTCCCTGTGCCCACAAGGGCCTCCACGGAAGGGCCCTGTTCCTCCCGTGTGTTTCCTTGAGGGAATCAGAAACCACTGAGGATAACTACGTACGCTCCGCTTTGAAACTGGGCGACCCTGGGCAAACCTTATTCCCCTCCGTGGTAGACGAGACAGTTGCGGGTCCTAAGCTGCCTGAAGCACACTCCTCGCGCCCACCTTCTCTTTGCTGCCTGAAGGCCTCACATAAGAGGCCTGAGTTTACTCGTGACGGAAGCCGTCTGAGTGTACTCGTGTGAGGCCTGCTGCTCTCAGTTCCTTGCTGGGAGCTTCAGCAAGAGCACTCTGGAGCTCGCCGACAAAAGAACTGTGAGCCCCCCCGGCCTCAAGTAAAAGTCCAGATTTCCCCCCTCAGTAACACCTCGGAGTGCCATAGGAGCGAAGAAGCATGCGTTAACGGAATGCTTCAACAGTGCTAGGGATTTATTTCACGAGACACTGTGCACTCACGTTCGTTGTAAGAACTGTCAAAGGGCACTGTATGCCGTCCAACCCCTCCGTTGCGTTTGAGCCACAGGAAGTAAATGCATTCGTTTGATTAAGCTCCGTGAACGTGCAACGACGATGGCGAAGCGCTGCCCTGTTCGCTCGAAAGCTCTCGTTTGTACGGCCTTCCAACGGCCTCAGGGTACGCACTTCTAAACAGCCTTACATTCCATGCTGGTGTGCCCCCAATTAGGAATTTGGGCTCTTCTGTGAGACACCAATGTGCGTCCCAAATGAAACCGTGGGGCTCCCCCAGGACGTCTGCGGACGGCAGTCGGTTGCAGGCTGTTTACTTCAAGCCGGAGAAAGAAAACGAGGACAGCTTCCCCAGGGACGATTCTGGACCCTTGGGACCATCCAGAATCACCAAAGCCTAAACTTTGCACGGCCTGGGGAACGCTCTTCCTCATGTCCAGCAATCCCCACGTCAAAACCTTTCTCAGCAGAGGCAGGCACCCTCTCCCTTGTACCAGATAGCTCGGCAGAGCCTTCCGAGAAACATGCTGCGTCATTCAGCTTGAACGTGGGACGCGGAGGGGAGAGGACGCTTTCTCCCCGTTTGGAGGCGCCTTGCGCTTGGCTTCAAAGCTGCCTGAACAGCACTAGCGGCCCGACGTCCCTGCACGGCAGGATTGTCGTTGTGGGCCGAGGCTGCGTGTTCTCTCAAAGCGAAAACCGTGCTGGCAATCCCTTTCTAGAAACTCCTCCCACGGCACCACATGATCAGCTCCGGCCGAACGAAAGGTGACCTCAGGCCTCAGGGTAAGTTCCAGTGTTTCACTTCGGGGGAGTTGGGTGTGCAGTGGTTTCCCTGAAGCCATACTCTACCACGGAGTGCCTTAACTCTGCGACGCTCCTGGGGGCACACAGGATAGGAGCTCGTTCGCCAATTTCGCAGGATGACTTCTCTCCGTGCCGGAACGGCGGCTCCTGGCTTCTGAGGAACCTTAGCCTAAACAGGGCCCTGGAGAAAGCTCTTCACGTTCATAGCAAGGGCAACGTACTGCTCTCTGGCTTGTCTGGGTTGAGCGCCCCAGTCGTCAAAGAGCCTCGCGAAGGCAGTGCTGCGCAGACTCCCTTTGCCAGTCGCACGGCCTCCTTGACTGAAAGAGAACTGCAGTGCCAGAAGGCACTGTGCTGACGACTGGCTCCAGGAGGAGACTCGGGACAGCACTCTCACAGAAGCGAAAGCTGGGCTGTGGGCCCAGCCTGAGGACCGGCACGTTTTCCACAGTTAACACAGCTAAGGCATGAGCCAGACGACAGCCTTGGTCACTGAGGTCTATCTAAGGTACTGCCATACTTACCCACTAGATCCCACGCAGAGGTCCCTGTGCCCACAAGGGCCTCCACGGAAGGGCCCTGTTCCTCCCGTGTGTTTCCTTGAGGGAATCAGAAACCACTGAGGATAACTACGTGAGCTCCGCTTTGAAACTGGGCGACCCTGGGCAAACCTTATTCCCCTCCGTGGTAGACGAGACAGTTGCGGGTCCTAAGCTGCCTGAAGCACACTCCTCGCGCCCACCTTCTCTTTGCTGCCTGAAGGCCTCACATAAGAGGCCTGAGTTTACTCGTGACGGAAGCCGTCTGAGTGTACTCGTGTGAGGCCTGCTGCTCTCAGTTCCTTGCTGGGAGCTTCAACAAGAGCACTCTGGAGCTCGCTCACAAAAGAACTGTGAGCCCCCCCGGCCTCAAGTAAAAGTCCAGATTTCCCCCGTCAGTAACACCTCGGTGTGCCATAGGAGCGAAGAAGCATGCGTTAACGGAATGCTTCAACAGTGCTAGGGATTTATTTCACGAGACACTGGGCACTCACTTTCGTTGTAAGAACTGTCAAAGGGCACTGTATGCCGTCCAACCCCTCCGTTGCGTTTGAGCCACAGGAAGTAAATGCATTCGTTTGATTAAGCTCCGTGAACGTGCAACGACGATGGCGAAGCGCTGCCCTGTTCGCTCGAAAGCTCTCGTTTGTACGGCCTTCCAACGGCCTCAGGGTGCACACTTCTAAACAGCCTTACATTCCATGCTGGTGTGCCCCCAATTAGGAATTTGGGCTCTTCTGTGAGACACCGATGTGCGTCCCAAATGAAACCGGGGGGCTCCCCCAGGACGTCTGCGGACGGCAGTCGCTTGCCAGCTGTTTACTTCAAGCCGGAGAAAGAAAACGAGGACAGCTTCCCCAGGGACGATTCTGGACCCTTGGGACCATCCAGAATCACCAAAGCCTAAACTTTGCACGGCCTGGGGAACGCTCTTCCTCATGTCCAGCAATCCCCACGTCAAAACCTTTCTCAGCAGAGGCAGGCACCCTCTCCCTTGTACCAGATAGCTCGGCAGAGCCTTCCGAGAAACATGCTGCGTCATTCAGCTTGAACGTGGGACGCGGAGGGGAGAGGACGCTTTCTCCCCGTTTGGAGGCGCCTTGCGCTTGGCTTCAAAGCTGCCTGAACAGCACTAGCGGCCCGACGTCTCTGCACGGCAGGATTGTCGTTGTGGGCCGAGGCTGCGTGTTCTCTCAAAGCGAAAACCGTGCTGGCAATCCCTTTCTAGAAACTCCTCCCACGGCACCACATGGTCAGCTCTGGCCGAACGAAAGGTGACCTCAGGCCTCAGGGTAAGTTCCAGTGTTTCACTTCGGGGGAGTTGGGTGTGCAGTGGTTTCCATGAAGCCATACTCCACCACGGAGTGCCTTAACTCTGCGACGCTCCTGGGGGCACACAGGATAGGAGCTCGTTCGCCAATTTCGCAGGATGACTTCTCTCCGTGCCGCAACGGCGGCTCCTGGCTTCTGAGGAAACTTAGCCTAAACAGGGCCCTGGAGAAAGCTCTTCACGTTCATAGCAAGGGCAACGTACTGCTCTCTGGCTTGTCTGGGTTGAGCGCCCCAGTCGTCAAAGAGCCTCGCGAAGGCAGTGCTGCGCAGACGCCCTTTGCCAGTCGCACGCATCCTTGACTGAAAGAGAACGGCAGTGCCAGAAGGCACCGTGCTGACGACTGGCTCCAGGAGGAGACTCGGGACAGCACTCTCACAGAAGCGAAAGCTGGGCTGTGGGCCCAGCCTGAGGATCAGCACGTTTTCCACACTTAACACAGCTAAGGCATGAGCCAGACGACAGCCTTGGTCACCGAGGCCTATCTAAGGTACTGCCATACTTACCCACTAGATCCCACGCAGAGGTCCCTGTGCCCACAAGGGCCTCCACGGAAGGGCCCTGTTCCTCCCGTGTGTTTCCTTGAGGGAATCAGAAACCACTGAGGATAACTACGTGAGCTCCGCTTTGAAACTGGGCGACCCTGGGCAAACCTTATTCCCCTCCGTGGTAGACGAGACAGTTGCGGGTCCTAAGCTGCCTGAAGCACACTCCTCGCGCCCACCTTCGCTTTGCTGCCGGAAGGCCTCACATAAGAGGCCTGAGTTTACTCGTGACGGAAGCCGTCTGAGTGTACTCGTGTGAGGCCTGCTGCTCTCAGTTCCTTGCTGGGAGCTTCAGCAAGAGTACTCTGGAGCTCGCCGACAAAAGAATTGTGAGCCCCCCCCGGCCTCAAGTAAAAGTCCAGATTTCCCCCCTCAGTAACACCTCGGAGTGCCATAGGAGCGAAGAAGCATGCGTTAACGGAATGCTTCAACAGTGCTAGGGATTTATTTCACGAGACCCTGTGCACTCACGTTCGTTGTAAGAACTGTCAAAGGGCACTGTATGCCGTCCAACCCCTCCGTTGCGTTTGAGCCACAGGAAGTAAATGCATTCGTTTGATTAAGCTCCGTGAACGTGCAACGACGATGGCGAAGCGCTGCCCTGTTCGCTCGAAAGCTCTCGTTTGTACGGCCTTCCAACGGCCTCAGGGTACGCACTTCTAAACAGCCTTACATTCCATGCTGGTGTGCCCCCAGTTAGGAATTTGGGCTCTTCTGTGAGACACCAATGTGCGTCCCAAATGAAACCGGGGGGCTCCCCCAGGACGTCTGCGGACGGCAGTCGGTTGCAGGCTGTTTACTTCCAGCCGGAGAAAGAAAACGAGGACAGCTTCCCCAGGGACGATTCTGGACCGTTGGGACCATCCAGAATCACCAAAGCCTAAACTTTGCACGGCCTGGGGAACGCTCTTCCTCATGTCCAGCAATCCCCACGTCAAAACCTTTCTCAGCAGAGGCAGGCACCCTCTCCCTTGTACCAGATAGCTCGGCAGAGCCTTCCGAGAAACATGCTGCGTCATTCAGCTTGAACGTGGGACGCGGAGGGGAGAGGACGCTTTCTCCCCGTTTGGAGGCGCCTTGCGCTTGGCTTCAAAGCTGCCTGAACAGCACTAGCGGCCCGACGTCTCTGCACGGCAGGATTGTCGTTGTGGGCCGAGGCTGCGTGTTCTCTCAAAGCGAAAACCGTGCTGGCAATCCCTTTCTAGAAACTCCTCCCACGGCACCACATGGTCAGCTCCGGCCGAACGAAAGGTGACCTCAGGCCTCAGGGTAAGTTCCAGTGTTTCACTTCGGGGGAGTTGGGTGTGCAGTGGTTTCCATGAAGCCATACTCCACCACGGAGTGCCTTAACTCTGCGACGCTCCTGGGGGCACACAGGATAGGAGCTCGTTCGCCAATTTCGCAGGATGACTTCTCTCCGTGCCGGAACGGCGGCTCCTGGCTTCTGAGGAACCTTAGCCTAAACAGGGCCCTGGAGAAAGCTCTTCACGTTCATAGCAAGGGCAACGTACTGCTCTCTGGCTTGACTGGGTTGAGCGCCCCAGTCGTCAAAGAGCCTCGCGAAGGCAGTGCTGCGCAGACGCCCTTTGCCAGTCGCACGGCCTCCTTGACTGAAAGAGAACGGCAGTGCCAGAAGGCACCGTGCTGACGACTGGCTCCAGGAGGAGACTCGGGACAGCACTCTCACAGAAGCGAAAGCTGGGCTGTGGGCCCAGCCTGAGGACCAGCACGTTTTCCACACTTAACACAGCTAAGGCATTTGCCAGAAGACAGCCTTGGTCACTGAGGCCTATCTAAGGTACTGCCATACTTACCCACTAGATCCCACGCAGAGCTCCCTGTGCTCTCAAGGGCCTCCACGGAAGGGCCCTGTTCCTCCCGTGTGTTTCCTTGAGGGAATCAGAAACCACTGAGGATAACTACGTACGCTCCGCTTTGAAACTGGGCGACCCTGGGCAAACCTTATTCCCCTCCGTGGTAGACGAGACAGTTGCGGGTCCTAAGCTGCCTGAAGCACACTCCTCGCGCCCACCTTCTCTTTGCTGCCTGAAGGCCTCACATAAGAGGCCTGAGTTTACTCGTGACGGAAGCCGTCTGAGTGTACTCGTGTGAGGCCTGCTGCTCTCAGTTCCTTGCTGGGAGCTTCAGCAAGAGCACTCTGGAGCTCGCCGACAAAAGAACTGTGAGCCCCACCGGCCTCAAGTAAAAGTCCAGATTTCCCCCGTCAGTAACACCTCGGAGTGCCATAGGAGCGAAGAAGCATGCGTTAACGGAATGCTTCAACAGTGCTAGGGATTTATTTCACGAGACACTGTGCACTCACGTTCGTTGTAAGAACTGTCAAAGGGCACTGTATGCCGTCCAACCCCTCCGTTGCGTTTGAGCCACAGGAAGTAAATGCATTCGTTTGATTAAGCTCCGTGAACGTGCAACGACGATGGCGAAGCGCTGCCCTGTTCGCTCGAAAGCTCTCGTTTGTACGGCCTTCCAACGGCCTCAGGGTACGCACTTCTAAACAGCCTTACATTCCATGCTGGTGTGCCCCCAATTAGGAATTTGGGCTCTTCTGTGAGACACCAATGTGCGTCCCAAATGAAACCGTGGGGCTCCCCCAGGACGTCTGCGGACGGCAGTCGGTTGCAGGCTGTTTACTTCAAGCCGGAGAAAGAAAACGAGGACAGCTTCCCCAGGGACGATTCTGGACCCTTGGGACCATCCAGAATCACCAAAGCCTAAACTTTGCACGGCCTGGGGAACGCTCTTCCTCATGTCCAGCAATCCCCACGTCAAAACCTTTCTCAGCAGAGGCAGGCACCCTCTCCCTTGTACCAGATAGCTCGGCAGAGCCTTCCGAGAAACATGCTGCGTCATTCAGCTTGAACGTGGGACGCGGAGGGGAGAGGACGCTTTCTCCCCGTTTGGAGGCGCCTTGCGCTTGGCTTCAAAGCTGCCTGAACAGCACTAGCGGCCCGACGTCTCTGCACGGCAGGATTGTCGTTGTGGGCCGAGGCTGCGTGTTCTCTCAAAGCGAAAACCGTGCTGGCAATCCCTTTCTAGAAACTCCTCCCACGGCACCACATGGTCAGCTCCGGCCGAACGAAAGGTGACCTCAGGCCTCAGGGTAAGTTCCAGTGTTTCACTTCGGGGGAGTTGGGTGTGCAGTGGTTTCCATGAAGCCATACTCCACCACGGAGTGCCTTAACTCTGCGACGCTCCTGGGGACACACAGGAAAGGAGCTCGTTCGCCAATTTCGCAGGATGACTTCTCTCCGTGCCGGAACGGCGGCTCCTGGCTTCTGAGGAAACTTAGCCTAAACAGGGCCCTGGAGAAAGCTCTTCACGTTCATAGCAAGGGCAACGTACTGCTCTCTGGCTTGTCTGGGTTGAGCGCCCCAGTCGTCAAAGAGCCTCGCGAAGGCAGTGCTGCGCAGACGCCCTTTGCCAGTCGCACGCATCCTTGACTGAAAGAGAACGGCAGTGCCAGAAGGCACCGTGCTGACGACTGGCTCCAGGAGGAGACTCGGGACAGCACTCTCACAGAAGCGAAAGCTGGGCTGTGGGCCCAGCCTGAGGACCAGCACGTTTTCCACACTTAACACAGCTAAGGCATTTGCCAGAAGACAGCCTTGGTCACTGAGGCCTATCTAAGGTACTGCCATACTTACCCACTAGATCCCACGCAGAGCTCCCTGTGCTCTCAAGGGCCTCCACGGAAGGGCCCTGTTCCTCCCGTGTGTTTCCTTGAGGGAATCAGAAACCACTGAGGATAACTACGTACGCTCCGCTTTGAAACTGGGCGACCCTGGGCAAACCTTATTCCCCTCCGTGGTAGACGAGACAGTTGCGGGTCCTAAGCTGCCTGAAGCACACTCCTCGCGCCCACCTTCTCTTTGCTGCCTGAAGGCCTCACATAAGAGGCCTGAGTTTACTCGTGACGGAAGCCGTCTGAGTGTACTCGTGTGAGGCCTGCTGCTCTCAGTTCCTTGCTGGGAGCTTCAGCAAGAGCACTCTGGAGCTCGCCGACAAAAGAACTGTGAGCCCCACCGGCCTCAAGTAAAAGTCCAGATTTCCCCCGTCAGTAACACCTCGGAGTGCCATAGGAGCGAAGAAGCATGCGTTAACGGAATGCTTCAACAGTGCTAGGGATTTATTTCACGAGACACTGTGCACTCACGTTCGTTGTAAGAACTGTCAAAGGGCACTGTATGCCGTCCAACCCCTCCGTTGCGTTTGAGCCACAGGAAGTAAATGCATTCGTTTGATTAAGCTCCGTGAACGTGCAACGACGATGGCGAAGCGCTGCCCTGTTCGCTCGAAAGCTCTCGTTTGTACGGCCTTCCAACGGCCTCAGGGTACGCACTTCTAAACAGCCTTACATTCCATGCTGGTGTGCCCCCAATTAGGAATTTGGGCTCTTCTGTGAGACACCAATGTGCGTCCCAAATGAAACCGTGGGGCTCCCCCAGGACGTCTGCGGACGGCAGTCGGTTGCAGGCTGTTTACTTCAAGCCGGAGAAAGAAAACGAGGACAGCTTCCCCAGGGACGATTCTGGACCCTTGGGACCATCCAGAATCACCAAAGCCTAAACTTTGCACGGCCTGGGGAACGCTCTTCCTCATGTCCAGCAATCCCCACGTCAAAACCTTTCTCAGCAGAGGCAGGCACCCTCTCCCTTGTACCAGATAGCTCGGCAGAGCCTTCCGAGAAACATGCTGCGTCATTCAGCTTGAACGTGGGACGCGGAGGGGAGAGGACGCTTTCTCCCCGTTTGGAGGCGCCTTGCGCTTGGCTTCAAAGCTGCCTGAACAGCACTAGCGGCCCGACGTCTCTGCACGGCAGGATTGTCGTTGTGGGCCGAGGCTGCGTGTTCTCTCAAAGCGAAAACCGTGCTGGCAATCCCTTTCTAGAAACTCCTCCCACGGCACCACATGGTCAGCTCCGGCCGAACGAAAGGTGACCTCAGGCCTCAGGGTAAGTTCCAGTGTTTCACTTCGGGGGAGTTGGGTGTGCAGTGGTTTCCATGAAGCCATACTCCACCACGGAGTGCCTTAACTCTGCGACGCTCCTGGGGACACACAGGAAAGGAGCTCGTTCGCCAATTTCGCAGGATGACTTCTCTCCGTGCCGGAACGGCGGCTCCTGGCTTCTGAGGAAACTTAGCCTAAACAGGGCCCTGGAGAAAGCTCTTCACGTTCATAGCAAGGGCAACGTACTGCTCTCTGGCTTGTCTGGGTTGAGCGCCCCAGTCGTCAAAGAGCCTCGCGAAGGCAGTGCTGCGCAGACGCCCTTTGCCAGTCGCACGCATCCTTGACTGAAAGAGAACGGCAGTGCCAGAAGGCACCGTGCTGACGACTGGCTCCAGGAGGAGACTCGGGACAGCACTCTCACAGAAGCGAAAGCTGGGCTGTGGGCCCAGCCTGAGGACCAGCACGTTTTCCACACTTAACACAGCTAAGGCATGAGCCAGACGACAGCCTTGGTCACCGAGGCCTATCTAACGTACTGCCATACTTACCCACTAGATCCCACGCAGAGGTCCCTGTGCCCACAAGGGCCTCCACGGAAGGGCCCTGTTCCTCCCGTGTGTTTCCTTGAGGGAATCAGAAACCACTGAGGATAACTACGTACGCTCCGCTTTGAAACTGGGCGACCCTGGGCAAACCTTATTCCCCTCCGTGGTAGACGAGACAGTTGCGGGTCCTAAGCTGCCTGAAGCACACTCCTCGCGCCCACCTTCTCTTTGCTGCCGGAAGGCCTCACATAAGAGGCCTGAGTTTACTCGTGACGGAAGCCGTCTGAGTGTACTCGTGTGAGGCCTGCTGCTCTCAGTTCCTTGCTGGGAGCTTCAGCAAGAGCACTCTGGAGCTCGCCGACAAAAGAATTGTGAGCCCCCCCCGGCCTCAAGTAAAAGTCCAGATTTCCCCCGTCAGTAACACCTCGGAGTGCCATAGGAGCGAAGAAGCATGCGTTAACGGAATGCTTCAACAGTGCTAGGGATTTATTTCACGAGACCCTGTGCACTCACGTTCGTTGTAAGAACTGTCAAAGGGCACTGTAGGCCGTCCAACCCCTCCGTTGCGTTTGAGCCACAGGAAGTAAATGCATTCGTTTGATTAAGCTCCGTGAACGTGCAACGACGATGGCGAAGCGCTGCCCTGTTCGCTCGAAAGCTCTCGTTTGTACGGCCTTCCAACGGCCTCAGGGTACGCACTTCTAAACAGCCTTACATTCCATGCTGGTGTGCCCCCAGTTAGGAATTTGGGCTCTTCTGTGAGACACCAATGTGCGTCCCAAATGAAACCGGGGGGCTCCCCCAGGACGTCTGCGGACGGCAGTCGGTTGCAGGCTGTTTACTTCCAGCCGGAGAAAGAAAACGAGGACAGCTTCCCCAGGGACGATTCTGGACCGTTGGGACCATCCAGAATCACCAAAGCCTAAACTTTGCACGGCCTGGGGAACGCTCTTCCTCATGTCCAGCAATCCCCACGTCAAAACCTTTCTCAGCAGAGGCAGGCACCCTCTCCCTTGTACCAGATAGCTCGGCAGAGCCTTCCGAGAAACATGCTGCGTCATTCAGCTTGAACGTGGGACGCGGAGGGGAGAGGACGCTTTCTCCCCGTTTGGAGGCGCCTTGCGCTTGGCTTCAAAGCTGCCTGAACAGCACTAGCGGCCCGACGTCTCTGCACGGCAGGATTGTCGTTGTGGGCCGAGGCTGCGTGTTCTCTCAAAGCGAAAACCGTGCTGGCAATCCCTTTCTAGAAACTCCTCCCACGGCACCACATGGTCAGCTCCGGCCGAACGAAAGGTGACCTCAGGCCTCAGGGTAAGTTCCAGTGTTTCACTTCGGGGGAGTTGGGTGTGCAGTGGTTTCCATGAAGCCATACTCCACCACGGAGTGCCTTAACTCTGCGACGCTCCTGGGGACACACAGGAAAGGAGCTCGTTCGCCAATTTCGCAGGATGACTTCTCTCCGTGCCGGAACGGCGGCTCCTGGCTTCTGAGGAAACTTAGCCTAAACAGGGCCCTGGAGAAAGCTCTTCACGTTCATAGCAAGGGCAACGTACTGCTCTCTGGCTTGTCTGGGTTGAGCGCCCCAGTCGTCAAAGAGCCTCGCGAAGGCAGTGCTGCGCAGACGCCCTTTGCCAGTCGCACGCATCCTTGACTGAAAGAGAACGGCAGTGCCAGAAGGCACCGTGCTGACGACTGGCTCCAGGAGGAGACTCGGGACAGCACTCTCACAGAAGCGAAAGCTGGGCTGTGGGCCCAGCCTGAGGACCAGCACGTTTTCCACACTTAACACAGCTAAGGCATGAGCCAGACGACAGCCATGGTCACCGAGGCCTATCTAAGGTACTGCCATACTTACCCACTAGATCCCACGCAGAGGTCCCTGTGCCCACAAGGGCCTCCACGGAAGGGCCCTGTTCCTCCCGTGTGTTTCCTTGAGGGAATCAGAAACCACTGAGGATAACTACGTACGCTCCGCTTTGAAACTGGGCGACCCTGGGCAAACCTTATTCCCCTCCGTGGTAGACGAGACAGTTGCGGGTCCTAAGCTGCCTGAAGCACACTCCTCGCGCCCACCTTCTCTTTGCTGCCTGAAGGCCTCACATAAGAGGCCTGAGTTTACTCGTGACGGAAGCCGTCTGAGTGTACTCGTGTGAGGCCTGCTGCTCTCAGTTCCTTGCTGGGAGCTTCAGCAAGAGCACTCTGGAGCTCGCCGACAAAAGAACTGTGAGCCCCCCCGGCCTCAAGTAAAAGTCCAGATTTCCCCCATCAGTAACACCTCGGAGTGCCATAGGAGCGAAGAAGCATGCGTTAACGGAATGCTTCAACAGTGCTAGGGATTTATTTCACGAGACCCTGTGCACTCACGTTCGTTGTAAGAACTGTCAAAGGGCACTGTAGGCCGTCCAACCCCTCCGTTGCGTTTGAGCCACAGGAAGTAAATGCATTCGTTTGATTAAGCTCCGTGAACGTGCAACGACGATGGCGAAGCGCTGCCCTGTTCGCTCGAAAGCTCTCGTTTGTACGGCCTTCCAACGGCCTCAGGGTACGCACTTCTAAACAGCCTTACATTCCATGCTGGTGTGCCCCCAGTTAGGAATTTGGGCTCTTCTGTGAGACACCAATGTGCGTCCCAAATGAAACCGGGGGGCTCCCCCAGGACGTCTGCGGACGGCAGTCGGTTGCAGGCTGTTTACTTCCAGCCGGAGAAAGAAAACGAGGACAGCTTCCCCAGGGACGATTCTGGACCCTTGGGACCATCCAGAATCACCAAAGCCTAAACTTTGCACGGCCTGGGCAACGCTCTTCCTCATGTCCAGCAATCCCCACGTCAAAACCTTTCTCAGCAGAGGCAGGCACCCTCTCCCTTGTACCAGGTAGCTCGGCAGAGCCTTCCGAGAAACATGCTGCATCATTCAGCTTGAACGTGGGACACGGAGGGGAGAGGACGCTTTCTCCACGTTTGGAGGCGCCTTGCGCTTGGCTTCAAAGCTGCCTGAACAGCACTAGCGGCCCGACGTCTCTGCACGGCAGGATTGTCGTTGTGGGCCGAGGCTGCGTGTTCTCTCAAAGCGAAAACCGTGCTGGCAATCCCTTTCTAGAAACTCCTCCCACGGCACCACATGGTCAGCTCCGGCCAAACGAAAGGTGACCTCAGGCCTCAAGGTAAGTTCCAGTGTTTCACGTCGGGGGAGTTGGGTGTGCAGTGGTTTCCATGAGGCCATACTCCACCACGGAGTGCCTTAACTCTGCGACGCTCCTGGGGGCACACAGGATAGGAGCTCGTTCGCCAATTTCGCAGGATGACTTCTCTCCGTGCCGGATCGGCGGCTCCTGGCTTCTGAGGAAACTTAGCCTAAACAGGGCCCTGGAGGAAGCTCTTCACGTTCATAGCAAGGGCAACGTACTGCTCTCTGGCTTGTCTGGGTTGAGCGCCCCAGTCGTCAAAGAGCCTCGCGAAGGCAGTGCTGCGCAGACGCCCTTTGCCAGTCGCACGGCCTCCTTGACTGAAAGAGAACGGCAGTGCCAGAAGGCACCGTGCTGACGACTGGCTCCAGGAGGAGACTCGCGACAGCACTCTCACAGAAGCGAAAGCTGGGCTGTGGGCCCAGCCTGAGGACCAGCACGTTTTCCACACTTAACACAGCTAAGGCATGAGCCAAACGACAGCCTTGGTCACCGAGGCCTATCTAAGGTACTGCCATACTTACCCACTAGATCCCACGCAGAGGTCCCTGTGCCCAAAAGGGCTTCCACGGAAGGGCCCTGTTCCTCCCGTGTGTTTCCTTGAGGGAATCAGAAACCACTGAGGATAACTACGTGAGCTCCGCTTTGAAACTGGGCGACCCTGGGCAAACCTTATTCCCCTCCGTGGTAGACGAGACAGTTGCGGGTCCTAAGCTGCCTGAAGCACACTCCTCGCGCCCACCTTCTCTTTGCTGCCAGAAGGCCTCACATAAGAGGCCTGAGTTTACTCGTGACGGAAGCCGTCTGAGTGTACTCGTGTGAGGCCTGCTGCTCTCAGTTCCTTGCTGGGAGCTTCAGCAAGAGCAATCTGGAGCTCGCCGACAAAAGAATTGTGAGCCCCCCCCGGCCTCAAGTAAAAGTCCAGATTTCCCCCGTCAGTAACACCTCGGAGTGCCATAGGAGCGAAGAAGCATGCGTTAACGGAATGCTTCAACAGTGCTAGGGATTTATTTCACGAGACCCTGTGCACTCACGTTCGTTGTAAGAACTGTCAAAGGGCACTGTAGGCCGTCCAACCCCTCCGTTGCGTTTGAGCCACAGGAAGTAAATGCATTCGTTTGATTAAGCTCCGTGAACGTGCAACGACGATGGCGAAGCGCTGCCCTGTTCGCTCGAAAGCTCTCGTTTGTACGGCCTTCCAACGGCCTCAGGGTACGCACTTCTAAACAGCCTTACATTCCATGCTGGTGTGCCCCCAATTAGGAATTTGGGCTCTTCTGTGAGACACCAATGTGCGTCCCAAATGAAACCGGGGGGCTCCCCCAGGACGTCTGCCGACGGCAGTCGCTTGCCGGCTGTTTACTTCCAGCCGGAGAAAGAAAACGAGGACAGCTTCCCCAGGGACGTTTCTGGACCCTTGGGACCATCCAGAATCACCAAAGCCTAAACTTTGCACGGCCTGGGCAACGCTCTTCCTCATGTCCAGCAATCCCCACGTGAAAACCTTTCTCAGCAGAGGCAGGCACCCTCTCCCTTGTACCAGATAGCTCGGCAGAGCCTTCCGAGAAACATGCTGCATCATTCAGCTTGAACGTGGGACGCGGAGGGGAGAGGACGCTTTCTCCCCGTTTGGAGGCGCCTTGCGCTTGGCTTCAAAGCTGCCTGAATAGCACTAGCGGCCCGACGTCTCTGCACGGCAGGATTGTCGTTGTGGGCCGAGGCTGCGTGTTCTCTCAAAGCGAAAACCGTGCTGGCAATCCCTTTCTAGAAACTCCTCCCTCGGCACCACATTGTCAGCTCCGGCCGAACGAAAGGTGACCTCAGGCCTCAAGGTAAGTTCCAGTGTTTCACGGCGGGGGAGTTGGGTGTGCAGTGGTTTCCATGAAGCCATACTCCACCACGGAGTGCCTTAACTCTGCGACGCTCCTGGGGGCGCACAGGAAAGGAGCTCGTTCGCCAATTTCGCAGGATGACTTCTCTCCGTGCCGGAACGGCGGCTCCTGGCTTCTGAGGAAACTTAGCCTAAACAGGGCCCTGGAGAAAGCTCTTCACGTTCATAGCAAGGGCAACGTACTGCTCTCTGGCTTGTCTGGGTTGAGCGCCCCAGTCGTCAAAGAGCCTCGCGAAGGCAGTGCTGCGCAGACGCCCTTTGCCAGTCGCACGCATCCTTGACTGAAAGAGAACGGCAGTGCCAGAAGGCACCGTGCTGACGACTGGCTCCAGGAGGAGACTCGGGACAGCACTCTCACAGAAGCGAAAGCTGGGCTGTGGGCCCAGCCTGAGGACCAGCACGTTTTCCACACTTAACACAGCTAAGGCATGAGCCAGACGACAGCCTTGGTCACCGAGGCCTATCTAAGGTACTGCCATACTTACCCACTAGATCCCACGCAGAGGTCCCTGTGCCCACAAGGGCCTCCACGGAAGGGCCCTGTTCCTCCCGTGTGTTTCCTTGAGGGAATCAGAAACCACTGAGGATATCTACGTACGCTCCGCTTTGAAACTGGGCGACCCTGGGCAAACCTTATTCCCCTCCGTGGTAGACGAGACAGTTGCGGGTCCTAAGCTGCCTGAAGCACACTCCTCGCGCCCACCTTCTCTTTGCTGCCTGAAGGCCTCACATAAGAGGCCTGAGTTTACTCGTGACGGAAGCCGTCTGAGTGTACTCGTGTGAGGCCTGCTGCTCTCAGTTCCTTGCTGGGAGCTTCAGCAAGAGCAATCTGGAGCTCGCCGACAAAAGAATTGTGAGCCCCCCCCGGCCTCAAGTAAAAGTCCAGATTTCCCCCGTCAGTAACACCTCGGAGTGCCATAGGAGCGAAGAAGCATGCGTTAACGGAATGCTTCAACAGTGCTAGGGATTTATTTCACGAGACCCTGTGCACTCACGTTCGTTGTAAGAACTGTCAAAGGGCACTGTAGGCCGTCCAACCCCTCCGTTGCGTTTGAGCCACAGGAAGTAAATGCATTCGTTTGATTAAGCTCCGTGAACGTGCAACGACGATGGCGAAGCGCTGCCCTGTTCGCTCGAAAGCTCTCGTTTGTACGGCCTTCCAACGGCCTCAGGGTACGCACTTCTAAACAGCCTTACATTCCATGCTGGTGTGCCCCCAATTAGGAATTTGGGCTCTTCTGTGAGACACCAATGTGCGTCCCAAATGAAACCGGGGGGCTCCCCCAGGACGTCTGCCGACGGCAGTCGCTTGCCGGCTGTTTACTTCCAGCCGGAGAAAGAAAACGAGGACAGCTTCCCCAGGGACGTTTCTGGACCCTTGGGACCATCCAGAATCACCAAAGCCTAAACTTTGCACGGCCTGGGCAACGCTCTTCCTCATGTCCAGCAATCCCCACGTGAAAACCTTTCTCAGCAGAGGCAGGCACCCTCTCCCTTGTACCAGATAGCTCGGCAGAGCCTTCCGAGAAACATGCTGCATCATTCAGCTTGAACGTGGGACGCGGAGGGGAGAGGACGCTTTCTCCCCGTTTGGAGGCGCCTTGCGCTTGGCTTCAAAGCTGCCTGAACAGCACTAGCGGCCCGACGTCTCTGCACGGCAGGATTGTCGTTGTGGGCCGAGGCTGCGTGTTCTCTCAAAGCGAAAACCGTGCTGGCAATCCCTTTCTAGAAACTCCTCCCTCGGCACCACATTGTCAGCTCCGGCCGAACGAAAGGTGACCTCAGGCCTCAAGGTAAGTTCCAGTGTTTCACGGCGGGGGAGTTGGGTGTGCAGTGGTTTCCATGAGGCCATACTCCACCACGGAGTGCCTTAACTCTGCGACGCTCCTGGGGGCACACAGGATAGGAGCTCGTTCGCCAATTTCGCAGGATGACTTCTCTCCGTGCCGGAACGGCGGCTCCTGGCTTCTGAGGAAACTTAGCCTAAACAGGGCCCTGGAGAAAGCTCTTCACGTTCATAGCAAGGGCAACGTACTGCTCTCTGGCTTGACTGGGTTGAGCGCCCCAGTCGTCAAAGAGCCTCGCGAAGGCAGTGCTGCGCAGACTCCCTTTGCCAGTCGCACGGCCTCCTTGACTGAAAGAGAACGGCAGTGACAGAAGGCACCGTGCTGACGACTGGCTCCAGGAGGAGACTCGGGACAGCACTCTCACAGAAGCGAAAGCTGGGCTGTGGGCCCAGCCTGAGGACCAGCACGTTTTCCACACTTAACACAGCTAAGGCATTTGCCAGACGACAGCCATGGTCACTGAGGCCTATCTAAGGTACTGCCATACTTACCCACTAGATCCCACGCAGAGGTCCCTGTGCCCACAAGGGCCTCCACGGAAGGGCCCTGTTCCTCCCGTGTGTTTCCTTGAGGGAATCAGAAACCACTGAGGATAACTACGTACGCTCCGCTTTCAAACTGGGCGACCCTGGGCAAACCTTATTCCCCTCCGTGGTAGACGAGACAGTTGCGGGTCCTAAGCTGCCTGAAGCACACTCCTCGCGCCCACCTTCTCTTTGCTGCCTGAAGGCCTCACATAAGAGGCCTGAGTTTACTCGTGACGGAAGCCGTCTGAGTGTACTCGTGTGAGGCCTGCTGCTCTCAGTTCCTTGCTGGGAGCTTCAACAAGAGCACTCTGGAGCTCGCTCACAAAAGAACTGTGAGCCCCCCCGGCCTCAAGTAAAAGTCCAGATTTCCCCCGTCAGTAACACCTCGGAGTGCCATAGGAGCGAAGAAGCATGCGTTAACGGAATGCTTCAACAGTGCTAGGGATTTATTTCACGAGACACTGGGCACTCACTTTCGTTGTAAGAACTGTCAAAGGGCACTGTATGCCGTCCAACCCCTCCGTTGCGTTTGAGCCACAGGAAGTAAATGCATTCGTTTGATTAAGCTCCGTGAACGTGCAACGACGATGGCGAAGCGCTGCCCTGTTCGCTCGAAAGCTCTCGTTTGTACGGCCTTCCAACGGCCTCAGGGTACGCACTTCTAAACAGCCTTACATTCCATGCTGGTGTGCCCCCAATTAGGAATTTGGGCTCTTCTGTGAGACACCGATGTGCGTCCCAAATGAAACCGGGGGGCTCCCCCAGGACGTCTGCGGACGGCAGTCGGTTGCCAGCTGTTTACTTCCAGCCGGAGAAAGAAAACGAGGACAGCTTCCCCAGGGACGATTCTGGACCGTTGGGACCATCCAGAATCACCAAAGCCTAAACTTTGCACGGCCTGGGGAACGCTCTTCCTCATGTCCAGCAATCCCCACGTCAAAACCTTTCTCAGCAGAGGCAGGCACCCTCTCCCTTGTACCAGATAGCTCGGCAGAGCCTTCCGAGAAACATGCTGCGTCATTCAGCTTGAACGTGGGACGCGGAGGGGAGAGGACGCTTTCTCCCCGTTTGGAGGCGCCTTGCGCTTGGCTTCAAAGCTGCCTGAACAGCACTAGCGGCCGACGTCTCTGCACGGCAGGATTGTCGTTGTGGGCCGAGGCTGCGTGTTCTCTCAAAGCGAAAACCGTGCTGGCAATCCCTTTCTAGAAACTCCTCCCACGGCACCACATGGTCAGCTTCGGCCGAACGAAAGGTGACCTCAGGCCTCAGGGTAAGTTCCAGTGTTTCACTTCGGGGGAGTTGGGTGTGCAGTGGTTTCCATGAAGCCATACTCCACCACGGAGTGCCTTAACTCTGCGACGCTCCTGGGGGCGCACAGGAAAGGAGCTCGTTCGCCAATTTCGCAGGATGACTTCTCTCCGTGCCGGAACGGCGGCTCCTGGCTTCTGAGGAAACTTAGCCTAAACAGGGCCCTGGAGAAAGCTCTTCACGTTCATAGCAAGGGCAACGTACTGCTCTCTGGCTTGTCTGGGTTGAGCGCCCCAGTCGTCAAAGAGCCTCGCGAAGGCAGTGCTGCGCAGACGCCCTTTGCCAGTCGCACGCATCCTTGACTGAAAGAGAACGGCAGTGCCAGAAGGCACCGTGCTGACGACTGGCTCCAGGAGGAGACTCGGGACAGCACTCTCACAGAAGCGAAAGCTGGGCTGTGGGCCCAGCCTGAGGACCAGCACGTTTTCCACACTTAACACAGCTAAGGCATGAGCCAGACGACAGCCTTGGTCACCGAGGCCTATCTAAGGTACTGCCATACTTACCCACTAGATCCCACGCAGAGGTCCCTGTGCCCACAAGGGCCTCCACGGAAGGGCCCTGTTCCTCCCGTGTGTTTCCTTGAGGGAATCAGAAACCACTGAGGATAACTACGTACGCTCCGCTTTGAAACTGGGCGACCCTGGGCAAACCTTATTCCCCTCCGTGGTAGACGAGACAGTTGCGGGTCCTAAGCTGCCTGAAGCACACTCCTCGCGCCCACCTTCTCTTTGCTGCCTGAAGGCCTCACATAAGAGGCCTGAGTTTACTCGTGACGGAAGCCGTCTGAGTGTACTCGTGTGAGGCCTGCTGCTCTCAGTTCCTTGCTGGGAGCTTCAGCAAGAGCACTCTGGAGCTCGCCGACAAAAGAACTGTGAGCCCCCCCGGCCTCAAGTAAAAGTCCAGATTTCCCCCGTCAGTAACACCTCGGAGTGCCATAGGAGCGAAGAAGCATGCGTTAACGGAATGCTTCAACAGTGCTAGGGATTTATTTCACGAGACCCTGTGCACTCACGTTCGTTGTAAGAACTGTCAAAGGGCACTGTAGGCCGTCCAACCCCTCCGTTGCGTTTGAGCCACAGGAAGTAAATGCATTCGTTTGATTAAGCTCCGTGAACGTGCAACGACGATGGCGAAGCGCTGCCCTGTTCGCTCGAAAGCTCTCGTTTGTACGGCCTTCCAACGGCCTCAGGGTACGCACTTCTAAACAGCCTTACATTCCATGCTGGTGTGCCCCCAATTAGGAATTTGGGCTCTTCTGTGAGACACCAATGTGCGTCCGAAATGAAACCGGGGGGCTCCCCCAGGACGTCTGCGGACGGCAGTCGGTTGCCAGCTGTTTACTTCCAGCCGGAGAAAGAAAACGAGGACAGCTTCCCCAGGGACGATTCTGGACCGTTGGGACCATCCAGAATCACCAAAGCCTAAACTTTGCACGGCCTGGGGAACGCTCTTCCTCATGTCCAGCAATCCCCACGTCAAAACCTTTCTCAGCAGAGGCAGGCACCCTCTCCCTTGTACCAGATAGCTCGGCAGAGCCTTCCGAGAAACATGCTGCGTCATTCAGCTTGAACGTGGGACGCGGAGGGGAGAGGACGCTTTCTCCCCGTTTGGAGGCGCCTTGCGCTTGGCTTCAAAGCTGCCTGAACAGCACTAGCGGCCGACGTCTCTGCACGGCAGGATTGTCGTTGTGGGCCGAGGCTGCGTGTTCTCTCAAAGCGAAAACCGTGCTGGCAATCCCTTTCTAGAAACTCCTCCCACGGCACCACATGGTCAGCTTCGGCCGAACGAAAGGTGACCTCAGGCCTCAGGGTAAGTTCCAGTGTTTCACTTCGGGGGAGTTGGGTGTGCAGTGGTTTCCATGAAGCCATACTCCACCACGGAGTGCCTTAACTCTGCGACGCTCCTGGGGGCGCACAGGAAAGGAGCTCGTTCGCCAATTTCGCAGGATGACTTCTCTCCGTGCCGGAACGGCGGCTCCTGGCTTCTGAGGAAACTTAGCCTAAACAGGGCCCTGGAGAAAGCTCTTCACGTTCATAGCAAGGGCAACGTACTGCTCTCTGGCTTGTCTGGGTTGAGCGCCCCAGTCGTCAAAGAGCCTCGCGAAGGCAGTGCTGCGCAGACGCCCTTTGCCAGTCGCACGCATCCTTGACTGAAAGAGAACGGCAGTGCCAGAAGGCACCGTGCTGACGACTGGCTCCAGGAGGAGACTCGGGACAGCACTCTCACAGAAGCGAAAGCTGGGCTGTGGGCCCAGCCTGAGGACCAGCACGTTTTCCACACTTAACACAGCTAAGGCATGAGCCAGACGACAGCCTTGGTCACCGAGGCCTATCTAAGGTACTGCCATACTTACCCACTAGATCCCACGCAGAGGTCCCTGTGCCCACAAGGGCCTCCACGGAAGGGCCCTGTTCCTCCCGTGTGTTTCCTTGAGGGAATCAGAAACCACTGAGGATAACTACGTACGCTCCGCTTTGAAACTGGGCGACCCTGGGCAAACCTTATTCCCCTCCGTGGTAGACGAGACAGTTGCGGGTCCTAAGCTGCCTGAAGCACACTCCTCGCGCCCACCTTCGCTTTGCTGCCTGAAGGCCTCACATAAGAGGCCTGAGTTTACTCGTGACGGAAGCCGTCTGAGTGTACTCGTGTGAGGCCTGCTGCTCTCAGTTCCTTGCTGGGAGCTTCAGCAAGAGCACTCTGGAGCTCGCCGACAAAAGAACTGTGAGCCCCCCCGGCCTCAAGTAAAAGTCCAGATTTCCCCCGTCAGTAACACCTCGGAGTGCCATAGGAGCGAAGAAGCATGCGTTAACGGAATGCTTCAACAGTGCTAGGGATTTATTTCACGAGACCCTGTGCACTCACGTTCGTTGTAAGAACTGTCAAAGGGCACTGTAGGCCGTCCAACCCCTCCGTTGCGTTTGAGCCACAGGAAGTAAATGCATTCGTTTGATTAAGCTCCGTGAACGTGCAACGACGATGGCGAAGCGCTGCCCTGTTCGCTCGAAAGCTCTCGTTTGTACGGCCTTCCAACGGCCTCAGGGTACGCACTTCTAAACAGCCTTACATTCCATGCTGGTGTGCCCCCAATTAGGAATTTGGGCTCTTCTGTGAGACACCAATGTGCGTCCGAAATGAAACCGGGGGGCTCCCCCAGGACGTCTGCGGACGGCAGTCGGTTGCAGGCTGTTTACTTCCAGCCGGAGAAAGAAAACGAGGACAGCTTCCCCAGGGACGATTCTGGACCCTTGGGACCATCCAGAATCACCAAAGCCTAAACTTTGCACGGCCTGGGGAACGCTCTTCCTCATGTCCAGCAATCCCCACGTCAAAACCTTTCTCAGCAGAGGCAGGCACCCTCTCCCTTGTACCAGATAGCTCGGCAGAGCCTTCCGAGAAACATGCTGCGTCATTCAGCTTGAACGTGGGACGCGGAGGGGAGAGGACGCTTTCTCCCCGTTTGGAGGCGCCTTGCGCTTGGCTTCAAAGCTGCCTGAACAGCACTAGCGGCCCGACGTCTCTGCACGGCAGGATTGTCGTTGTGGGCCGAGGCTGCGTGTTCTCTCAAAGCGAAAACCGTGCTGGCAATCCCTTTCTAGAAACTCCTCCCACGGCACCACATGGTCAGCTCCGGTCGAACGAAAGGTGACCTCAGGCCTCAAGGTAAGTTCCAGTGTTTCACGTCGGGGGAGTTGGGTGTGCAGTGTTTTCCATGAGGCCATACTCCACCACGGAGTGCCTTAACTCTGCGACGCTCCTGGGGGCACACAGGATAGGAGCTCGTTCGCCAATTTCGCAGGATGACTTCTCTCCGTGCCGGAACGGCGGCTCCTGGCTTCTGAGGAACCTTAGCCTAAACAGGGCCCTGGAGAAAGCTCTTCACGTTCATAGCAAGGGCAACGTACTGCTCTCTGGCTTGTCTGGGTTGAGCGTCCCAGTCGTCAAAGAGCCTCGCGAAGGCAGTGCTACGCAGACGCCCTTTGCCAGTCGCACGGCCTCCTTGACTGAAAGAGAACGGCAGTGCCAGAAGGCACCGTGCTGACGACTGGCTCCAGGAGGAGACTCGGGACAGCACTCTCACAGAAGCGAAAGCTGGGCTGTGGGCCCAGCCTGAGGACCAGCACGTTTTCCACACTTAACACAGCTAAGGCATGAGCCAGACGACAGCCATGGTCACCGAGGCCTATCTAAGGTACTGCCATACTTACCCACTAGATCCCACGCAGAGGTCCCTGTGCCCACAAGGGCCTCCACGGAAGGGCCCTGTTCCTCCCGTGTGTTTCCTTGAGGGAATCAGAAACCACTGAGGATAACTACGTGAGCTCCGCTTTGAAACTGGGCGACCCTGGGCAAACCTTATTCCCCTCCGTGGTAGACGAGACAGTTGCGGGTCCTAAGCTGCCTGAAGCACACTCCTCGCGCCCACCTTCTCTTTGCTGCCTGAAGGCCTCACATAAGAGGCCTGAGTTTACTCGTGACGGAAGCCGTCTGAGTGTACTCGTGTGAGGCCTGCTGCTCTCAGTTCCTTGCTGGGAGCTTCAGCAAGAGCACTCTGGAGCTCGCCGACAAAAGAATTGTGAGCCCCCCCCGGCCTCAAGTAAAAGTCCAGATTTCCCCCGTCAGTAACACCTCGGAGTGCCATAGGAGCGAAGAAGCATGCGTTAACGGAATGCTTCAACAGTGCTAGGGATTTATTTCACGAGACCCTGTGCACTCACGTTCGTTGTAAGAACTGTCAAAGGGCACTGTAGGCCGTCCAACCCCTCCGTTGCGTTTGAGCCACAGGAAGTAAATGCATTCGTTTGATTAAGCTCCGTGAACGTGCAACGACGATGGCGAAGCGCTGCCCTGTTCGCTCGAAAGCTCTCGTTTGTACGGTCTTCCAACGGCCTCAGGGTACGCACTTCTAAACAGCCTTACATTCCATGCTGGTGTGCCCCCAATTAGGAATTTGGGCTCTTCTGTGAGACACCAATGTGCGTCCCAAATGAAACCGGGGGGCTCCCCCAGGACGTCTGCGGACGGCAGTCGGTTGCCAGCTGTTTACTTCAAGCCGGAGAAAGAAAACGAGGACAGCTTCCCCAGGGACGATTCTGGACCCTTGGGACCATCCAGAATCACCAAAGTCTAAACTTTGCACGGCCTGGGCAACGCTCTTCCTCATGTCCAGCAATCCCCACGTCAAAACCTTTCTCAGCAGAGGCAGGCACCCTCTCCCTTGTACCAGATAGCTCGGCAGAGCCTTCCGAGAAACATGCTGCGTCATTCAGGTTGAACTTGGGACGCGGAGGGGAGAGGACGCTTTCTCCCCGTTTGGAGGCGCCTTGCGCTTGGCTTCAAAGCTGCCTGAACAGCACTAGCGGCCCGACGTCTCTGCACGGCAGGATTGTCGTTGTGGGCCGAGGCTGCGTGTTCTCTCAAAGCGAAAACCGTGCTGGCAATCCCTTTCTAGAAACTCCTCCCTCGGCACCACATTGTCAGCTCCGGCCGAACGAAAGGTGACCTCAGGCCTCAAGGTAAGTTCCAGTGTTTCACGGCGGGGGAGTTGGGTGTGCAGTGGTTTCCATGAGGCCATACTCCACCACGGAGTGCCTTAACTCTGCGACGCTCCTGGGGGCACACAGGATAGGAGCTCGTTCGCCAATTTCGCAGGATGACTTCTCTCCGTGCCGGAACGGCGGCTCCTGGCTTCTGAGGAAACTTAGCCTAAACAGGGCCCTGGAGAAAGCTCTTCACGTTCATAGCAAGGGCAACGTACTGCTCTCTGGCTTGACTGGGTTGAGCGCCCCAGTCGTCAAAGAGCCTCGCGAAGGCAGTGCTGCGCAGACTCCCTTTGCCAGTCGCACGGCCTCCTTGACTGAAAGAGAACGGCAGTGACAGAAGGCACCGTGCTGACGACTGGCTCCAGGAGGAGACTCGGGACAGCACTCTCACAGAAGCGAAAGCTGGGCTGTGGGCCCAGCCTGAGGACCAGCACGTTTTCCACACTTAACACAGCTAAGGCATTTGCCAGACGACAGCCTTGGTCACTGAGGCCTATCTAAGGTACTGCCATACTTACCCACTAGATCCCACGCAGAGGTCCCTGTGCCCACAAGGGCCTCCACGGAAGGGCCCTGTTCCTCCCGTGTGTTTCCTTGAGGGAATCAGAAACCACTGAGGATAACTACGTACGCTCCGCTTTCAAACTGGGCGACCCTGGGCAAACCTTATTCCCCTCCGTGGTAGACGAGACAGTTGCGGGTCCTAAGCTGCCTGAAGCACACTCCTCGCGCCCACCTTCTCTTTGCTGCCTGAAGGCCTCACATAAGAGGCCTGAGTTTACTCGTGACGGAAGCCGTCTGAGTGTACTCGTGTGAGGCCTGCTGCTCTCAGTTCCTTGCTGGGAGCTTCAACAAGAGCACTCTGGAGCTCGCTCACAAAAGAACTGTGAGCCCCCCCGGCCTCAAGTAAAAGTCCAGATTTCCCCCGTCAGTAACACCTCGGAGTGCCATAGGAGCGAAGAAGCATGCGTTAACGGAATGCTTCAACAGTGCTAGGGATTTATTTCACGAGACACTGGGCACTCACTTTCGTTGTAAGAACTGTCAAAGGGCACTGTATGCCGTCCAACCCCTCCGTTGCGTTTGAGCCACAGGAAGTAAATGAATTCGTTTGATTAAGCTCCGTGAACGTGCAACGACGATGGCGAAGCGCTGCCCTGTTCGCTCGAAAGCTGTCGTTTGTACGGCCTTCCAACGGCCTCAGGGTACACACTTCTAAACAGCCTTACATTCCATGCTGGTGTGCCCCCAATTAGGAATTTGGGCTCTTCTGTGAGACACCGATGTGCGTCCCAAATGAAACCGGGGGGCTCCCCCAGGACGTCTGCGGACGGCAGTCGGTTGCCAGCTGTTTACTTCAAGCCGGAGAAAGAAAACGAGGACAGCTTCCCCAGGGACGATTCTGGACCCTTGGGACCATCCAGAATCACCAAAGCCTAAACTTTGCACGGCCTGGGGAACGCTCTTCCTCATGTCCAGCAATCCCCACGTCAAAACCTTTCTCAGCAGAGGCAGGCACCCTCTCCCTTGTACCAGATAGCTCGGCAGAGCCTTCCGAGAAACATGCTGCGTCATTCAGCTTGAACGTGGGACGCGGAGGGGAGAGGACGCTTTCTCCCCGTTTGGAGGCGCCTTGCGCTTGGCTTCAAAGCTGCCTGAACAGCACTAGCGGCCGACGTCTCTGCACGGCAGGATTGTCGTTGTGGGCCGAGGCTGCGTGTTCTCTCAAAGCGAAAACCGTGCTGGCAATCCCTTTCTAGAAACTCCTCCCACGGCACCACATGGTCAGCTCCGGCCGAACGAAAGGTGACCTCAGGCCTCAGGGTAAGTTCCAGTGTTTCACTTCGGGGGAGTTGGGTGTGCAGTGGTTTCCATGAAGCCATACTCCACCACGGAGTGCCTTAACACTGCGACGCTCCTGGGGGCGCACAGGAAAGGAGCTCGTTCGCCAATTTCGCAGGATGACTTCTCTCCGTGCCGGAACGGCGGCTCCTGGCTTCTGAGGAAACTTAGCCTAAACAGGGCCCTGGAGAAAGCTCTTCACGTTCATAGCAAGGGCAACGTACTGCTCTCTGGCTTGTCTGGGTTGAGCGCCCCAGTCGTCAAAGAGCCTCGCGAAGGCAGTGCTGCGCAGACGCCCTTTGCCAGTCGCACGCATCCTTGACTGAAAGAGAACGGCAGTGCCAGAAGGCACCGTGCTGACGACTGGCTCCAGGAGGAGACTCGGGACAGCACTCTCACAGAAGCGAAAGCTGGGCTGTGGGCCCAGCCTGAGGACCAGCACGTTTTCCACACTTAACACAGCTAAGGCATGAGCCAGACGACAGCCTTGGTCACCGAGGCCTATCTAAGGTACTGCCATACTTACCCACTAGATCCCACGCAGAGGTCCCTGTGCCCACAAGGGCCTCCACGGAAGGGCCCTGTTCCTCCCGTGTGTTTCCTTGAGGGAATCAGAAACCACTGAGGATAACTACGTACGCTCCGCTTTGAAACTGGGCGACCCTGGGCAAACCTTATTCCCCTCCGTGGTAGACGAGACAGTTGCGGGTCCTAAGCTGCCTGAAGCACACTCCTCGCGCCCACCTTCGCTTTGCTGCCGGAAGGCCTCACATAAGAGGCCTGAGTTTACTCGTGACGGAAGCCGTCTGAGTGTACTCGTGTGAGGCCTGCTGCTCTCAGTTCCTTGCTGGGAGCTTCAGCAAGAGCACTCTGGAGCTCGCCGACAAAAGAATTGTGAGCCCCCCCCGGCCTCAAGTAAAAGTCCAGATTTCCCCCCTCAGTAACACCTCGGAGTGCCATAGGAGCGAAGAAGCATGCGTTAACGGAATGCTTCAACAGTGCTAGGGATTTATTTCACGAGACCCTGTGCACTCACGTTCGTTGTAAGAACTGTCAAAGGGCACTGTAGGCCGTCCAACCCCTCCGTTGCGTTTGAGCCACAGGAAGTAAATGCATTCGTTTGATTAAGCTCCGTGAACGTGCAACGACGATGGCGAAGCGCTGCCCTGTTCGCTCGAAAGCTCTCGTTTGTACGGCCTTCCAACGGCCTCAGGGTACGCACTTCTAAACAGCCTTACATTCCATGCTGGTGTGCCCCCAGTTAGGAATTTGGGCTCCTCTGTGAGACACCAATGTGCGTCCCAAATGAAACCGGGGGGCTCCCCCAGGACGTCTGCGGACGGCAGTCGGTTGCAGGCTGTTTACTTCCAGCCGGAGAAAGAAAACGAGGACAGCTTCCCCAGGGACGATTCTGGACCGTTGGGACCATCCAGAATCACCAAAGCCTAAACTTTGCACGGCCTGGGGAACGCTCTTCCTCATGTCCAGCAATCCCCACGTCAAAACCTTTCTCAGCAGAGGCAGGCACCCTCTCCCTTGTACCAGATAGCTCGGCAGAGCCTTCCGAGAAACATGCTGCGTCATTCAGCTTGAACGTGGGACGCGGAGGGGAGAGGACGCTTTCTCCCCGTTTGGAGGCGCCTTGCGCTTGGCTTCAAAGCTGCCTGAACAGCACTAGCGGCCCGACGTCTCTGCACGGCAGGATTGTCGTTGTGGGCCGAGGCTGCGTGTTCTCTCAAAGCGAAAACCGTGCTGGCAATCCCTTTCTAGAAACTCCTCCCACGGCACCACATGGTCAGCTCCGGCCGAACGAAAGGTGACCTCAGGCCTCAGGGTAAGTTCCAGTGTTTCACTTCGGGGGAGTTGGGTGTGCAGTGGTTTCCATGAAGCCATACTCCACCACGGAGTGCCTTAACTCTGCGACGCTCCTGGGGGCACACAGGATAGGAGCTCGTTCGCCAATTTCGCAGGATGACTTCTCTCCGTGCCGCAACGGCGGCTCCTGGCTTCTGAGGAAACTTAGCCTAAACAGGGCCCTGGAGAAAGCTCTTCACGTTCATAGCAAGGGCAACGTACTGCTCTCTGGCTTGTCTGGGTTGAGCGCCCCAGTCGTCAAAGAGCCTCGCGAAGGCAGTGCTGCGCAGACGCCCTTTGCCAGTCGCACGCATCCTTGACTGAAAGAGAACGGCAGTGCCAGAAGGCACCGTGCTGACGACTGGCTCCAGGAGGAGACTCGGGACAGCACTCTCACAGAAGCGAAAGCTGGGCTGTGGGCCCAGCCTGAGGACCAGCACGTTTTCCACACTTAACACAGCTAAGGCATGAGCCAGACGACAGCCTTGGTCACCGAGGCCTATCTAAGGTACTGCCATACTTACCCACTAGATCCCACGCAGAGGTCCCTGTGCCCACAAGGGCCTCCACGGAAGGGCCCTGTTCCTCCCGTGTGTTTCCTTGAGGGAATCAGAAACCACTGAGGATAACTACGTACGCTCCGCTTTGAAACTGGGCGACCCTGGGCAAACCTTATTCCCCTCCGTGGTAGACGAGACAGTTGCGGGTCCTAAGCTGCCTGAAGCACACTCCTCGCGCCCACCTTCTCTTTGCTGCCGGAAGGACTCACATAAGAGGCCTGAGTTTACTCGTGACGGAAGCCGTCTGAGTGTACTCGTGTGAGGCCTGCTGCTCTCAGTTCCTTGCTGGGAGCTTCAGCAAGAGCACTCTGGAGCTCGCCGACAAAAGAATTGTGAGCCCCCCCCGGCCTCAAGTAAAAGTCCAGATTTCCCCCGTCAGTAACACCTCGGAGTGCCATAGGAGCGAAGAAGCATGCGTTAACGGAATGCTTCAACAGTGCTAGGGATTTATTTCACGAGACCCTGTGCACTCACGTTCGTTGTAAGAACTGTCAAAGGGCACTGTAGGCCGTCCAACCCCTCCTTTGCGTTTGAGCCACAGGAAGTAAATGCATTCGTTTGATTAAGCTCCGTGAACGTGCAACGACGATGGCGAAGCGCTGCCCTGTTCGCTCGAAAGCTCTCGTTTGTACGGTCTTCCAACGGCCTCAGGGTACGCACTTCTAAACAGCCTTACATTCCATGCTGGTGTGCCCCCAATTAGGAATTTGGGCTCTTCTGTGAGACACCAATGTGCGTCCCAAATGAAACCGGGGGGCTCCCCCAGGACGTCTGCGGACGGCAGTCGGTTGCCAGCTGTTTACTTCCAGCCGGAGAAAGAAAACGAGGACAGCTTCCCCAGGGACGATTCTGGACCCTTGGGACCATCCAGAATCACCAAAGTCTAAACTTTGCACGGCCTGGGCAACGCTCTTCCTCATGTCCAGCAATCCCCACGTCAAAACCTTTCTCAGCAGAGGCAGGCACCCTCTCCCTTGTACCAGATAGCTCGGCAGAGCCTTCCGAGAAACATCCTGCGTCATTCAGCTTGAACTTGGGACGCGGAGGGGAGAGGACGCTTTCTCCCCGTTTGGAGGCGCCTTGCGCTTGGCTTCAAAGCTGCCTGAACAGCACTAGCGGCCCGACGTCTCTGCACGGCAGGATTGTCGTTGTGGGCCGAGGCTGCGTGTTCTCTCAAAGCGAAAACCGTGCTGGCAATCCCTTTCTAGAAACTCCTCCCTCGGCACCACATTGTCAGCTCCGGCCGAACGAAAGGTGACCTCAGGCCTCAAGGTAAGTTCCAGTGTTTCACGGCGGGGGAGTTGGGTGTGCAGTGGTTTCCATGAGGCCATACTCCACCACGGAGTGCCTTAACTCTGCGACGCTCCTGGGGGCACACAGGATAGGAGCTCGTTCGCCAATTTCGCAGGATGACTTCTCTCCGTGCCGGAACGGCGGCTCCTGGCTTCTGAGGAAACTTAGCCTAAACAGGGCCCTGGAGAAAGCTCTTCACGTTCATAGCAAGGGCAACGTACTGCTCTCTGGCTTGACTGGGTTGAGCGCCCCAGTCGTCAAAGAGCCTCGCGAAGGCAGTGCTGCGCAGACTCCCTTTGCCAGTCGCACGGCCTCCTTGACTGAAAGAGAACGGCAGTGACAGAAGGCACCGTGCTGACGACTGGCTCCAGGAGGAGACTCGGGACAGCACTCTCACAGAAGCGAAAGCTGGGCTGTGGGCCCAGCCTGAGGACCAGCACGTTTTCCACACTTAACACAGCTAAGGCATTTGCCAGACGACAGCCTTGGTCACTGAGGCCTATCTAAGGTACTGCCATACTTACCCACTAGATCCCACGCAGAGGTCCCTGTGCCCAAAAGGGCCTCCACGGAAGGGCCCTGTTCCTCCCGTGTGTTTCCTTGAGGGAATCAGAAACCACTGAGGATAACTACGTACGCTCCGCTTTGAAACTGGGCGACCCTGGGCAAACCTTATTCCCCTCCGTGGTAGACGAGACAGTTGCGGGTCCTAAGCTGCCTGAAGCACACTCCTCGCGCCCACCTTCTCTTTGCTGCCTGAAGGCCTCACATAAGAGGCCTGAGTTTACTCGTGACGGAAGCCGTCTGAGTGTACTCGTGTGAGGCCTGCTGCTCTCAGTTCCTTGCTGGGAGCTTCAACAAGAGCACTCTGGAGCTCGCTCACAAAAGAACTGTGAGCCCCCCCGGCCTAAAGTAAAAGTCCAGATTTCCCCCGTCAGTAACACCTCGGAGTGCCATAGGAGCGAAGAAGCATGCGTTAACGGAATGCTTCAACAGTGCTAGGGATTTATTTCACGAGACACTGTGCACTCACGTTCGTTGTAAGAACTGTCAAAGGGCACTGTATGCCGTCCAACCCCTCCGTTGCGTTTGAGCCACAGGAAGTAAATGCATTCGTTTGATTAAGCTCCGTGAACGTGCAACGACGATGGCGAAGCGCTGCCCTGTTCGCTCGAAAGCTCTCGTTTGTACGGCCTTCCAACGGCCTCAGGGTGCACACTTCTAAACAGCCTTACATTCCATGCTGGTGTGCCCCCAATTAGGAATTTGGGCTCTTCTGTGAGACACCGATGTGCGTCCCAAATGAAACCGGGGGGCTCCCCCAGGACGTCTGCGGACGGCAGTGGGTTGCCAGCTGTTTACTTCAAGCCGGAGAAAGAAAACGAGGACAGCTTCCCCAGGGACGATTCTGGACCGTTGGGACCATCCAGAATCACCAAAGCCTAAACTTTGCACGGCCTGGGGAACGCTCTTCCTCATGTCCAGCAATCCCCACGTCAAAACCTTTCTCAGCAGAGGCAGGCACCCTCTCCCTTGTACCAGATAGCTCGGCAGAGCCTTCCGAGAAACATGCTGCGTCATTCAGCTTGAACGTGGGACGCGGAGGGGAGAGGACGCTTTCTCCCCGTTTGGAGGCGCCTTGCGCTTGGCTTCAAAGCTGCCTGAACAGCACTAGCGGCCGACGTCTCTGCACGGCAGGATTGTCGTTGTGGGCCGAGGCTGCGTGTTCTCTCAAAGCGAAAACCGTGCTGGCAATCCCTTTCTAGAAACTCCTCCCACGGCACCACATGGTCAGCTCCGGCCGAACGAAAGGTGACCTCAGGCCTCAGGGTAAGTTCCAGTGTTTCACTTCGGGGGAGTTGGGTGTGCAGTGGTTTCCATGAAGCCATACTCCACCACGGAGTGCCTTAACTCTGCGACGCTCCTGGGGGCACACAGGAAAGGAGCTCGTTCGCCAATTTCGCAGGATGACTTCTCTCCGTGCCGGAACGGCGGCTCCTGGCTTCTGAGGAAACTTAGCCTAAACAGGGCCCTGGAGAAAGCTCTTCACGTTCATAGCAAGGGCAACGTACTGCTCTCTGGCTTGTCTGGGTTGAGCGCCCCAGTCGTCAAAGAGCCTCGCGAAGGCAGTGCTGCGCAGACGCCCTTTGCCAGTCGCACGGCCTCCTT
Organism: Grampus griseus; assembly: GCF_964374135.1. NCBI lineage: Eukaryota > Metazoa > Chordata > Mammalia > Artiodactyla > Delphinidae > Grampus > Grampus griseus. The sequence continues at coordinate 74,770 of NW_028133176.1, read as the reverse complement.
GACTGAAAGAGAACGGCAGTGCCAGAAGGCACCGTGCTGACGACTGGCTCCAGGAGGAGACTCGGGACAGCACTCTCACAGAAGCGAAAGCTGGGCTGTGGGCCCAGCCTGAGGACCAGCACGTTTTCCACACTTAACACAGCTAAGGCATGAGCCAGACGACAGCCTTGGTCACCGAGGCCTATCTAAGGTACTGCCATACTTACCCACTAGATCCCACGCAGAAGTCCATGTGCCCACAAGGGCCTCCACGGAAGAGCCCTGTTCCTCCCGTGTGTTTCCTTGAGGGAATCAGAAACCACTGAGGATAACTACGTACGCTCCGCTTTGAAACTGGGCGACCCTGGGCAAACCTTATTCCCCTCCGTGGTAGACGAGACAGTTGCGGGTCCTAAGCTGCCTGAAGCACACTCCTCGCGCCCACCATCTCTTTGCTGCCGGAAGGCCTCACATAAGAGGCCTGAGTTTACTCGTGACGGAAGCCGTCTGAGTGTACTCGTGTGAGGCCTGCTGCTCTCAGTTCCTTGCTGGGAGCTTCAGCAAGAGCACTCTGGAGCTCGCCGACAAAAGAATTGTGAGCCCCCACCGGCCTCAAGTAAAAGTCCAGATTTCCCCCCTCAGTAACACCTCGGAGTGCCATAGGAGCGAAGAAGCATGCGTTAACGGAATGCTTCAACAGTGCTAGGGATTTATTTCACGAGACCCTGTGCACTCACGTTCGTTGTAAGAACTGTCAAAGGGCACTGTAGGCCGTCCAAACCCTCCGTTGCGTTTGAGCCACAGGAAGTAAATGCATTCGTTTGATTAAGCTCCGTGAACGTGCAACGACGATGGCGAAGCGCTGCCCTGTTCGCTCGAAAGCTCTCGTTTGTACGGCCTTCCAACGGCCTCAGGGTACGCACTTCTAAACAGCCTTACATTCCATGCTGGTGTGCCCCCAGTTAGGAATTTGGGCTCTTCTGTGAGACACCAATGTGCGTCCCAAATGAAACCGGGGGGCTCCCCCAGGACGTCTGCGGACGGCAGTCGGTTGCAGGCTGTTTACTTCCAGCCGGAGAAAGAAAACGAGGACAGCTTCCCCAGGGATGATTCTGGACCGTTGGGACCATCCAGAATCACCAAAGCCTAAACTTTGCACGGCCTGGGGAACGCTCTTCCTCATGTCCAGCAATCCCCACGTCAAAACCTTTCTCAGCAGAGGCAGGCACCCTCTCCCTTGTACCAGATAGCTCGGCAGAGCCTTCCGAGAAACATGCTGCGTCATTCAGCTTGAACGTGGGACGCGGAGGGGAGAGGACGCTTTCTCCCCGTTTGGAGGCGCCTTGCGCTTGGCTCCAAAGCTGCCTGAACAGCACTAGCGGCCCGACGTCTCTGCACGGCAGGATTGTCGTTGTGGGCCGAGGCTGCGTGTTCTCTCAAAGCGAAAACCGTGCTGGCAATCCCTTTCTAGAAACTCCTCCCACGGCACCACATGGTCAGCTCCGGCCGAACGAAAGGTGACCTCAGGCCTCAGGGTAAGTTCCAGTGTTTCACTTCGGGGGAGTTGGGTGTGCAGTGGTTTCCATGAAGCCATACTCCACCACGGAGTGCCTTAACTCTGCGACGCTCCTGGGGGCACACAGGATAGGAGCTCGTTCGCCAATTTCGCAGGATGACTTCTCTCCGTGCCGCAACGGCGGCTCCTGGCTTCTGAGGAAACTTAGCCTAAACAGGGCCCTGGAGAAAGCTCTTCACGTTCATAGCAAGGGCAACGTACTGCTCTCTGGCTTGTCTGGGTTGAGCGCCCCAGTCGTCAAAGAGCCTCGCGAAGGCAGTGCTGCGCAGACGCCCTTTGCCAGTCGCACGCATCCTTGACTGAAAGAGAACGGCAGTGCCAGAAGGCACCGTGCTGACGACTGGCTCCAGGAGGAGACTCGGGACAGCACTCTCACAGAAGCGAAAGCTGGGCTGTGGGCCCAGCCTGAGGACCAGCACGTTTTCCACACTTAACACAGCTAAGGCATGAGCCAGACGACAGCCTTGGTCACCGAGGCCTATCTAAGGTACTGCCATACTTACCCACTAGATCCCACGCAGAGGTCCCTGTGCCCACAAGGGCCTCCACGGAAGGGCCCTGTTCCTCCCGTGTGTTTCCTTGAGGGAATCAGAAACCACTGAGGATAACTACGTGAGCTCCGCTTTGAAACTGGGCGACCCTGGGCAAACCTTATTCCCCTCCGTGGTAGACGAGACAGTTGCGGGTCCTAAGCTGCCTGAAGCACACTCCTCGCGCCCACCTTCGCTTTGCTGCCGGAAGGCCTCACATAAGAGGCCTGAGTTTACTCGTGACGGAAGCCGTCTGAGTGTACTCGTGTGAGGCCTGCTGCTCTCAGTTCCTTGCTGGGAGCTTCAGCAAGAGCACTCTGGAGCTCGCCGACAAAAGAATTGTGAGCCCCCCCCGGCCTCAAGTAAAAGTCCAGATTTCCCCCCTCAGTAACACCTCGGAGTGCCATAGGAGCGAAGAAGCATGCGTTAACGGAATGCTTCAACAGTGCTAGGGATTTATTTCACGAGACCCTGTGCACTCACGTTCGTTGTAAGAACTGTCAAAGGGCACTGTAGGCCGTCCAACCCCTCCGTTGCGTTTGAGCCACAGGAAGTAAATGCATTCGTTTGATTAAGCTCCGTGAACGTGCAACGACGATGGCGAAGCGCTGCCCTGTTCGCTCGAAAGCTCTCGTTTGTACGGCCTTCCAACGGCCTCAGGGTACGCACTTCTAAACAGCCTTACATTCCATGCTGGTGTGCCCCCAGTTAGGAATTTGGGCTCTTCTGTGAGACACCAATGTGCGTCCCAAATGAAACCGGGGGGCTCCCCCAGGACGTCTGCGGACGGCAGTCGGTTGCAGGCTGTTTACTTCCAGCCGGAGAAAGAAAACGAGGACAGCTTCCCCAGGGACGATTCTGGACCCTTGGGACCATCGAGAATCACCAAAGCCTAAACTTTGCACGGCCTGGGCAACGCTCTTCCTCATGTCCAGCAATCCCCACGTCAAAACCTTTCTCAGCAGAGGCAGGCACCCTCTCCCTTGTACCAGATAGCTCGGCAGAGCCTTCCGAGAAACATGCTGCGTCATTCAGCTTGAACTTGGGACGCGGAGGGGAGAGGACGCTTTCTCCCCGTTTGGAGGCGCCTTGCGCTTGGCTTCAAAGCTGCCTGAACAGCACTAGCGGCCCGACGTCTCTGCACGGCAGGATTGTCGTTGTGGGCCGAGGCTGCGTGTTCTCTCAAAGCGAAAACCGTGCTGGCAATCCCTTTCTAGAAACTCCTCCCTCGGCACCACATTGTCAGCTCCGGCCGAACGAAAGGTGACCTCAGGCCTCAAGGTAAGTTCCAGTGTTTCACGGCGGGGGAGTTGGGTGTGCAGTGGTTTCCATGAGGCCATACTCCACCACGGAGTGCCTTAACTCTGCGACGCTCCTGGGGGCACACAGGATAGGAGCTCGTTCGCCAATTTCGCAGGATGACTTCTCTCCGTGCCGGAACGGCGGCTCCTGGCTTCTGAGGAAACTTAGCCTAAACAGGGCCCTGGAGAAAGCTCTTCACGTTCATAGCAAGGGCAACGTACTGCTCTCTGGCTTGACTGGGTTGAGCGCCCCAGTCGTCAAAGAGCCTCGCGAAGGCAGTGCTGCGCAGACTCCCTTTGCCAGTCGCACGGCCTCCTTGACTGAAAGAGAACGGCAGTGACAGAAGGCACCGTGCTGACGACTGGCTCCAGGAGGAGACTCGGGACAGCACTCTCACAGAAGCGAAAGCTGGGCTGTGGGCCCAGCCTGAGGACCAGCACGTTTTCCACACTTAACACAGCTAAGGCATTTGCCAGACGACAGCCTTGGTCACTGAGGCCTATCTAAGGTACTGCCATACTTACCCACTAGATCCCACGCAGAGGTCCCTGTGCCCACAAGGGCCTCCACGGAAGGGCCCTGTTCCTCCCGTGTGTTTCCTTGAGGGAATCAGAAACCACTGAGGATAACTACGTACGCTCCGCTTTGAAACTGGGCGACCCTGGGCAAACCTTATTCCCCTCCGTGGTAGACGAGACAGTTGCGGGTCCTAAGCTGCCTGAAGCACACTCCTCGCGCCCACCTTCTCTTTGCTGCCTGAAGGCCTCACATAAGAGGCCTGAGTTTACTCGTGACGGAAGCCGTCTGAGTGTACTCGTGTGAGGCCTGCTGCTCTCAGTTCCTTGCTGGGAGCTTCAACAAGAGCACTCTGGAGCTCGCTCACAAAAGAACTGTGAGCACCCCCGGCCTAAAGTAAAAGTCCAGATTTCCCCCGTCAGTAACACCTCGGAGTGCCATAGGAGCGAAGAAGCATGCGTTAACGGAATGCTTCAACAGTGCTAGGGATTTATTTCACGAGACACTGGGCACTCACTTTCGTTGTAAGAACTGTCAAAGGGCACTGTATGCCGTCCAACCCCTCCGTTGCGTTTGAGCCACAGGAAGTAAATGCATTCGTTTGATTAAGCTCCGTGAACGTGCAACGACGATGGCGAAGCGCTGCCCTGTTCGCTCGAAAGCTTTCGTTTGTACGGCCTTCCAACGGCCTCAGGGTACACACTTCTAAACAGCCTTACATTCCATGCTGGTGTGCCCCCAATTAGGAATTTGGGCTCTTCTGTGAGACACCGATGTGCGTCCCAAATGAAACCGGGGGGCTCCCCCAGGACGTCTGCGGACGGCAGTGGGTTGCCAGCTGTTTACTTCCAGCCGGAGAAAGAAAACGAGGACAGCTTCCCCAGGGACGATTCTGGACCCTTGGGACCATCCAGAATCACCAAAGCCTAAACTTTGCACGGCCTGGGGAACGCTCTTCCTCATGTCCAGCAATCCCCACGTCAAAACCTTTCTCAGCAGAGGCAGGCACCCTCTCCCTTGTACCAGATAGCTCGGCAGAGCCTTCCGAGAAACATGCTGCGTCATTCAGCTTGAACGTGGGACGCGGAGGGGAGAGGACGCTTTCTCCCCGTTTGGAGGCGCCTTGCGCTTGGCTTCAAAGCTGCCTGAACAGCACTAGCGGCCGACGTCTCTGCACGGCAGGATTGTCGTTGTGGGCCGAGGCTGCGTGTTCTCTCAAAGCGAAAACCGTGCTGGCAATCCCTTTCTAGAAACTCCTCCCACGGCACCACATGGTCAGCTCCGGCCGAACGAAAGGTGACCTCAGGCCTCAGGGTAAGTTCCAGTGTTTCACTTCGGGGGAGTTGGGTGTGCAGTGGTTTCCATGAAGCCATACTCCACCACGGAGTGCCTTAACTCTGCGACGCTCCTGGGGGCACACAGGAAAGGAGCTCGTTCGCCAATTTCGCAGGATGACTTCTCTCCGTGCCGGAACGGCGGCTCCTGGCTTCTGAGGAAACTTAGCCTAAACAGGGCCCTGGAGAAAGCTCTTCACGTTCATAGCAAGGGCAACGTACTGCTCTCTGGCTTGACTGGGTTGAGCGCCCCAGTCGTCAAAGAGCCTCGCGAAGGCAGTGCTGCGCAGACGCCCTTTGCCAGTCGCACGGCCTCCTTGACTGAAAGAGAACGGCAGTGCCAGAAGGCACCGTGCTGACGACTGGCTCCAGGAGGAGACTCGGGACAGCACTCTCACAGAAGCGAAAGCTGGGCTGTGGGCCCAGCCTGAGGACCAGCACGTTTTCCACACTTAACACAGCTAAGGCATTTGCCAGACGATAGCCTTGGTCACTGAGGCCTATCTAAGGTACTGCCATACTTACCCACTAGATCCCACGCAGAGGTCCCTGTGCTCTCAAGGGCCTCCACGGAAGGGCCCTGTTCCTCCCGTGTGTTTCCTTGAGGGAATCAGAAACCACTGAGGATAACTACGTACGCTCCGCTTTGAAACTGGGCGACCCTGGGCAAACCTTATTCCCCTCCGTGGTAGACGAGACAGTTGCGGGTCCTAAGCTGCCTGAAGCACACTCCTCGCGCCCACCTTCTCTTTGCTGCCGGAAGGCCTCACATAAGAGGCCTGAGTTTACTCGTGACGGAAGCCGTCTGAGTGTACTCGTGTGAGGCCTGCTGCTCTCAGTTCCTTGCTGGGAGCTTCAGCAAGAGCACTCTGGAGCTCGCCGACAAAAGAACTGTGAGCCCCCCCGGCCTCAAGTAAAAGTCCAGATTTCCCCCCTCAGTAACACCTCGGAGTGCCATAGGAGCGAAGAAGCATGCGTTAACGGAATGCTTCAACAGTGCTAGGGATTTATTTCACGAGACACTGTGCACTCACGTTCGTTGTAAGAACTGTCAAAGGGCACTGTATGCCGTCCAACCCCTCCGTTGCGTTTGAGCCACAGGAAGTAAATGCATTCGTTTGATTAAGCTCCGTGAACGTGCAACGACGATGGCGAAGCGCTGCCCTGTTCGCTCGAAAGCTCTCGTTTGTACGGCCTTCCAACGGCCTCAGGGTACGCACTTCTAAACAGCCTTACATTCCATGCTGGTGTGCCCCCAATTAGGAATTTGGGCTCTTCTGTGAGACACCAATGTGCGTCCCAAATGAAACCGTGGGGCTCCCCCAGGACGTCTGCGGACGGCAGTCGGTTGCAGGCTGTTTACTTCAAGCCGGAGAAAGAAAACGAGGACAGCTTCCCCAGGGACGATTCTGGACCCTTGGGACCATCCAGAATCACCAAAGCCTAAACTTTGCACGGCCTGGGGAACGCTCTTCCTCATGTCCAGCAATCCCCACGTCAAAACCTTTCTCAGCAGAGGCAGGCACCCTCTCCCTTGTACCAGATAGCTCGGCAGAGCCTTCCGAGAAACATGCTGCGTCATTCAGCTTGAACGTGGGACGCGGAGGGGAGAGGACGCTTTCTCCCCGTTTGGAGGCGCCTTGCGCTTGGCTTCAAAGCTGCCTGAACAGCACTAGCGGCCCGACGTCCCTGCACGGCAGGATTGTCGTTGTGGGCCGAGGCTGCGTGTTCTCTCAAAGCGAAAACCGTGCTGGCAATCCCTTTCTAGAAACTCCTCCCACGGCACCACATGGTCAGCTCCGGCCGAACGAAAGGTGACCTCAGGCCTCAGGGTAAGTTCCAGTGTTTCACTTCGGGGGAGTTGGGTGTGCAGTGGTTTCCATGAAGCCATACTCTACCACGGAGTGCCTTAACTCTGCGACGCTCCTGGGGGCACACAGGATAGGAGCTCGTTCGCCAATTTCGCAGGATGACTTCTCTCCGTGCCGGAACGGCGGCTCCTGGCTTCTGAGGAACCTTAGCCTAAACAGGGCCCTGGAGAAAGCTCTTCACGTTCATAGCAAGGGCAACGTACTGCTCTCTGGCTTGTCTGGGTTGAGCGCCCCAGTCGTCAAAGAGCCTCGCGAAGGCAGTGCTGCGCAGACTCCCTTTGCCAGTCGCACGGCCTCCTTGACTGAAAGAGAACTGCAGTGCCAGAAGGCACTGTGCTGACGACTGGCTCCAGGAGGAGACTCGGGACAGCACTCTCACAGAAGCGAAAGCTGGGCTGTGGGCCCAGCCTGAGGACCGGCACGTTTTCCACAGTTAACACAGCTAAGGCATGAGCCAGACGACAGCCTTGGTCACTGAGGTCTATCTAAGGTACTGCCATACTTACCCACTAGATCCCACGCAGAGGTCCCTGTGCCCACAAGGGCCTCCACGGAAGGGCCCTGTTCCTCCCGTGTGTTTCCTTGAGGGAATCAGAAACCACTGAGGATAACTACGTGAGCTCCGCTTTGAAACTGGGCGACCCTGGGCAAACCTTATTCCCCTCCGTGGTAGACGAGACAGTTGCGGGTCCTAAGCTGCCTGAAGCACACTCCTCGCGCCCACCTTCTCTTTGCTGCCTGAAGGCCTCACATAAGAGGCCTGAGTTTACTCGTGACGGAAGCCGTCTGAGTGTACTCGTGTGAGGCCTGCTGCTCTCAGTTCCTTGCTGGGAGCTTCAACAAGAGCACTCTGGAGCTCGCTCACAAAAGAACTGTGAGCCCCCCCGGCCTCAAGTAAAAGTCCAGATTTCCCCCGTCAGTAACACCTCGGTGTGCCATAGGAGCGAAGAAGCATGCGTTAACGGAATGCTTCAACAGTGCTAGGGATTTATTTCACGAGACACTGGGCACTCACTTTCGTTGTAAGAACTGTCAAAGGGCACTGTATGCCGTCCAACCCCTCCGTTGCGTTTGAGCCACAGGAAGTAAATGCATTCGTTTGATTAAGCTCCGTGAACGTGCAACGACGATGGCGAAGCGCTGCCCTGTTCGCTCGAAAGCTCTCGTTTGTACGGCCTTCCAACGGCCTCAGGGTGCACACTTCTAAACAGCCTTACATTCCATGCTGGTGTGCCCCCAATTAGGAATTTGGGCTCTTCTGTGAGACACCGATGTGCGTCCCAAATGAAACCGGGGGGCTCCCCCAGGACGTCTGCGGACGGCAGTGGGTTGCCAGCTGTTTACTTCAAGCCGGAGAAAGAAAACGAGGACAGCTTCCCCAGGGACGATTCTGGACCCTTGGGACCATCCAGAATCACCAAAGCCTAAACTTTGCACGGCCTGGGGAACGCTCTTCCTCATGTCCAGCAATCCCCACGTCAAAACCTTTCTCAGCAGAGGCAGGCACCCTCTCCCTTGTACCAGATAGCTCGGCAGAGCCTTCCGAGAAACATGCTGCGTCATTCAGCTTGAACGTGGGACGCGGAGGGGAGAGGACGCTTTCTCCCCGTTTGGAGGCGCCTTGCGCTTGGCTTCAAAGCTGCCTGAACAGCACTAGCGGCCGACGTCTCTGCACGGCAGGATTGTCGTTGTGGGCCGAGGCTGCGTGTTCTCTCAAAGCGAAAACCGTGCTGGCAATCCCTTTCTAGAAACTCCTCCCACGGCACCACATGGTCAGCTCCGGCCGAACGAAAGGTGACCTCAGGCCTCAGGGTAAGTTCCAGTGTTTCACTTCGGGGGAGTTGGGTGTGCAGTGGTTTCCATGAAGCCATACTCCACCACGGAGTGCCTTAACTCTGCGACGCTCCTGGGGGCACACAGGAAAGGAGCTCGTTCGCCAATTTCGCAGGATGACTTCTCTCCGTGCCGGAACGGCGGCTCCTGGCTTCTGAGGAAACTTAGCCTAAACAGGGCCCTGGAGAAAGCTCTTCACGTTCATAGCAAGGGCAACGTACTGCTCTGTGGCTTGTCTGGGTTGAGCGCCCCAGTCGTCAAAGAGCCTCGCGAAGGCAGTGCTGCGCAGACGCCCTTTGCCAGTCGCACGGCCTCCTTTACTGAAAGAGAACGGCAGTGCCAGAAGGCACCGTGCTGACGACTGGCTCCAGGAGGAGACTCGGGACAGCACTCTCACAGAAGCGAAAGCTGGGCTGTGGGCCCAGCCTGAGGACCAGCACGTTTTCCACACTTAACACAGCTAAGGCATGAGCCAGACGACAGCCTTGGTCACCGAGGCCTATCTAAGGTACTGCCATACTTACCCACTAGATCCCACGCAGAGGTCCCTGTGCCCACAAGGGCCTCCACGGAAGGGCCCTGTTCCTCCCGTGTGTTTCCTTGAGGGAATCAGAAACCACTGAGGATAACTACGTACGCTCCGCTTTGAAACTGGGCGACCCTGGGCAAACCTTATTCCCCTCCGTGGTAGACGAGACAGTTGCGGGTCCTAAGCTGCCTGAAGCACACTCCTCGCGCCCACCATCTCTTTGCTGCCGGAAGGCCTCACATAAGAGGCCTGAGTTTACTCGTGACGGAAGCCGTCTGAGTGTACTCGTGTGAGGCCTGCTGCTCTCAGTTCCTTGCTGGGAGCTTCAGCAAGAGCACTCTGGAGCTCGCCGACAAAAGAATTGTGAGCCCCCCCCGGCCTCAAGTAAAAGTCCAGATTTCCCCCGTCAGTAACACCTCGGAGTGCCATAGGAGCGAAGAAGCATGCGTTAACGGAATGCTTCAACAGTGCTAGGGATTTATTTCACGAGACCCTGTGCACTCACGTTCGTTGTAAGAACTGTCAAAGGGCACTGTAGGCCGTCCAACCCCTCCGTTGCGTTTGAGCCACAGGAAGTAAATGCATTCGTTTGATTAAGCTCCGTGAACGTGCAACGACGATGGCGAAGCGCTGCCCTGTTCGCTCGAAAGCTCTCGTTTGTACGGCCTTCCAACGGCCTCAGGGTACGCACTTCTAAACAGCCTTACATTCCATGCTGGTGTGCCCCCAGTTAGGAATTTGGGCTCTTCTGTGAGACACCAATGTGCGTCCCAAATGAAACCGGGGGGCTCCCCCAGGACGTCTGCGGACGGCAGTCGGTTGCAGGCTGTTTACTTCCAGCCGGAGAAAGAAAACGAGGACAGCTTCCCCAGGGATGATTCTGGACCGTTGGGACCATCCAGAATCACCAAAGCCTAAACTTTGCACGGCCTGGGGAACGCTCTTCCTCATGTCCAGCAATCCCCACGTCAAAACCTTTCTCAGCAGAGGCAGGCACCCTCTCCCTTGTACCAGATAGCTCGGCAGAGCCTTCCGAGAAACATGCTGCGTCATTCAGCTTGAACGTGGGACGCGGAGGGGAGAGGACGCTTTCTCCCCGTTTGGAGGCGCCTTGCGCTTGGCTTCAAAGCTGCCTGAACAGCACTAGCGGCCCGACGTCTCTGCACGGCAGGATTGTCGTTGTGGGCCGAGGCTGCGTGTTCTCTCAAAGCGAAAACCGTGCTGGCAATCCCTTTCTAGAAACTCCTCCCACGGCACCACATGGTCAGCTCCGGCCGAACGAAAGGTGACCTCAGGCCTCAGGGTAAGTTCCAGTGTTTCACTTCGGGGGAGTTGGGTGTGCAGTGGTTTCCATGAAGCCATACTCCACCACGGAGTGCCTTAACTCTGCGACGCTCCTGGGGGCACACAGGATAGGAGCTCGTTCGCCAATTTCGCAGGATGACTTCTCTCCGTGCCGCAACGGCGGCTCCTGCCTTCTGAGGAAACTTAGCCTAAACAGGGCCCTGGAGAAAGCTCTTCACGTTCATAGCAAGGGCAACGTACTGCTCTCTGGCTTGTCTGGGTTGAGCGCCCCAGTCGTCAAAGAGCCTCGCGAAGGCAGTGCTGCGCAGACGCCCTTTGCCAGTCGCACGCATCCTTGACTGAAAGAGAACGGCAGTGCCAGAAGGCACCGTGCTGACGACTGGCTCCAGGAGGAGACTCGGGACAGCACTCTCACAGAAGCGAAAGCTGGGCTGTGGGCCCAGCCTGAGGACCAGCACGTTTTCCACACTTAACACAGCTAAGGCATTTGCCAGAAGACAGCCTTGGTCACTGAGGCCTATCTAAGGTACTGCCATACTTACCCACTAGATCCCACGCAGAGGTCCCTGTGCTCTCAAGGGCCTCCACGGAAGGGCCCTGTTCCTCCCGTGTGTTTCCTTGAGGGAATCAGAAACCACTGAGGATAACTACGTACGCTCCGCTTTGAAACTGGGCGACCCTGGGCAAACCTTATTCCCCTCCGTGGTAGACGAGACAGTTGCGGGTCCTAAGCTGCCTGAAGCACACTCCTCGCGCCCACCTTCTCTTTGCTGCCTGAAGGCCTCACATAAGAGGCCTGAGTTTACTCGTGACGGAAGCCGTCTGAGTGTACTCGTGTGAGGCCTGCTGCTCTCAGTTCCTTGCTGGGAGCTTCAGCAAGAGCACTCTGGAGCTCGCCGACAAAAGAACTGTGAGCCCCCCCGGCCTCAAGTAAAAGTCCAGATTTCCCCCGTCAGTAACACCTCGGAGTGCCATAGGAGCGAAGAAGCATGCGTTAACGGAATGCTTCAACAGTGCTAGGGATTTATTTCACGAGACCCTGTGCACTCACGTTCGTTGTAAGAACTGTCAAAGGGCACTGTAGGCCGTCCAACCCCTCCGTTGCGTTTGAGCCACAGGAAGTAAATGCATTCGTTTGATTAAGCTCCGTGAACGTGCAACGACGATGGCGAAGCGCTGCCCTGTTCGCTCGAAAGCTCTCGTTTGTACGGCCTTCCAACGGCCTCAGGGTACGCACTTCTAAACAGCCTTACATTCCATGCTGGTGTGCCCCCAATTAGGAATTTGGGCTCTTCTGTGAGACACCAATGTGCGTCCCAAATGAAACCGTGGGGCTCCCCCAGGACGTCTGCCGACGGCAGTCGGTTGCAGGCTGTTTACTTCAAGCCGGAGAAAGAAAACGAGGACAGCTTCCCCAGGGACGATTCTGGACCCTTGGGACCATCCAGAATCACCAAAGCCTAAACTTTGCACGGCCTGGGGAACGCTCTTCCTCATGTCCAGCAATCCCCACGTCAAAACCTTTCTCAGCAGAGGCAGGCACCCTCTCCCTTGTACCAGATAGCTCGGCAGAGCCTTCCGAGAAACATGCTGCGTCATTCAGCTTGAACGTGGGACGCGGAGGGGAGAGGACGCTTTCTCCCCGTTTGGAGGCGCCTTGCGCTTGGCTTCAAAGCTGCCTGAACAGCACTAGCGGCCCGACGTCTCTGCACGGCAGGATTGTCGTTGTGGGCCGAGGCTGCGTGTTCTCTCAAAGCGAAAACCGTGCTGGCAATCCCTTTCTAGAAACTCCTCCCACGGCACCACATGGTCAGCTCCGGCCGAACGAAAGGTGACCTCAGGCCTCAGGGTAAGTTCCAGTGTTTCACTTCGGGGGAGTTGGGTGTGCAGTGGTTTCCATGAAGCCATACTCCACCACGGAGTGCCTTAACTCTGCGACGCTCCTGGGGACACACAGGAAAGGAGCTCGTTCGCCAATTTCGCAGGATGACTTCTCTCCGTGCCGGAACGGCGGCTCCTGGCTTCTGAGGAAACTTAGCCTAAACAGGGCCCTGGAGAAAGCTCTTCACGTTCATAGCAAGGGCAACGTACTGCTCTCTGGCTTGTCTGGGTTGAGCGCCCCAGTCGTCAAAGAGCCTCGCGAAGGCAGTGCTGCGCAGACTCCCTTTGCCAGTCGCACGGCCTCCTTGACTGAAAGAGAACTGCAGTGCCAGAAGGCACCGTGCTGACGACTGGCTCCAGGAGGAGACTCGGGACAGCACTCTCACAGAAGCGAAAGCTGGGCTGTGGGCCCAGCCTGAGGACCAGCACGTTTTCCACACTTAACACAGCTAAGGCATGAGCCAGACGACAGCCTTGGTCACCGAGGCCTGTCTAAGGTACTGCCATACTTACCCACTAGATCCCACGCAGAGGTCCCTGTGCCCACAAGGGCCTCCACGGAAGGGCCCTGTTCCTCCCGTGTGTTTCCTTGAGGGAATCAGAAACCACTGAGGATAACTACGTACGCTCCGCTTTCAAACTGGGCGACCCTGGGCAAACCTTATTCCCCTCCGTGGTAGACGAGACAGTTGCGGGTCCTAAGCTGCCTGAAGCACACTCCTCGAGCCCACCTTCTCTTTGCTGCCTGAAGGCCTCACATAAGAGGCCTGAGTTTACTCGTGACGGAAGCCGTCTGAGTGTACTCGTGTGAGGCCTGCTGCTCTCAGTTCCTTGCTGGGAGCTTCAGCAAGAGCACTCTGGAGCTCGCCGACAAAAGAATTGTGAGCCCCCCCCGGCCTCAAGTAAAAGTCCAGATTTCCCCCCTCAGTAACACCTCGGAGTGCCATAGGAGCGAAGAAGCATGCGTTAACGGAATGCTTCAACAGTGCTAGGGATTTATTTCACGAGACACTGTGCACTCACGTTCGTTGTAAGAACTGTCAAAGGGCACTGTAGGCCGTCCAACCCCTCCGTTGCGTTTGAGCCACAGGAAGTAAATGCATTCGTTTGATTAAGCTCCGTGAACGTGCAACGACGATGGCGAAGCGCTGCCCTGTTCGCTCGAAAGCTCTCGTTTGTACGGCCTTCCAACGGCCTCAGGGTACGCACTTCTAAACAGCCTTACATTCCATGCTGGTGTGCCCCCAGTTAGGAATTTGGGCTCTTCTGTGAGACACCAATGTGCGTCCCAAATGAAACCGGGGGGCTCCCCCAGGACGTCTGCGGACGGCAGTCGGTTGCAGGCTGTTTACTTCCAGCCGGAGAAAGAAAACGAGGACAGCTCCCCCAGGGACGATTCTGGACCGTTGGGACCATCCAGAATCACCAAAGCCTAAACTTTGCACGGCCTGGGGAACGCTCTTCCTCATGTCCAGCAATCCCCACGTCAAAACCTTTCTCAGCAGAGGCAGGCACCCTCTCCCTTGTACCAGATAGCTCGGCAGAGCCTTCCGAGAAACATGCTGCGTCATTCAGCTTGAACGTGGGACGCGGAGGGGAGAGGACGCTTTCTCCCCGTTTGGAGGCGCCTTGCGCTTGGCTTCAAAGCTGCCTGAACAGCACTAGCGGCCCGACGTCCCTGCACGGCAGGATTGTCGTTGTGGGCCGAGGCTGCGTGTTCTCTCAAAGCGAAAACCGTGCTGGCAATCCCTTTCTAGAAACTCCTCCCACGGCACCACATGGTCAGCTCCGGCCGAACGAAAGGTGACCTCAGGCCTCAGGGTAAGTTCCAGTGTTTCACTTCGGGGGAGTTGGGTGTGCAGTGGTTTCCATGAAGCCATACTCCACCACGGAGTGCCTTAACTCTGCGACGCTCCTGGGGGCACACAGGATAGGAGCTCGTTCGCCAATTTCGCAGGATGACTTCTCTCCGTGCCGGAACGGCGGCTCCTGGCTTCTGAGGAACCTTAGCCTAAACAGGGCCCTGGAGAAAGCTCTTCACGTTCATAGCAAGGGCAACGTACTGCTCTCTGGCTTGTCTGGTTTGAGCGTCCCAGTCGTCAAAGAGCCTCGCGAAGGCAGTGCTGCGCAGACGCCCTTTGCCAGTCGCACGGCCTCCTTGACTGAAAGAGAACGGCAGTGCCAGAAGGCACCGTGCTGACGACTGGCTCCAGGAGGAGACTCGGGACAGCACTCTCACAGAAGCGAAAGCTGGGCTGTGGGCCCAGCCTGAGGACCAGCACGTTTTCCACACTTAACACAGCTAAGGCATGAGCCAGACGACAGCCATGGTCACCGAGGCCTATCTAAGGTACTGCCATACTTACCCACTAGATCCCACGCAGAGGTCCCTGTGCCCACAAGGGCCTCCACGGAAGGGCCCTGTTCCTCCCGTGTGTTTCCTTGAGGGAATCAGAAACCACTGAGGATAACTACGTGAGCTCCGCTTTGAAACTGGGCGACCCTGGGCAAACCTTATTCCCCTCCGTGGTAGACGAGACAGTTGCGGGTCCTAAGCTGCCTGAAGCACACTCCTCGCGCCCACCTTCTCTTTGCTGCCTGAAGGCCTCACATAAGAGGCCTGAGTTTACTCGTGACGGAAGCCGTCTGAGTGTACTCGTGTGAGGCCTGCTGCTCTCAGTTCCTTGCTGGGAGCTTCAGCAAGAGCACTCTGGAGCTCGCCGACAAAAGAACTGTGAGCCCCCCCGGCCTCAAGTAAAAGTCCAGATTTCCCCCGTCAGTAACACCTCGGAGTGCCATAGGAGCGAAGAAGCATGCGTTAACGGAATGCTTCAACAGTGCTAGGGATTTATTTCACGAGACCCTGTGCACTCACGTTCGTTGTAAGAACTGTCAAAGGGCACTGTAGGCCGTCCAACCCCTCCGTTGCGTTTGAGCCACAGGAAGTAAATGCATTCGTTTGATTAAGCTCCGTGAACGTGCAACGACGATGGCGAAGCGCTGCCCTGTTCGCTCGAAAGCTCTCGTTTGTACGGCCTTCCAACGGCCTCAGGGTACGCACTTCTAAACAGCCTTACATTCCATGCTGGTGTGCCCCCAATTAGGAATTTGGGCTCTTCTGTGAGACACCAATGTGCGTCCCAAATGAAACCGTGGGGCTCCCCCAGGACGTCTGCGGACGGCAGTCGGTTGCCAGCTGTTTACTTCCAGCCGGAGAAAGAAAACGAGGACAGCTTCCCCAGGGACGATTCTGGACCCTTGGGACCATCCAGAATCACCAAAGTCTAAACTTTGCACGGCCTGGGGAACGCTCTTCCTCATGTCCAGCAATCCCCACGTCAAAACCTTTCTCAGCAGAGGCAGGCACCCTCTCCCTTGTACCAGATAGCTCGGCAGAGCCTTCCGAGAAACATGCTGCGTCATTCAGCTTGAACGTGGGACGCGGAGGGGAGAGGACGCTTTCTCCCCGTTTGGAGGCGCCTTGCGCTTGGCTTCAAAGCTGCCTGAACAGCACTAGCGGCCCGACGTCCCTGCACGGCAGGATTGTCGTTGTGGGCCGAGGCTGCGTGTTCTCTCAAAGCGAAAACCGTGCTGGCAATCCCTTTCTAGAAACTCCTCCCACGGCACCACATGGTCAGCTCCGGCCGAACGAAAGGTGACCTCAGGCCTCAGGGTAAGTTCCAGTGTTTCACTTCGGGGGAGTTGGGTGTGCAGTGGTTTCCATGAAGCCATACTCCACCACGGAGTGCCTTAACTCTGCGACGCTCCTGGGGGCACACAGGATAGGAGCTCGTTCGCCAATTTCGCAGGATGACTTCTCTCCGTGCCGGAACGGCGGCTCCTGGCTTCTGAGGAACCTTAGCCTAAACAGGGCCCTGGAGAAAGCTCTTCACGTTCATAGCAAGGGCAACGTACTGCTCTCTGGCTTGTCTGGGTTGAGCGCCCCAGTCGTCAAAGAGCCTCGCGAAGACAGTGCTGCGCAGACTCCCTTTGCCAGTCGCACGGCCTCCTTGACTGAAAGAGAACTGCAGTGCCAGAAGGCACCGTGCTGACGACTGGCTCCAGGAGGAGACTCGGGACAGCACTCTCACAGAAGCGAAAGCTGGGCTGTGGGCCCAGCCTGAGGACCGGCACGTTTTCCACAGTTAACACAGCTAAGGCATTTGCCAGACGACAGCCTTTGTCACTGAGGTCTATCTAAGGTACTGCCATACTTACCCACTAGATCCCACGCAGAGGTCCCTGTGCCCACAAGGGCCTCCACGGAAGGGCCCTGTTCCTCCCGTGTGTTTCCTTGAGGGAATCAGAAACCACTGAGGATAACTACGTGAGCTCCACTTTGAAACTGGGCGACCCTGGGCAAACCTTATTCCCCTCCGTGGTAGACGAGACAGTTGCGGGTCCTAAGCTGCCTGAAGCACACTCCTCGCGCCCACCTTCTCTTTGCTGCCTGAAGGCCTCACATAAGAGGCCTGAGTTTACTCGTGACGGAAGCCGTCTGAGTGTACTCGTGTGAGGCCTGCTGCTCTCAGTTCCTTGCTGGGAGCTTCAGCAAGAGCACTCTGGAGCTCGCCAACAAAAGAACTGTGAGCCCCCCCGGCCTCAAGTAAAAGTCCAGATTTCCCCCGTCAGTAACACCTCGGAGTGCCATAGGAGCGAAGAAGCATGCGTTAACGGAATGCTTCAACAGTGCTAGGGATTTATTTCACGAGACCCTGTGCACTCACGTTCGTTGTAAGAACTGTCAAAGGGCACTGTAGGCCGTCCAACCCCTCCGTTGCGTTTGAGCCACAGGAAGTAAATGCATTCGTTTGATTAAGCTCCGTGAACGTGCAACGACGATGGCGAAGCGCTGCCCTGTTCGCTCGAAAGCTCTCGTTTGTACGGCCTTCCAACGGCCTCAGGGTACGCACTTCTAAACAGCCTTACATTCCATGCTGGTGTGCCCCCAGTTAGGAATTTGGGCTCTTCTGTGAGACACCAATGTGCGTCCCAAATGAAACCGGGGGGCTCCCCCAGGACGTCTGCGGACGGCAGTCGGTTGCAGGCTGTTTACTTCCAGCCGGAGAAAGAAAACGAGGACAGCTTCCCCAGGGACGATTCTGGACCGTTGGGACCATCCAGAATCACCAAAGCCTAAACTTTGCACGGCCTGGGGAACGCTCTTCCTCATGTCCAGCAATCCCCACGTCAAAACCTTTCTCAGCAGAGGCAGGCACCCTCTCCCTTGTACCAGATAGCTCGGCAGAGCCTTCCGAGAAACATGCTGCGTCATTCAGCTTGAACGTGGGACGCGGAGGGGAGAGGACGCTTTCTCCCCGTTTGGAGGCGCCTTGCGCTTGGCTTCAAAGCTGCCTGAACAGCACTAGCGGCCCGACGTCTCTGCACGGCAGGATTGTCGTTGTGGGCCGAGGCTGCGTGGTCTCTCAAAGCGAAAACCGTGCTGGCAATCCCTTTCTAGAAACTCCTCCCACGGCACCACATGGTCAGCTCCGGCCGAACGAAAGGTGACCTCAGGCCTCAGGGTAAGTTCCAGTGTTTCACTTCGGGGGAGTTGGGTGTGCAGTGGTTTCCATGAAGCCATACTCCACCACGGAGTGCCTTAACTCTGCGACGCTCCTGGGGGCACACAGGATAGGAGCTCGTTCGCCAATTTCGCAGGATGACTTCTCTCCGTGCCGGAACGGCGGCTCCTGGCTTCTGAGGAACCTTAGCCTAAACAGGGCCCTGGAGAAAGCTCTTCACGTTCATAGCAAGGGCAACGTACTGCTCTCTGGCTTGACTGGGTTGAGCGCCCCAGTCGTCAAAGAGCCTCGCGAAGGCAGTGCTGCGCAGACGCCCTTTGCCAGTCGCACGGCCTCCTTGACTGAAAGAGAACGGCAGTGCCAGAAGGCACCGTGCTGACGACTGGCTCCAGGAGGAGACTCGGGACAGCACTCTCACAGAAGCGAAAGCTGGGCTGTGGGCCCAGCCTGAGGACCAGCACGTTTTCCACACTTAACACAGCTAAGGCATGAGCCAGACGACAGCCTTGGTCACCGAGGCCTATCTAAGGTACTGCCATACTTACCCACTAGATCCCACGCAGAGGTCCCTGTGCCCACAAGGGCCTCCACGGAAGGGCCCTGTTCCTCCCGTGTGTTTCCTTGAGGGAATCAGAAACCACTGCGGATAACTACGTGAGCTCCGCTTTGAAACTGGGCGACCCTGGGCAAACCTTATTCCCCTCCGTGGTAGACGAGACAGTTGCGGGTCCTAAGCTGCCTGAAGCACACTCCTCGCGCCCATCTTCTCTTTGCTGCCGGAAGGCCTCACATAAGAGGCCTGAGTTTACTCGTGACGGAAGCCGTCTGAGTGTACTCGTGTGAGGTCTGCTGCTCTCAGTTCCTTGCTGGGAGCTTCAGCAAGAGCACTCTGGAGCTCGCCGACAAAAGATTTGTGAGCGCCCCCCGGCCTCAAGTAAAAGTCCAGATTTCCCCGTCAGTAACACCTCGGAGTGCCATAGGAGCGAAGAAGCATGCGTTAACGGAATGCTTCAACAGTGCTAGGGATTTATTTCACGAGACCCTGTGCACTCACGTTCGTTGTAAGAACTGTCAAAGGGCACTGTAGGCCGTCCAACCCCTCCGTTGCGTTTGAGCCACAGGAAGTAAATGCATCCGTTTGATTAAGCTCCGTGAACGTGCAACGACGATGGCGAAGCGCTGCCCTGTTCGCTCGAAAGCTCTCGTTTGTACGGCCTTCCAACGGCCTCAGGGTACGCACTTCTAAACAGCCTTACATTCCATGCTGGTGTGCCCCCAATTAGGAATTTGGGCTCTTCTGTGAGACAGCAATGTGCGTCCCAAATGAAACCGGGGGGCTCCCCCAGGACATCTGCCGACGGCAGTCGGTTGCCGGCTGTATACTTCAAGCCGGATAAAGAAAACGAGGACAGCTTCTCCAGGGACGATTCTGGACCCTTGGGACCATCCAGAATCACCAAAGCCTAAACTTTGCACGGCCTGGGGAACGCTCTTCCTCATGTCCAGCAATCCCCACGTCAAAACCTTTCTCAGCAGAGGCAGGCACCCTCTCCCTTGTACCAGATAGCTCGGCAGAGCCTTCCGAGAAACATGTTGCATCATTCAGCTTGAACGTGGGACGCGGAGGGGAGAGGACGCTTTCTCCCCGTTTGGAGGCGCCTTGCGCTTGGCTTCAGAGCTGCCTGGAACAACACTAGCGGCCCGACGTCTCTGCACGGCAGGATTGTCGTTGTGGGCCGAGGCTGCGTGTTCTCTCAAAGCGAAAACCGTGCTGGCAATCCCTTTCTAGAAACTCCTCCCACGGCACCACATGGTCAGCTCCGGCCGAACGAAAGGTGACCTCAGGCCTCAGGGTAAGTTCCAGTGTTTCACTTCGGGGGAGTTGGGTGTGCAGTGGTTTCCATGAAGCCATACTCCACCACGGAGTGCCTTAATTCTGCGACGCTCCTGGGGGCACAGAGGATAGGAGCTCGTTCGCCAATTTCGCAGGATGACTTCTCTCCGTGCCGGAACGGCGGCTCCTGGCTTCTGAGGAACCTTAGCCTAAACAGGGCCGTGGAGAAAGCTCTTCACGTTCATAGCAAGGGCAACGTACTGCTCTGTGGCTTGTCTGGGTTGAGCGCCCCAGTCGTCAAAGAGCCTCGCGAAGACAGTGCTGCGCAGACTCCCTTTGCCAGTCGCACGGCCTCCTTGACTGAAAGAGAACTGCAGTGCCAGAAGGCACCGTGCTGACGACTGGCTCCAGGAGGAGACTCGGGACAGCACTCTCACAGAAGCGAAAGCTGGGCTGTGGGCCCAGCCTGAGGACCGGCACGTTTTCCACAGTTAACACAGCTAAGGCATTTGCCAGATGACAGCCTTTGTCACTGAGGTCTATCTAAGGTACTGCCATACTTACCCACTAGATCCCACGCAGAGGTCCCTGTGCCCACAAGGGCCTCCACGGAAGGGCCCTGTTCCTCCCGTGTGTTTCCTTGAGGGAATCAGAAACCAGTGAGGATAACTACGTGAGCTCCGCTTTGAAACTGGGCGACCCTGGGCAAACCTTATTCCCCTCCGTGGTAGACGAGACAGTTGCGGGTCCTAAGCTGCCTGAAGCACACTCCTCGCGCCCACCTTCTCTTTGCTGCCTGAAGGCCTCACATAAGAGGCCTGAGTTTACTCGTGACGGAAGCCGTCTGAGTGTACTCGTGTGAGGCCTGCTGCTCTCAGTTCCTTGCTGGGAGCTTCAGCAAGAGCACTCTGGAGCTCGCCGACAAAAGAACTGTGAGCCCCCCCGGCCTCAAGTAAAAGTCCAGATTTCCCCCGTCAGTAACACCTCGGAGTGCCATAGGAGCGAAGAAGCATGCGTTAACGGAATGCTTCAACAGTGCTAGGGATTTATTTCACGAGACCCTGTGCACTCACGTTCGTTGTAAGAACTGTCAAAGGGCACTGTAGGCCGTCCAACCCCTCCGTTGCGTTTGAGCCACAGGAAGTAAATGCATTCGTTTGATTAAGCTCCGTGAACGTGCAACGACGATGGCGAAGCGCTGCCCTGTTCGCTCGAAAGCTCTCGTTTGTACGGCCTTCCAACGGCCTCAGGGTACGCACTTCTAAACAGCCTTACATTCCATGCTGGTGTGCCCCCAGTTAGGAATTTGGGCTCTTCTGTGAGACACCAATGTGCGTCCCAAATGAAACCGGGGGGCTCCCCCAGGACGTCTGCGGACGGCAGTCGGTTGCAGGCTGTTTACTTCCAGCCGGAGAAAGAAAACGAGGACAGCTTCTCCAGGGACGATTCTGGACCCTTGGGACCATCCAGAATCACCAAAGCCTAAACTTTGCACGGCCTGGGGAACGCTCTTCCTCATGTCCAGCAATCCCCACGTCAAAACCTTTCTCAGCAGAGGCAGGCACCCTCTCCCTTGTACCAGATAGCTCGGCAGAGCCTTCCGAGAAACATGTTGCATCATTCAGCTTGAACGTGGGACGCGGAGGGGAGAGGACGCTTTCTCCCCGTTTGGAGGCGCCTTGCGCTTGGCTTCAGAGCTGCCTGGAACAACACTAGCGGCCCGACGTCTCTGCACGGCAGGATTGTCGTTGTGGGCCGAGGCTGCGTGTTCTCTCAAAGCGAAAACCGTGCTGGCAATCCCTTTCTAGAAACTCCTCCCACGGCACCACATGGTCAGCTCCGGCCGAACGAAAGGTGACCTCAGGCCTCAGGGTAAGTTCCAGTGTTTCACTTCGGGGGAGTTGGGTGTGCAGTGGTTTCCATGAAGCCATACTCCACCACGGAGTGCCTTAATTCTGCGACGCTCCTGGGGGCACACAGGATAGGAGCTCATTCGCCAATTTCGCAGGATGACTTCTCTCCGTGCCGGAACGGCGGCTCCTGGCTTCTGAGGAACCTTAGCCTAAACAGGGCCGTGGAGAAAGCTCTTCACGTTCATAGTAAGGGCAACGTACTGCTCTGTGGCTTGTCTGGGTTGAGCGCCCCAGTCGTCAAAGAGCCTCGCGAAGACAGTGCTGCGCAGACTCCCTTTGCCAGTCGCACGGCCTCCTTGACTGAAAGAGAACTGCAGTGCCAGAAGGCACCGTGCTGACGACTGGCTCCAGGAGGAGACTCGGGACAGCACTCTCACAGAAGCGAAAGCTGGGCTGTGGGCCCAGCCTGAGGACCGGCACGTTTTCCACAGTTAACACAGCTAAGGCATTTGCCAGACGACAGCCTTTGTCACTGAGGTCTATCTAAGGTACTGCCATACTTACCCACTAGATCCCACGCAGAGGTCCCTGTGCCCACAAGGGCCTCCACGGAAGGGCCCTGTTCCTCCCGTGTGTTTCCTTGAGGGAATCAGAAACCACTGAGGATAACTACGTGAGCTCCGCTTTGAAACTGGGCGACCCTGGGCAAACCTTATTCCCCTCCGTGGTAGACGAGACAGTTGCGGGTCCTAAGCTGCCTGAAGCACACTCCTCGCGCCCACCTTCTCTTTGCTGCCTGAAGGCCTCACATAAGAGGCCTGAGTTTACTCGTGACGGAAGCCGTCTGAGTGTACTCGTGTGAGGCCTGCTGCTCTCAGTTCCTTGCTGGGAGCTTCAGCAAGAGCACTCTGGAGCTCGCCGACAAAAGAACTGTGAGCCCCCCCGGCCTCAAGTAAAAGTCCAGATTTCCCCCGTCAGTAACACCTCGGAGTGCCATAGGAGCGAAGAAGCATGCGTTAACGGAATGCTTCAACAGTGCTAGGGATTTATTTCACGAGACCCTGTGCACTCACGTTCGTTGTAAGAACTGTCAAAGGGCACTGTAGGCCGTCCAACCCCTCCGTTGCGTTTGAGCCACAGGAAGTAAATGCATTCGTTTGATTAAGCTCCGTGAACGTGCAACGACGATGGCGAAGCGCTGCCCTGTTCGCTCGAAAGCTCTCGTTTGTACGGCCTTCCAACGGCCTCAGGGTACGCACTTCTAAACAGCCTTACATTCCATGCTGGTGTGCCCCCAGTTAGGAATTTGGGCTCTTCTGTGAGACACCAATGTGCGTCCCAAATGAAACCGGGGGGCTCCCCCAGGACGTCTGCGGACGGCAGTCGGTTGCAGGCTGTTTACTTCCAGCCGGAGAAAGAAAACGAGGACAGCTTCCCCAGGGACGATTCTGGACCGTTGGGACCATCCAGAATCACCAAAGCCTAAACTTTGCACGGCCTGGGGAACGCTCTTCCTCATGTCCAGCAATCCCCACGTCAAAACCTTTCTCAGCAGAGGCAGGCACCCTCTCCCTTGTACCAGATAGCTCGGCAGAGCCTTCCGAGAAACATGCTGCGTCATTCAGCTTGAACGTGGGACGCGGAGGGGAGAGGACGCTTTCTCCCCGTTTGGAGGCGCCTTGCGCTTGGCTTCAAAGCTGCCTGAACAGCACTAGCGGCCCGACGTCTCTGCACGGCAGGATTGTCGTTGTGGGCCGAGGCTGCGTGGTCTCTCAAAGCGAAAACCGTGCTGGCAATCCCTTTCTAGAAACTCCTCCCACGGCACCACATGGTCAGCTCCGGCCGAACGAAAGGTGACCTCAGGCCTCAGGGTAAGTTCCAGTGTTTCACTTCGGGGGAGTTGGGTGTGCAGTGGTTTCCATGAAGCCATACTCCACCACGGAGTGCCTTAACTCTGCGACGCTCCTGGGGGCACACAGGATAGGAGCTCGTTCGCCAATTTCGCAGGATGACTTCTCTCCGTGCCGGAACGGCGGCTCCTGGCTTCTGAGGAACCTTAGCCTAAACAGGGCCCTGGAGAAAGCTCTTCACGTTCATAGCAAGGGCAACGTACTGCTCTCTGGCTTGACTGGGTTGAGCGCCCCAGTCGTCAAAGAGCCTCGCGAAGGCAGTGCTGCGCAGACGCCCTTTGCCAGTCGCACGGCCTCCTTGACTGAAAGAGAACGGCAGTGCCAGAAGGCACCGTGCTGACGACTGGCTCCAGGAGGAGACTCGGGACAGCACTCTCACAGAAGCGAAAGCTGGGCTGTGGGCCCAGCCTGAGGACCAGCACGTTTTCCACACTTAACACAGCTAAGGCATGAGCCAGACGACAGCCTTGGTCACCGAGGCCTATCTAAGGTACTGCCATACTTACCCACTAGATCCCACGCAGAGGTCCCTGTGCCCACAAGGGCCTCCACGGAAGGGCCCTGTTCCTCCCGTGTGTTTCCTTGAGGGAATCAGAAACCACTGCGGATAACTACGTGAGCTCCGCTTTGAAACTGGGCGACCCTGGGCAAACCTTATTCCCCTCCGTGGTAGACGAGACAGTTGCGGGTCCTAAGCTGCCTGAAGCACACTCCTCGCGCCCATCTTCTCTTTGCTGCCGGAAGGCCTCACATAAGAGGCCTGAGTTTACTCGTGACGGAAGCCGTCTGAGTGTACTCGTGTGAGGTCTGCTGCTCTCAGTTCCTTGCTGGGAGCTTCAGCAAGAGCACTCTGGAGCTCGCCGACAAAAGATTTGTGAGCGCCCCCCGGCCTCAAGTAAAAGTCCAGATTTCCCCGTCAGTAACACCTCGGAGTGCCATAGGAGCGAAGAAGCATGCGTTAACGGAATGCTTCAACAGTGCTAGGGATTTATTTCACGAGACCCTGTGCACTCACGTTCGTTGTAAGAACTGTCAAAGGGCACTGTAGGCCGTCCAACCCCTCCGTTGCGTTTGAGCCACAGGAAGTAAATGCATCCGTTTGATTAAGCTCCGTGAACGTGCAACGACGATGGCGAAGCGCTGCCCTGTTCGCTCGAAAGCTCTCGTTTGTACGGCCTTCCAACGGCCTCAGGGTACGCACTTCTAAACAGCCTTACATTCCATGCTGGTGTGCCCCCAATTAGGAATTTGGGCTCTTCTGTGAGACAGCAATGTGCGTCCCAAATGAAACCGGGGGGCTCCCCCAGGACATCTGCCGACGGCAGTCGGTTGCCGGCTGTATACTTCAAGCCGGATAAAGAAAACGAGGACAGCTTCTCCAGGGACGATTCTGGACCCTTGGGACCATCCAGAATCACCAAAGCCTAAACTTTGCACGGCCTGGGGAACGCTCTTCCTCATGTCCAGCAATCCCCACGTCAAAACCTTTCTCAGCAGAGGCAGGCACCCTCTCCCTTGTACCAGATAGCTCGGCAGAGCCTTCCGAGAAACATGTTGCATCATTCAGCTTGAACGTGGGACGCGGAGGGGAGAGGACGCTTTCTCCCCGTTTGGAGGCGCCTTGCGCTTGGCTTCAGAGCTGCCTGGAACAACACTAGCGGCCCGACGTCTCTGCACGGCAGGATTGTCGTTGTGGGCCGAGGCTGCGTGTTCTCTCAAAGCGAAAACCGTGCTGGCAATCCCTTTCTAGAAACTCCTCCCACGGCACCACATGGTCAGCTCCGGCCGAACGAAAGGTGACCTCAGGCCTCAGGGTAAGTTCCAGTGTTTCACTTCGGGGGAGTTGGGTGTGCAGTGGTTTCCATGAAGCCATACTCCACCACGGAGTGCCTTAATTCTGCGACGCTCCTGGGGGCACAGAGGATAGGAGCTCGTTCGCCAATTTCGCAGGATGACTTCTCTCCGTGCCGGAACGGCGGCTCCTGGCTTCTGAGGAACCTTAGCCTAAACAGGGCCGTGGAGAAAGCTCTTCACGTTCATAGCAAGGGCAACGTACTGCTCTGTGGCTTGTCTGGGTTGAGCGCCCCAGTCGTCAAAGAGCCTCGCGAAGACAGTGCTGCGCAGACTCCCTTTGCCAGTCGCACGGCCTCCTTGACTGAAAGAGAACTGCAGTGCCAGAAGGCACCGTGCTGACGACTGGCTCCAGGAGGAGACTCGGGACAGCACTCTCACAGAAGCGAAAGCTGGGCTGTGGGCCCAGCCTGAGGACCGGCACGTTTTCCACAGTTAACACAGCTAAGGCATTTGCCAGATGACAGCCTTTGTCACTGAGGTCTATCTAAGGTACTGCCATACTTACCCACTAGATCCCACGCAGAGGTCCCTGTGCCCACAAGGGCCTCCACGGAAGGGCCCTGTTCCTCCCGTGTGTTTCCTTGAGGGAATCAGAAACCAGTGAGGATAACTACGTGAGCTCCGCTTTGAAACTGGGCGACCCTGGGCAAACCTTATTCCCCTCCGTGGTAGACGAGACAGTTGCGGGTCCTAAGCTGCCTGAAGCACACTCCTCGCGCCCACCTTCTCTTTGCTGCCTGAAGGCCTCACATAAGAGGCCTGAGTTTACTCGTGACGGAAGCCGTCTGAGTGTACTCGTGTGAGGCCTGCTGCTCTCAGTTCCTTGCTGGGAGCTTCAGCAAGAGCACTCTGGAGCTCGCCGACAAAAGAACTGTGAGCCCCCCCGGCCTCAAGTAAAAGTCCAGATTTCCCCCGTCAGTAACACCTCGGAGTGCCATAGGAGCGAAGAAGCATGCGTTAACGGAATGCTTCAACAGTGCTAGGGATTTATTTCACGAGACCCTGTGCACTCACGTTCGTTGTAAGAACTGTCAAAGGGCACTGTAGGCCGTCCAACCCCTCCGTTGCGTTTGAGCCACAGGAAGTAAATGCATTCGTTTGATTAAGCTCCGTGAACGTGCAACGACGATGGCGAAGCGCTGCCCTGTTCGCTCGAAAGCTCTCGTTTGTACGGCCTTCCAACGGCCTCAGGGTACGCACTTCTAAACAGCCTTACATTCCATGCTGGTGTGCCCCCAGTTAGGAATTTGGGCTCTTCTGTGAGACACCAATGTGCGTCCCAAATGAAACCGGGGGGCTCCCCCAGGACGTCTGCGGACGGCAGTCGGTTGCAGGCTGTTTACTTCCAGCCGGAGAAAGAAAACGAGGACAGCTTCTCCAGGGACGATTCTGGACCCTTGGGACCATCCAGAATCACCAAAGCCTAAACTTTGCACGGCCTGGGGAACGCTCTTCCTCATGTCCAGCAATCCCCACGTCAAAACCTTTCTCAGCAGAGGCAGGCACCCTCTCCCTTGTACCAGATAGCTCGGCAGAGCCTTCCGAGAAACATGTTGCATCATTCAGCTTGAACGTGGGACGCGGAGGGGAGAGGACGCTTTCTCCCCGTTTGGAGGCGCCTTGCGCTTGGCTTCAGAGCTGCCTGGAACAACACTAGCGGCCCGACGTCTCTGCACGGCAGGATTGTCGTTGTGGGCCGAGGCTGCGTGTTCTCTCAAAGCGAAAACCGTGCTGGCAATCCCTTTCTAGAAACTCCTCCCACGGCACCACATGGTCAGCTCCGGCCGAACGAAAGGTGACCTCAGGCCTCAGGGTAAGTTCCAGTGTTTCACTTCGGGGGAGTTGGGTGTGCAGTGGTTTCCATGAAGCCATACTCCACCACGGAGTGCCTTAATTCTGCGACGCTCCTGGGGGCACACAGGATAGGAGCTCGTTCGCCAATTTCGCAGGATGACTTCTCTCCGTGCCGGAACGGCGGCTCCTGGCTTCTGAGGAACCTTAGCCTAAACAGGGCCGTGGAGAAAGCTCTTCACGTTCATAGTAAGGGCAACGTACTGCTCTGTGGCTTGTCTGGGTTGAGCGCCCCAGTCGTCAAAGAGCCTCGCGAAGACAGTGCTGCGCAGACTCCCTTTGCCAGTCGCACGGCCTCCTTGACTGAAAGAGAACTGCAGTGCCAGAAGGCACCGTGCTGACGACTGGCTCCAGGAGGAGACTCGGGACAGCACTCTCACAGAAGCGAAAGCTGGGCTGTGGGCCCAGCCTGAGGACCGGCACGTTTTCCACAGTTAACACAGCTAAGGCATTTGCCAGACGACAGCCTTTGTCACTGAGGTCTATCTAAGGTACTGCCATACTTACCCACTAGATCCCACGCAGAGGTCCCTGTGCCCACAAGGGCCTCCACGGAAGGGCCCTGTTCCTCCCGTGTGTTTCCTTGAGGGAATCAGAAACCACTGAGGATAACTACGTGAGCTCCGCTTTGAAACTGGGCGACCCTGGGCAAACCTTATTCCCCTCCGTGGTAGACGAGACAGTTGCGGGTCCTAAGCTGCCTGAAGCACACTCCTCGCGCCCACCTTCTCTTTGCTGCCTGAAGGCCTCACATAAGAGGCCTGAGTTTACTCGTGACGGAAGCCGTCTGAGTGTACTCGTGTGAGGCCTGCTGCTCTCAGTTCCTTGCTGGGAGCTTCAGCAAGAGCACTCTGGAGCTCGCCGACAAAAGAACTGTGAGCCCCCCCGGCCTCAAGTAAAAGTCCAGATTTCCCCCGTCAGTAACACCTCGGAGTGCCATAGGAGCGAAGAAGCATGCGTTAACGGAATGCTTCAACAGTGCTAGGGATTTATTTCACGAGACCCTGTGCACTCACGTTCGTTGTAAGAACTGTCAAAGGGCACTGTAGGCCGTCCAACCCCTCCGTTGCGTTTGAGCCACAGGAAGTAAATGCATTCGTTTGATTAAGCTCCGTGAACGTGCAACGACGATGGCGAAGCGCTGCCCTGTTCGCTCGAAAGCTCTCGTTTGTACGGCCTTCCAACGGCCTCAGGGTACGCACTTCTAAACAGCCTTACATTCCATGCTGGTGTGCCCCCAGTTAGGAATTTGGGCTCTTCTGTGAGACACCAATGTGCGTCCCAAATGAAACCGGGGGGCTCCCCCAGGACGTCTGCGGACGGCAGTCGGTTGCAGGCTGTTTACTTCCAGCCGGAGAAAGAAAACGAGGACAGCTTCCCCAGGGACGATTCTGGACCGTTGGGACCATCCAGAATCACCAAAGCCTAAACTTTGCACGGCCTGGGGAACGCTCTTCCTCATGTCCAGCAATCCCCACGTCAAAACCTTTCTCAGCAGAGGCAGGCACCCTCTCCCTTGTACCAGATAGCTCGGCAGAGCCTTCCGAGAAACATGCTGCGTCATTCAGCTTGAACGTGGGACGCGGAGGGGAGAGGACGCTTTCTCCCCGTTTGGAGGCGCCTTGCGCTTGGCTTCAAAGCTGCCTGAACAGCACTAGCGGCCCGACGTCTCTGCACGGCAGGATTGTCGTTGTGGGCCGAGGCTGCGTGGTCTCTCAAAGCGAAAACCGTGCTGGCAATCCCTTTCTAGAAACTCCTCCCACGGCACCACATGGTCAGCTCCGGCCGAACGAAAGGTGACCTCAGGCCTCAGGGTAAGTTCCAGTGTTTCACTTCGGGGGAGTTGGGTGTGCAGTGGTTTCCATGAAGCCATACTCCACCACGGAGTGCCTTAACTCTGCGACGCTCCTGGGGGCACACAGGATAGGAGCTCGTTCGCCAATTTCGCAGGATGACTTCTCTCCGTGCCGGAACGGCGGCTCCTGGCTTCTGAGGAACCTTAGCCTAAACAGGGCCCTGGAGAAAGCTCTTCACGTTCATAGCAAGGGCAACGTACTGCTCTCTGGCTTGACTGGGTTGAGCGCCCCAGTCGTCAAAGAGCCTCGCGAAGGCAGTGCTGCGCAGATGCCCTTTGCCAGTCGCACGGCCTCCTTGACTGAAAGAGAACGGCAGTGCCAGAAGGCACCGTGCTGACGACTGGCTCCAGGAGGAGACTCGGGACAGCACTCTCACAGAAGCGAAAGCTGGGCTGTGGGCCCAGCCTGAGGACCAGCACGTTTTCCACACTTAACACAGCTAAGGCATGAGCCAGACGACAGCCTTGGTCACCGAGGCCTATCTAAGGTACTGCCATACTTACCCACTAGATCCCACGCAGAGGTCCCTGTGCCCACAAGGGCCTCCACGGAAGGGCCCTGTTCCTCCCGTGTGTTTCCTTGAGGGAATCAGAAACCACTCCGGATAACTACGTGAGCTCCGCTTTGAAACTGGGCGACCCTGGGCAAACCTTATTCCCCTCCGTGGTAGACGAGACAGTTGCGGGTCCTAAGCTGCCTGAAGCACACTCCTCGCGCCCATCTTCTCTTTGCTGCCGGAAGGCCTCACATAAGAGGCCTGAGTTTACTCGTGACGGAAGCCGTCTGAGTGTACTCGTGTGAGGTCTGCTGCTCTCAGTTCCTTGCTGGGAGCTTCAGCAAGAGCACTCTGGAGCTCGCCGACAAAAGATTTGTGAGCCCCCCCCCCGGCCTCAAGTAAAAGTCCAGATTTCCCCGTCAGTAACACCTCGGAGTGCCATAGGAGCGAAGAAGCATGCGTTAACGGAATGCTTCAACAGTGCTAGGGATTTATTTCACGAGACCCTGTGCACTCACGTTCGTTGTAAGAACTGTCAAAGGGCACTGTAGGCCGTCCAACCCCTCCGTTGCGTTTGAGCCACAGGAAGTAAATGCATCCGTTTGATTAAGCTCCGTGAACGTGCAACGACGATGGCGAAGCGCTGCCCTGTTCGCTCGAAAGCTCTCGTTTGTACGGCCTTCCAACGGCCTCAGGGTACGCACTTCTAAACAGCCTTACATTCCATGCTGGTGTGCCCCCAATTAGGAATTTGGGCTCTTCTGTGAGACAGCAATGTGCGTCCCAAATGAAACCGGGGGGCTCCCCCAGGACATCTGCCGACGGCAGTCGGTTGCCGGCTGTATACTTCAAGCCGGA
Source organism: Grampus griseus (assembly GCF_964374135.1). NCBI lineage: Eukaryota > Metazoa > Chordata > Mammalia > Artiodactyla > Delphinidae > Grampus > Grampus griseus. The sequence goes on along the minus strand of NW_028133176.1, from coordinate 44,077 downwards.
TAAAGAAAACGAGGACAGCTTCTCCAGGGACGATTCTGGACCCTTGGGACCATCCAGAATCACCAAAGCCTAAACTTTGCACGGCCTGGGGAACGCTCTTCCTCATGTCCAGCAATCCCCACGTCAAAACCTTTCTCAGCAGAGGCAGGCACCCTCTCCCTTGTACCAGATAGCTCGGCAGAGCCTTCCGAGAAACATGTTGCATCATTCAGCTTGAACGTGGGACGCGGAGGGGAGAGGACGCTTTCTCCCCGTTTGGAGGCGCCTTGCGCTTGGCTTCAGAGCTGCCTGGAACAACACTAGCGGCCCGACGTCTCTGCACGGCAGGATTGTCGTTGTGGGCCGAGGCTGCGTGTTCTCTCAAAGCGAAAACCGTGCTGGCAATCCCTTTCTAGAAACTCCTCCCACGGCACCACATGGTCAGCTCCGGCCGAACGAAAGGTGACCTCAGGCCTCAGGGTAAGTTCCAGTGTTTCACTTCGGGGGAGTTGGGTGTGCAGTGGTTTCCATGAAGCCATACTCCACCACGGAGTGCCTTAATTCTGCGACGCTCCTGGGGGCACAGAGGATAGGAGCTCGTTCGCCAATTTCGCAGGATGACTTCTCTCCGTGCCGGAACGGCGGCTCCTGGCTTCTGAGGAACCTTAGCCTAAACCGGGCCGTGGAGAAAGCTCTTCACGTTCATAGCAAGGGCAACGTACTGCTCTCTGGCTTGTCTGGGTTGAGCGCCCCAGTCGTCAAAGAGCCTCGCGAAGACAGTGCTGCGCAGACTCCCTTTGCCAGTCGCACGGCCTCCTTGACTGAAAGAGAACTGCAGTGCCAGAAGGCACCGTGCTGACGACTGGCTCCAGGAGGAGACTCGGGACAGCACTCTCACAGAAGCGAAAGCTGGGCTGTGGGCCCAGCCTGAGGACCGGCACGTTTTCCACAGTTAACACAGCTAAGGCATTTGCCAGACGACAGCCTTTGTCACTGAGGTCTATCTAAGGTACTGCCATACTTACCCACTAGATCCCACGCAGAGGTCCCTGTGCCCACAAGGGCCTCCACGGAAGGGCCCTGTTCCTCCCGTGTGTTTCCTTGAGGGAATCAGAAACCACTGAGGATAACTACGTGAGCTCCGCTTTGAAACTGGGCGACCCTGGGCAAACCTTATTCCCCTCCGTGGTAGACGAGACAGTTGCGGGTCCTAAGCTGCCTGAAGCACACTCCTCGCGCCCACCTTCTCTTTGCTGCCTGAAGGCCTCACATAAGAGGCCTGAGTTTACTCGTGACGGAAGCCGTCTGAGTGTACTCGTGTGAGGCCTGCTGCTCTCAGTTCCTTGCTGGGAGCTTCAGCAAGAGCACTCTGGAGCTCGCCGACAAAAGAACTGTGAGCCCCCCCGGCCTCAAGTAAAAGTCCAGATTTCCCCCGTCAGTAACACCTCGGAGTGCCATAGGAGCGAAGAAGCATGCGTTAACGGAATGCTTCAACAGTGCTAGGGATTTATTTCACGAGACCCTGTGCACTCACGTTCGTTGTAAGAACTGTCAAAGGGCACTGTAGGCCGTCCAACCCCTCCGTTGCGTTTGAGCCACAGGAAGTAAATGCATTCGTTTGATTAAGCTCCGTGAACGTGCAACGACGATGGCGAAGCGCTGCCCTGTTCGCTCGAAAGCTCTCGTTTGTACGGCCTTCCAACGGCCTCAGGGTACGCACTTCTAAACAGCCTTACATTCCATGCTGGTGTGCCCCCAGTTAGGAATTTGGGCTCTTCTGTGAGACACCAATGTGCGTCCCAAATGAAACCGGGGGGCTCCCCCAGGACGTCTGCGGACGGCAGTCGGTTGCAGGCTGTTTACTTCCAGCCGGAGAAAGAAAACGAGGACAGCTTCCCCAGGGACGATTCTGGACCGTTGGGACCATCCAGAATCACCAAAGCCTAAACTTTGCACGGCCTGGGGAACGCTCTTCCTCATGTCCAGCAATCCCCACGTCAAAACCTTTCTCAGCAGAGGCAGGCACCCTCTCCCTTGTACCAGATAGCTCGGCAGAGCCTTCCGAGAAACATGCTGCGTCATTCAGCTTGAACGTGGGACGCGGAGGGGAGAGGACGCTTTCTCCCCGTTTGGAGGCGCCTTGCGCTTGGCTTCAAAGCTGCCTGAACAGCACTAGCGGCCCGACGTCTCTGCACGGCAGGATTGTCGTTGTGGGCCGAGGCTGCGTGGTCTCTCAAAGCGAAAACCGTGCTGGCAATCCCTTTCTAGAAACTCCTCCCACGGCACCACATGGTCAGCTCCGGCCGAACGAAAGGTGACCTCAGGCCTCAGGGTAAGTTCCAGTGTTTCACTTCGGGGGAGTTGGGTGTGCAGTGGTTTCCATGAAGCCATACTCCACCACGGAGTGCCTTAACTCTGCGACGCTCCTGGGGGCACACAGGATAGGAGCTCGTTCGCCAATTTCGCAGGATGACTTCTCTCCGTGCCGGAACGGCGGCTCCTGGCTTCTGAGGAACCTTAGCCTAAACAGGGCCCTGGAGAAAGCTCTTCACGTTCATAGCAAGGGCAACGTACTGCTCTCTGGCTTGACTGGGTTGAGCGCCCCAGTCGTCAAAGAGCCTCGCGAAGGCAGTGCTGCGCAGACGCCCTTTGCCAGTCGCACGGCCTCCTTGACTGAAAGAGAACGGCAGTGCCAGAAGGCACCGTGCTGACGACTGGCTCCAGGAGGAGACTCGGGACAGCACTCTCACAGAAGCGAAAGCTGGGCTGTGGGCCCAGCCTGAGGACCAGCACGTTTTCCACACTTAACACAGCTAAGGCATGAGCCAGACGACAGCCTTGGTCACCGAGGCCTATCTAAGGTACTGCCATACTTACCCACTAGATCCCACGCAGAGGTCCCTGTGCCAACAAGGGCCTCCACGGAAGGGCCCTGTTCCTCCCGTGTGTTTCCTTGAGGGAATCAGAAACCACTGCGGATAACTACGTGAGCTCCGCTTTGAAACTGGGCGACCCTGGGCAAACCTTATTCCCCTCCGTGGTAGACGAGACAGTTGCGGGTCCTAAGCTGCCTGAAGCACACTCCTCGCGCCCATCTTCTCTTTGCTGCCGGAAGGCCTCACATAAGAGGCCTGAGTTTACTCGTGACGGAAGCCGTCTGAGTGTACTCGTGTGAGGTCTGCTGCTCTCAGTTCCTTGCTGGGAGCTTCAGCAAGAGCACTCTGGAGCTCGCCGACAAAAGATTTGTGAGCCCCACCCCGGCCTCAAGTAAAAGTCCAGATTTCCCCGTCAGTAACACCTCGGAGTGCCATAGGAGCGAAGAAGCATGCGTTAACGGAATGCTTCAACAGTGCTAGGGATTTATTTCACGAGACCCTGTGCACTCACGTTCGTTGTAAGAACTGTCAAAGGGCACTGTAGGCCGTCCAACCCCTCCGTTGCGTTTGAGCCACAGGAAGTAAATGCATCCGTTTGATTAAGCTCCGTGAACGTGCAACGACGATGGCGAAGCGCTGCCCTGTTCGCTCGAAAGCTCTCGTTTGTACGGCCTTCCAACGGCCTCAGGGTACGCACTTCTAAACAGCCTTACATTCCATGCTGGTGTGCCCCCAATTAGGAATTTGGGCTCTTCTGTGAGACAGCAATGTGCGTCCCAAATGAAACCGGGGGGCTCCCCCAGGACATCTGCCGACGGCAGTCGGTTGGCGGCTGTATACTTCAAGCCGGATAAAGAAAACGAGGACAGCTTCTCCAGGGACGATTCTGGACCCTTGGGACCATCCAGAATCACCAAAGCCTAAACTTTGCACGGCCTGGGGAATGCTCTTCCTCATGTCCAGCAATCCCCACGTCAAAACCTTTCTCAGCAGAGGCAGGCACCCTCTCCCTTGTACCAGATAGCTCGGCAGAGCCTTCCGAGAAACATGTTGCATCATTCAGCTTGAACGTGGGACGCGGAGGGGAGAGGACGCTTTCTCCCCGTTTGGAGGCGCCTTGCGCTTGGCTTCAGAGCTGCCTGGAACAACACTAGCGGCCCGACGTCTCTGCACGGCAGGATTGTCGTTGTGGGCCGAGGCTGCGTGTTCTCTCAAAGCGAAAACCGTGCTGGCAATCCCTTTCTAGAAACTCCTCCCACGGCACCACATGGTCAGCTCCGGCCGAACGAAAGGTGACCTCAGGCCTCAGGGTAAGTTCCAGTGTTTCACTTCGGGGGAGTTGGGTGTGCAGTGGTTTCCATGAAGCCATACTCCACCACGGAGTGCCTTAATTCTGCGACGCTCCTGGGGGCACAGAGGATAGGAGCTCGTTCGCCAATTTCGCAGGATGACTTCTCTCCGTGCCGGAACGGCGGCTCCTGGCTTCTGAGGAACCTTAGCCTAAACAGGGCCGTGGAGAAAGCTCTTCACGTTCATAGCAAGGGCAACGTACTGCTCTCTGGCTTGTCTGGGTTGAGCGCCCCAGTCGTCAAAGAGCCTCGCGAAGACAGTGCTGCGCAGACTCCCTTTGCCAGTCGCACGGCCTCCTTGACTGAAAGAGAACTGCAGTGCCAGAAGGCACCGTGCTGACGACTGGCTCCAGGAGGAGACTCGGGACAGCACTCTCACAGAAGCGAAAGCTGGGCTGTGGGCCCAGCCTGAGGACCGGCACGTTTTCCACAGTTAACACAGCTAAGGCATTTGCCAGACGACAGCCTTGGTCACTGAGGTCTATCTAAGGTACTGCCATACTTACCCACTAGATCCCACGCAGAGGTCCCTGTGCCCACAAGGGCCTCCACGGAAGGGCCCTGTTCCTCCCGTGTGTTTCCTTGAGGGAATCAGAAACCACTGAGGATAACTACGTGAGCTCCGCTTTGAAACTGGGCGACCCTGGGCAAACCTTATTCCCCTCCGTGGTAGACGAGACAGTTGCGGGTCCTAAGCTGCCTGAAGCACACTCCTCGCGCCCACCTTCTCTTTGCTGCCTGAAGGCCTCACATAAGAGGCCTGAGTTTACTCGTGACGGAAGCCGTCTGAGTGTACTCGTGTGAGGCCTGCTGCTCTCAGTTCCTTGCTGGGAGCTTCAGCAAGAGCACTCTGGAGCTCGCCGACAAAAGAACTGTGAGCCCCCCCGGCCTCAAGTAAAAGTCCAGATTTCCCCCGTCAGTAACACCTCGGAGTGCCATAGGAGCGAAGAAGCATGCGTTAACGGAATGCTTCAACAGTGCTAGGGATTTATTTCACGAGACCCTGTGCACTCACGTTCGTTGTAAGAACTGTCAAAGGGCACTGTAGGCCGTCCAACCCCTCCGTTGCGTTTGAGCCACAGGAAGTAAATGCATTCGTTTGATTAAGCTCCGTGAACGTGCAACGACGATGGCGAAGCGCTGCCCTGTTCGCTCGAAAGCTCTCGTTTGTACGGCCTTCCAACGGCCTCAGGGTACGCACTTCTAAACAGCCTTACATTCCATGCTGGTGTGCCCCCAGTTAGGAATTTGGGCTCTTCTGTGAGACACCAATGTGCGTCCCAAATGAAACCGGGGGGCTCCCCCAGGACGTCTGCGGACGGCAGTCGGTTGCAGGCTGTTTACTTCCAGCCGGAGAAAGAAAACGAGGACAGCTTCCCCAGGGACGATTCTGGACCGTTGGGACCATCCAGAATCACCAAAGCCTAAACTTTGCACGGCCTGGGGAACGCTCTTCCTCATGTCCAGCAATCCCCACGTCAAAACCTTTCTCAGCAGAGGCAGGCACCCTCTCCCTTGTACCAGATAGCTCGGCAGAGCCTTCCGAGAAACATGCTGCGTCATTCAGCTTGAACGTGGGACGCGGAGGGGAGAGGACGCTTTCTCCCCGTTTGGAGGCGCCTTGCGCTTGGCTTCAAAGCTGCCTGAACAGCACTAGCGGCCCGACGTCTCTGCACGGCAGGATTGTCGTTGTGGGCCGAGGCTTCGTGGTCTCTCAAAGCGAAAACCGTGCTGGCAATCCCTTTCTAGAAACTCCTCCCACGGCACCACATGGTCAGCTCCGGCCGAACGAAAGGTGACCTCAGGCCTCAGGGTAAGTTCCAGTGTTTCACTTCGGGGGAGTTGGGTGTGCAGTGGTTTCCATGAAGCCATACTCCACCACGGAGTGCCTTAACTCTGCGACGCTCCTGGGGGCACACAGGATAGGAGCTCGTTCGCCAATTTCGCAGGATGACTTCTCTCCGTGCCGGAACGGCGGCTCCTGGCTTCTGAGGAACCTTAGCCTAAACAGGGCCCTGGAGAAAGCTCTTCACGTTCATAGCAAGGGCAACGTACTGCTCTCTGGCTTGACTGGGTTGAGCGCCCCAGTCGTCAAAGAGCCTCGCGAAGGCAGTGCTGCGCAGACGCCCTTTGCCAGTCGCACGGCCTCCTTGACTGAAAGAGAACGGCAGTGCCAGAAGGCACCGTGCTGACGACTGGCTCCAGGAGGAGACTCGGGACAGCACTCTCACAGAAGCGAAAGCTGGGCTGTGGGCCCAGCCTGAGGACCAGCACGTTTTCCACACTTAACACAGCTAAGGCATGAGCCAGACGACAGCCTTGGTCACCGAGGCCTATCTAAGGTACTGCCATACTTACCCACTAGATCCCACGCAGAGGTCCCTGTGCCCACAAGGGCCTCCACGGAAGGGCCCTGTTCCTCCCGTGTGTTTCCTTGAGGGAATCAGAAACCACTGCGGATAACTACGTGAGCTCCGCTTTGAAACTGGGCGACCCTGGGCAAACCTTATTCCCCTCCGTGGTAGACGAGACAGTTGCGGGTCCTAAGCTGCCTGAAGCACACTCCTCGCGCCCATCTTCTCTTTGCTGCCGGAAGGCCTCACATAAGAGGCCTGAGTTTACTCGTGACGGAAGCCGTCTGAGTGTACTCGTGTGAGGTCTGCTGCTCTCAGTTCCTTGCTGGGAGCTTCAGCAAGAGCACTCTGGAGCTCGCCGACAAAAGATTTGTGAGCCCCCCCCGGCCTCAAGTAAAAGTCCAGATTTCCCCGTCAGTAACACCTCGGAGTGCCATAGGAGCGAAGAAGCATGCGTTAACGGAATGCTTCAACAGTGCTAGGGATTTATTTCACGAGACCCTGTGCACTCACGTTCGTTGTAAGAACTGTCAAAGGGCACTGTAGGCCGTCCAACCCCTCCGTTGCGTTTGAGCCACAGGAAGTAAATGCATCCGTTTGATTAAGCTCCGTGAACGTGCAACGACGATGGCGAAGCGCTGCCCTGTTCGCTCGAAAGCTCTCGTTTGTACGGCCTTCCAACGGCCTCAGGGTACGCACTTCTAAACAGCCTTACATTCCATGCTGGTGTGCCCCCAATTAGGAATTTGGGCTCTTCTGTGAGACAGCAATGTGCGTCCCAAATGAAACCGGGGGGCTCCCCCAGGACATCTGCCGACGGCAGTCGGTTGGCGGCTGTATACTTCAAGCCGGATAAAGAAAACGAGGACAGCTTCTCCAGGGACGATTCTGGACCCTTGGGACCATCCAGAATCACCAAAGCCTAAACTTTGCATGGCCTGGGGAACGCTCTTCCTCATGTCCAGCAATCCCCACGTCAAAACCTTTCTCAGCAGAGGCAGGCACCCTCTCCCTTGTACCAGATAGCTCGGCAGAGCCTTCCGAGAAACATGTTGCATCATTCAGCTTGAACGTGGGACGCGGAGGGGAGAGGACGCTTTCTCCCCGTTTGGAGGCGCCTTGCGCTTGGCTTCAGAGCTGCCTGGAACAACACTAGCGGCCCGACGTCTCTGCACAGCAGGATTGTCGTTGTGGGCCGAGGCTGCGTGTTCTCTCAAAGCGAAAACCGTGCTGGCAATCCCTTTCTAGAAACTCCTCCCACGGCACCACATGGTCAGCTCCGGCCGAACGAAAGGTGACCTCAGGCCTCAGGGTAAGTTCCAGTGTTTCACTTCGGGGGAGTTGGGTGTGCAGTGGTTTCCATGAAGCCATACTCCACCACGGAGTGCCTTAATTCTGCGACGCTCCTGCGGGCACAGAGGATAGGAGCTCGTTCGCCAATTTCGCAGGATGACTTCTCTCCGTGCCGGAACGGCGGCTCCTGGCTTCTGAGGAACCTTAGCCTAAACAGGGCCGTGGAGAAAGCTCTTCACGTTCATAGCAAGGGCAACGTACTGCTCTCTGGCTTGTCTGGGTTGAGCGCCCCAGTCGTCAAAGAGCCTCGCGAAGACAGTGCTGCGCAGACTCCCTTTGCCAGTCGCACGGCCTCCTTGACTGAAAGAGAACTGCAGTGCCAGAAGGCACCGTGCTGACGACTGGCTCCAGGAGGAGACTCGGGACAGCACTCTCACAGAAGCGAAAGCTGGGCTGTGGGCCCAGCCTGAGGACCGGCACGTTTTCCACAGTTAACACAGCTAAGGCATTTGCCAGACGACAGCCTTTGTCACTGAGGTCTATCTAAGGTACTGCCATACTTACCCACTAGATCCCACGCAGAGGTCCCTGTGCCCACAAGGGCCTCCACGGAAGGGCCCTGTTCCTCCCGTGTGTTTCCTTGAGGGAATCAGAAACCACTGAGGATAACTACGTGAGCTCCGCTTTGAAACTGGGCGACCCTGGGCAAACCTTATTCCCCTCCGTGGTAGACGAGACAGTTGCGGGTCCTAAGCTGCCTGAAGCACACTCCTCGCGCCCACCTTCTCTTTGCTGCCTGAAGGCCTCACATAAGAGGCCTGAGTTTACTCGTGACGGAAGCCGTCTGAGTGTACTCGTGTGAGGCCTGCTGCTCTCAGTTCCTTGCTGGGAGCTTCAGCAAGAGCACTCTGGAGCTCGCCGACAAAAGAACTGTGAGCCCCCCCGGCCTCAAGTAAAAGTCCAGATTTCCCCCGTCAGTAACACCTCGGAGTGCCATAGGAGCGAAGAAGCATGCGTTAACGGAATGCTTCAACAGTGCTAGGGATTTATTTCACGAGACCCTGTGCACTCACGTTCGTTGTAAGAACTGTCAAAGGGCACTGTAGGCCGTCCAACCCCTCCGTTGCGTTTGAGCCACAGGAAGTAAATGCATTCGTTTGATTAAGCTCCGTGAACGTGCAACGACGATGGCGAAGCGCTGCCCTGTTCGCTCGAAAGCTCTCGTTTGTACGGCCTTCCAACGGCCTCAGGGTACGCACTTCTAAACAGCCTTACATTCCATGCTGGTGTGCCCCCAGTTAGGAATTTGGGCTCTTCTGTGAGACACCAATGTGCGTCCCAAATGAAACCGGGGGGCTCCCCCAGGACGTCTGCGGACGGCAGTCGGTTGCAGGCTGTTTACTTCCAGCCGGAGAAAGAAAACGAGGACAGCTTCCCCAGGGACGATTCTGGACCGTTGGGACCATCCAGAATCACCAAAGCCTAAACTTTGCACGGCCTGGGGAACGCTCTTCCTCATGTCCAGCAATCCCCACGTCAAAACCTTTCTCAGCAGAGGCAGGCACCCTCTCCCTTGTACCAGATAGCTCGGCAGAGCCTTCCGAGAAACATGCTGCGTCATTCAGCTTGAACGTGGGACGCGGAGGGGAGAGGACGCTTTCTCCCCGTTTGGAGGCGCCTTGCGCTTGGCTTCAAAGCTGCCTGAACAGCACTAGCGGCCCGACGTCTCTGCACGGCAGGATTGTCGTTGTGGGCCGAGGCTTCGTGGTCTCTCAAAGCGAAAACCGTGCTGGCAATCCCTTTTTAGAAACTCCTCCCACGGCACCACATGGTCAGCTCCGGCCGAACGAAAGGTGACCTCAGGCCTCAGGGAAAGTTCCAGTGTTTCACTTCGGGGGAGTTGGGTGTGCAGTGGTTTCCATGAAGCCATACTCCACCACGGAGTGCCTTAACTCTGCGACGCTCCTGGGGGCACACAGGATAGGAGCTCGTTCGCCAATTTCGCAGGATGACTTCTCTCCGTGCCGGAACGGCGGCTCCTGGCTTCTGAGGAACCTTAGCCTAAACAGGGCCCTGGAGAAAGCTCTTCACGTTCATAGCAAGGGCAACGTACTGCTCTCTGGCTTGACTGGGTTGAGCGCCCCAGTCGTCAAAGAGCCTCGCGAAGGCAGTGCTGCGCAGACGCCCTTTGCCAGTCGCACGGCCTCCTTGACTGAAAGAGAACGGCAGTGCCAGAAGGCACCGTGCTGACGACTGGCTCCAGGAGGAGACTCGGGACAGCACTCTCACAGAAGCGAAAGCTGGGCTGTGGGCCCAGCCTGAGGACCAGCACGTTTTCCACACTTAACACAGCTAAGGCATTTGCCAGACGACAGCCTTGGTCACTGAGGCCTATCTAAGGTACTGCCATACTTACCCACTAGATCCCACGCAGAGGTCCCTGTGCCCACAAGGGCCTCCACGGAAGGGCCCTGTTCCTCCCGTGTGTTTCCTTGAGGGAATCAGAAACCACTGAGGATAACTACGTACGCTCCGCTTTGAAACTGGGCGACCCTGGGCAAACCTTATTCCCCTCCGTGGTAGACGAGACAGTTGCGGGTCCTAAGCTGCCTGAAGCACACTCCTCGCGCCCACCTTCTCTTTGCTGCCTGAAGGCCTCACATAAGAGGCCTGAGTTTACTCGTGACGGAAGCCGTCTGAGTGTACTCGTGTGAGGCCTGCTGCTCTCAGTTCCTTGCTGGGAGCTTCAGCAAGAGCACTCTGGAGCTCGCCGACAAAAGAACTGTGAGCCCCCCCGGCCTCAAGTAAAAGTCCAGATTTCCCCCGTCAGTAACACCTCGGAGTGCCATAGGAGCGAAGAAGCATGCGTTAACGGAATGCTTCAACAGTGCTAGGGATTTATTTCACGAGACCCTGTGCACTCACGTTCGTTGTAAGAACTGTCAAAGGGCACTGTAGGCCGTCCAACCCCTCCGTTGCGTTTGAGCCACAGGAAGTAAATGCATTCGTTTGATTAAGCTCCGTGAACGTGCAACGACGATGGCGAAGCGCTGCCCTGTTCGCTCGAAAGCTCTCGTTTGTACGGCCTTCCAACGGCCTCAGGGTACGCACTTCTAAACAGCCTTACATTCCATGCTGGTGTGCCCCCAGTTAGGAATTTGGGCTCTTCTGTGAGACACCAATGTGCGTCCCAAATGAAACCGGGGGGCTCCCCCAGGACGTCTGCGGACGGCAGTCGGTTGCAGGCTGTTTACTTCCAGCCGGAGAAAGAAAACGAGGACAGCTTCCCCAGGGACGATTCTGGACCGTTGGGACCATCCAGAATCACCAAAGCCTAAACTTTGCACGGCCTGGGGAACGCTCTTCCTCATGTCCAGCAATCCCCACGTCAAAACCTTTCTCAGCAGAGGCAGGCACCCTCTCCCTTGTACCAGATAGCTCGGCAGAGCCTTCCGAGAAACATGCTGCGTCATTCAGCTTGAACGTGGGACGCGGAGGGGAGAGGACGCTTTCTCCCCGTTTGGAGGCGCCTTGCGCTTGGCTTCAAAGCTGCCTGAACAGCACTAGCGGCCCGACGTCTCTGCACGGCAGGATTGTCGTTGTGGGCCGAGGCTTCGTGGTCTCTCAAAGCGAAAACCGTGCTGGCAATCCCTTTTTAGAAACTCCTCCCACGGCACCACATGGTCAGCTCCGGCCGAACGAAAGGTGACCTCAGGCCTCAGGGTAAGTTCCAGTGTTTCACTTCGGGGGAGTTGGGTGTGCAGTGGTTTCCATGAAGCCATACTCCACCACGGAGTGCCTTAACTCTGCGACGCTCCTGGGGGCACACAGGATAGGAGCTCGTTCGCCAATTTCGCAGGATGACTTCTCTCCGTGCCGGAACGGCGGCTCCTGGCTTCTGAGGAACCTTAGCCTAAACAGGGCCCTGGAGAAAGCTCTTCACGTTCATAGCAAGGGCAACGTACTGCTCTCTGGCTTGTCTGGGTTGAGCGCCCCAGTCGTCAAAGAGCCTCGCGAAGGCAGTGCTGCGCAGACTCCCTTTGCCAGTCGCACGGCCTCCTTGACTGAAAGAGAACGGCAGTGCCAGAAGGCACCGAGCTGACGACTGGCTCCAGGAGGAGACTCGGGACAGCACTCTCACAGAAGCGAAAGCTGGGCTGTGGGCCCAGCCTGAGGACCAGCACGTTTTCCACACTTAACACAGCTAAGGCATGAGCCAGACGACAGCCTTGGTCACTGAGGTCTATCTAAGGTACTGCCATACTTACCCACTAGATCCCACGCAGAGGTCCCTGTGCCCACAAGGGCCTCCACGGAAGGGCCCTGTTCCTCCCGTGTGTTTCCTTGAGGGAATCAGAAACCACTGAGGATAACTACGTACGCTCCGCTTTGAAACTGGGCGACCCTGGGCAAACCTTATTCCCCTCCGTGGTAGACGAGACAGTTGCGGGTCCTAAGCTGCCTGAAGCACACTCCTCGCGCCCACCTTCTCTTTGCTGCCGGAAGGCCTCACATAAGAGGCCTGAGTTTACTCGTGACGGAAGCCATCTGAGTGTACTCGTGTGAGGCCTGCTGCTCTCAGTTCCTTGCTGGGAGCTTCAGCAAGAGCACTCTGGAGCTCGCCGACAAAAGAATTGTGAGCCCCCCCCGGCCTCAAGTAAAAGTCCAGATTTCCCCCGTCAGTAACACCTCGGAGTGCCATAGGAGCGAAGAAGCATGCGTTAACGGAATGCTTCAACAGTGCTAGGGATTTATTTCACGAGACCCTGTGCACTCACGTTCGTTGTAAGAACTGTCAAAGGGCACTGTAGGCCGTCCAACCCCTCCGTTGCGTTTGAGCCACAGGAAGTAAATGCATTCGTTTGATTAAGCTCCGTGAACGTGCAACGACGATGGCGAAGCGCTGCCCTGTTCGCTCGAAAGCTCTCGTTTGTACGGCCTTCCAACGGCCTCAGGGTACGCACTTCTAAACAGCCTTACATTCCATGCTGGTGTGCCCCCAGTTAGGAATTTGGGCTCTTCTGTGAGACACCAATGTGCGTCCCAAATGAAACCGGGGGGCTCCCCCAGGACGTCTGCGGACGGCAGTCGGTTGCAGGCTGTTTACTTCCAGCCGGAGAAAGAAAACGAGGACAGCTTCCCCAGGGACGATTCTGGACCGTTGGGACCATCCAGAATCACCAAAGCCTAAACTTTGCACGGCCTGGGGAACGCTCTTCCTCATGTCCAGCAATCCCCACGTCAAAACCTTTCTCAGCAGAGGCAGGCACCCTCTCCCTTGTACCAGATAGCTCGGCAGAGCCTTCCGAGAAACATGCTGCGTCATTCAGCTTGAACGTGGGACGCGGAGGGGAGAGGACGCTTTCTCCCCGTTTGGAGGCGCCTTGCGCTTGGCTTCAAAGCTGCCTGAACAGCACTAGCGGCCCGACGTCTCTGCACGGCAGGATTGTCGTTGTGGGCCGAGGCTGCGTGGTCTCTCAAAGGGAAAACCCTGCTGGCAATCCCTTTCTAGAAACTCCTCCCACGGCACCACATGGTCAGCTCCGGCCGAACGAAAGGTGACCTCAGGCCTCAGGGTAAGTTCCAGTGTTTCACTTCGGGGGAGTTGGGTGTGCAGTGGTTTCCATGAAGCCATACTCCACCACGGAGTGCCTTAACTCTGCGACGCTCCTGGGGGCACACAGGATAGGAGCTCGTTCGCCAATTTCGCAGGATGACTTCTCTCCGTGCCGGAACGGCGGCTCCTGGCTTCTGAGGAACCTTAGCCTAAACAGGCCCCTGCAGAAAGCTCTTCACGTTCATAGCAAGGGCAACGTACTGCTCTCTGGCTTGTCTGGGTTGAGCGCCCCAGTCGTCAAAGAGCCTCGCGAAGGCAGTGCTGCGCAGACTCCCTTTGCCAGTCGCACGGCCTCCTTGACTGAAAGAGAACTGCAGTGCCAGAAGGCACCGTGCTGACGACTGGCTCCAGGAGGAGACTCGGGACAGCACTCTCACAGAAGCGAAAGCTGGGCTGTGGGCCCAGCCTGAGGACCGGCACCTTTTCCACAGTTAACACAGCTAAGGCATGAGCCAGACGACAGCCTTGGTCACTGAGGTCTATCTAAGGTACTGCCATACTTACCCACTAGATCCCACGCAGAGGTCCCTGTGCCCACAAGGGCCTCCACGGAAGGGCCCTGTTCCTCCCGTGTGTTTCCTTGAGGGAATCAGAAACCACTGAGGATAACTACGTGAGCTCCGCTTTGAAACTGGGCGACCATGGGCAAACCTTATTCCCCTCCGTGGTAGACGAGACAGTTGCGGGTCCTAAGCTGCCTGAAGCACACTCCTCGCGCCCACCTTCTCTTTGCTGCCGGAAGGCCTCACATAAGAGGCCTGAGTTTACTCGTGACGGAAGCCGTCTGAGTGTACTCGTGTGAGGCCTGCTGCTCTCAGTTCCTTGCTGGGAGCTTCAGCAAGAGCACTCTGGAGCTCGCCGACAAAAGAATTGTGAGCCCCCCCTGGCCTCAAGTAAAAGTCCAGATTTCCCCCGTCAGTAACACCTCGGAGTGCCATAGGAGCGAAGAAGCATGCGTTAACGGAATGCTTCAACAGTGCTAGGGATTTATTTCACGAGACCCTGTGCACTCACGTTCGTTGTAAGAACTGTCAAAGGGCACTGTAGGCCGTCCAACCCCTCCGTTGCGTTTGAGCCACAGGAAGTAAATGCATTCGTTTGATTAAGCTCCGTGAACGTGCAACGACGATGGCGAAGCGCTGCCCTGTTCGCTCGAAAGCTCTCGTTTGTACGGCCTTCCAACGGCCTCAGGGTACGCACTTCTAAACAGCCTTACATTCCATGCTGTTGTGCCCCCAGTTAGGAATTTGGGCTCTTCTGTGAGACACCAATGTGCGTCCCAAATGAAACCGGGGGGCTCCCCCAGGACGTCTGCGGACGGCAGTCGGTTGCAGGCTGTTTACTTCCAGCCGGAGAAAGAAAACGAGGACAGCTTCCCCAGGGACGATTCTGGACCGTTGGGACCATCCAGAATCACCAAAGCCTAAACTTTGCACGGCCTGGGGAACGCTCTTCCTCATGTCCAGCAATCCCCACGTCAAAACCTTTCTCAGCAGAGGCAGGCACCCTCTCCCTTGTACCAGATAGCTCGGCAGAGCCTTCCGAGAAACATGCTGCGTCATTCAGCTTGAACGTGGGACGCGGAGGGGAGAGGACGCTTTCTCCCCGTTTGGAGGCGCCTTGCGCTTGGCTTCAAAGCTGCCTGAACAGCACTAGCGGCCCGACGTCCCTGCACGGCAGGATTTTCGTTGTGGGCCGAGGCTGCGTGTTCTCTCAAAGCGAAAACCGTGCTGGCAATCCCTTTCTAGAAACTCCTCCCACGGCACCACATGGTCAGCTCCGGCCGAACGAAAGGTGACCTCAGGCCTCAGGGTAAGTTCCAGTGTTTCACTTCGGGGGAGTTGGGTGTGCAGTGGTTTCCATGAAGCCATACTCCACCACGGAGTGCCTTAACTCTGCGACGCTCCTGGGGGCACACAGGATAGGAGCTCGTTCGCCAATTTCGCAGGATGACTTCTCTCCGTGCCGGAACGGCGGCTCCTGGCTTCTGAGGAACCTTAGCCTAAACAGGCCCCTGGAGAAAGCTCTTCACGATCATAGCAAGGGCAACGTACTGCTCTCTGGCTTGACTGTGTTGAGCGCCCCAGTCGTCAAAGAGCCTCGCGAAGGCAGTGCTGCGCAGACGCCCTTTGCCAGTCGCACGGCCTCCTTGACTGAAAGAGAACGGCAGTGCCAGAAGGCACCGTGCTGACGACTGGCTCCAGGAGGAGACTCGGGACAGCACTCTCACAGAAGCGAAAGCTGGGCTGTGGGCCCAGCCTGAGGACCGGCACGTTTTCCACACTTAACACAGCTAAGGCATTTGCCAGAGGACAGCCTTGGTCACTGAGGCCTATCTAAGGTACTGCCATACTTACCCACTAGATCCCACGCAGAGGTCCCTGTGCCCACAAGGGCCTCCACGGAAGGGCCCTGTTCCTCCCGTGTGTTTCCTTGAGGGAATCAGAAACCACTGAGGATAACTACGTACGCTCCGCTTTGAAACTGGGCGACCCTGGGCAAACCTTATTCCCCTCCGTGATAGACGAGACAGTTGCGGGTCCTAAGCTGCCTGAAGCACACTCCTCGCGCCCACCTTCTCTTTGCTGCCGGAAGGCCTCACATAAGAGGCCTGAGTTTACTCGTGACGGAAGCCGTCTGAGTGTACTCGTGTGAGGCCTGCTGCTCTCAGTTCCTTGCTGGGAGCTTCAGCAAGAGCACTCTGGAGCTCGCCGACAAAAGAACTGTGAGCCCCACCGGCCTCAAGTAAAAGTCCAGATTTCCCCCGTCAGTAACACCTCGGAGTGCCATAGGAGCGAAGAAGCATGCGTTAACGGAATGCTTCAACAGTGCTAGGGATTTATTTCACGAGACACTGTGCACTCACGTTCGTTGTAAGAACTGTCAAAGGGCACTGTAGGCCGTCCAACCCCTCCGTTGCGTTTGAGCCACAGGAAGTAAATGCATTCGTTTGATTAAGCTCCGTGAACGTGCAACGACGATGGCGAAGCGCTGCCCTGTTCGCTCGAAAGCTCTCGTTTGTACGGCCTTCCAACGGCCTCAGGGTACGCACTTCTAAACAGCCTTACATTCCATGCTGGTGTGCCCCCAGTTAGGAATTTGGGCTCTTCTGTGAGACACCAATGTGCGTCCCAAATGAAACCGGGGGGCTCCCCCAGGACGTCTGCGGACGGCAGTCGGTTGCAGGCTGTTTACTTCCAGCCGGAGAAAGAAAACGAGGACAGCTTCCCCAGGGACGATTCTGGACCGTTGGGACCATCCAGAATCACCAAAGCCTAAACTTTGCACGGCCTGGGGAACGCTCTTCCTCATGTCCAGCAATCCCCACGTCAAAACCTTTCTCAGCAGAGGCAGGCACCCTCTCCCTTGTACCAGATAGCTCGGCAGAGCCTTCCGAGAAACATGCTGCGTCATTCAGCTTGAACGTGGGACGCGGAGGGGAGAGGACGCTTTCTCCCCGTTTGGAGGCGCCTTGCGCTTGGCTTCAAAGCTGCCTGAACAGCACTAGCGGCCCGACGTCCCTGCACGGCAGGATTGTCGTTGTGGGCCGAGGCTGCGTGTTCTCTCAAAGCGAAAACCGTGCTGGCAATCCCTTTCTAGAAACTCCTCCCACGGCACCACATGGTCAGCTCCGGCCGAACGAAAGGTGACCTCAGGCCTCAGGGTAAGTTCCAGTGTTTCACTTCGGGGGAGTTGGGTGTGCAGTGGTTTCCATGAAGCCATACTCCACCACGGAGTGCCTTAACTCTGCGACGCTCCTGGGGGCACACAGGATAGGAGCTCGTTCGCCAATTTCGCAGGATGACTTCTCTCCGTGCCGGAACGGCGGCTCCTGGCTTCTGAGGAACCTTAGCCTAAACAGGCCCCTGGAGAAAGCTCTTCACGTTCATAGCAAGGGCAACGTACTGCTCTCTGGCTTGTCTGGGTTGAGCGCCCCAGTCGTCAAAGAGCCTCGTGAAGGCAGTGCTGCGCAGACTCCCTTTGCAAGTCGCACGGCTTCCTTGACTGAAAGAGAACTGCAGTGCAAGAAGGCACCGTGCTGACGACTGGCTCCAGGAGGAGACTCGGGACAGCACTCTCACAGAAGCGAAAGCTGCGCTGTGGGCCCAGCCTGAGGACCGGCACGTTTTCCACAGTTAACACAGCTAAGGCATGAGCCAGACGACAGCCTTGGTCACTGAGGTCTATCTAAGGTACTGCCATACTTACCCACTAGATCCCACGCAGAGGTCCCTGTGCCCACAAGGGCCTCCACGGAAGGGCCCTGTTCCTCCCGTGTGTTTCCTTGAGGGAATCAGAAACCACTGAGGATAACTACGTGAGCTCCGCTTTGAAACTGGGCGACCCTGGGCAAACCTTATTCCCCTCCGTGGTAGACGAGACAGTTGCGGGTCCTAAGCTGCCTGAAGCACACTCCTCGCGCCCACCTTCTCTTTGCTGCCGGAAGGCCTCACATAAGAGGCCTGAGTTTACTCGTGACGGAAGCCGTCTGAGTGTACTCGTGTGAGGCCTGCTGCTCTCAGTTCCTTGCTGGGAGCTTCAGCAAGAGCACTCTGGAGCTCGCCGACAAAAGAATTGTGAGCCCCCCCCGGCCTCAAGTAAAAGTCCAGATTTCCCCCGTCAGTAACACCTCGGAGTGCCATAGGAGCGAAGAAGCATGCGTTAACGGAATGCTTCAACAGTGCTAGGGATTTATTTCACGAGACCCTGTGCACTCACGTTCGTTGTAAGAACTGTCAAAGGGCACTGTAGGCCGTCCAACCCCTCCGTTGCGTTTGAGCCACAGGAAGTAAATGCATTCGTTTGATTAAGCTCCGTGAACGTGCAACGACGATGGCGAAGCGCTGCCCTGTTCGCTCGAAAGCTCTCGTTTGTACGGCCTTCCAACGGCCTCAGGGTACGCACTTCTAAACAGCCTTACATTCCATGCTGGTGTGCCCCCAGTTAGGAATTTGGGCTCTTCTGTGAGACACCAATGTGCGTCCCAAATGAAACCGGGGGGCTCCCCCAGGACGTCTGCGGACGGCAGTCGGTTGCAGGCTGTTTACTTCCAGCCGGAGAAAGAAAACGAGGACAGCTTCCCCAGGGACGATTCTGGACCGTTGGGACCATCCAGAATCACCAAAGCCTAAACTTTGCACGGCCTGGGGAACGCTCTTCCTCATGTCCAGCAATCCCCACGTCAAAACCTTTCTCAGCAGAGGCAGGCACCCTCTCCCTTGTACCAGATAGCTCGGCAGAGCCTTCCGAGAAACATGCTGCGTCATTCAGCTTGAACGTGGGACGCGGAGGGGAGAGGACGCTTTCTCCCCGTTTGGAGGCGCCTTGTGCTTGGCTTCAAAGCTGCCTGAACAGCACTAGCGGCCCGACGTCCCTGCACGGCAGGATTGTCGTTGTGGGCCGAGGCTGCGTGTTCTCTCAAAGCGAAAACCGTGCTGGCAATCCCTTTCTAGAAACTCCTCCCACGGCACCACATGGTCAGCTCCGGCCGAACGAAAGGTGACCTCAGGCCTCAGGGTAAGTTCCAGTGTTTCACTTCGGGGGAGTTGGGTGTGCAGTGGTTTCCATGAAGCCATACTCCACCACGGAGTGCCTTAACTCTGCGACGCTCCTGGGGGCACACAGGATAGGAGCTCGTTCGCCAATTTCGCAGGATGACTTCTCTCCGTGCCGGAACGGCGGCTCCTGGCTTCTGAGGAACCTTAGCCTAAACAGGGCCCTGGAGAAAGCTCTTCACGTTCATAGCAAGGGCAACGTACTGCTCTCTGGCTTGACTGGGTTGAGCGCCCCAGTCGTCAAAGAGCCTCGCGAAGGCAGTGCTGCGCAGACGCCCTTTGCCAGTTGCACGGCCTCCTTGACTGAAAGAGAACGGCAGTGCCAGAAGGCACCGTGCTGACGACTGGCTCCAGGAGGAGACTCGGGACAGCACTCTCACAGAAGCGAAAGCTGGGCTGTGGGCCCAGCCTGAGGACCAGCACGTTTTCCACACTTAACACAGCTAAGGCATTTGCCAGACGACAGCCTTGGTCACTGAGGCCTATCTAAGGTACTGCCATACTTACCCACTAGATCCCACGCAGAGGTCCCTGTGCCCACAAGGGCCTCCACGGAAGGGCCCTGTTCCTCCCGTGTGTTTCCTTGAGGGAATCAGAAACCACTGAGGATAACTACGTACGCTCCGCTTTGAAACTGGGCGACCCTGGGCAAACCTTATTCCCCTCCGTGGTAGACGAGACAGTTGCGGGTCCTAAGCTGCCTGAAGCACACTCCTCGCGCCCACCTTCTCTTTGCTGCCGGAAGGCCTCACATAAGAGGCCTGAGTTTACTCGTGACGGAAGCCGTCTGAGTGTACTCGTGTGAGGCCTGCTGCTCTCAGTTCCTTGCTGGGAGCTTCAGCAAGAACACTCTGGAGCTCGCCGACAAAAGAACTGTGAGCCCCCCCCGGCCTCAAGTAAAAGTCCAGATTTCCCCCGTCAGTAACACCTCGGAGTGCCATAGGAGCGAAGAAGCATGCGTTAACGGAATGCTTCAACAGTGCTAGGGATTTATTTCACGAGACCTTGTGCACTCACGTTCGTTGTAAGAACTGTCAAAGGGCACTGTAGGCCGTCCAACCCCTCCGTTGCGTTTGAGCCACAGGAAGTAAATGCATTCGTTTGATTAAGCTCCGTGAACGTGCAACGACGATGGCGAAGCGCTGCCCTGTTCGCTGGAAAGCTCTCGTTTGTACGGCCTTCCAACGGCCTCAGGGTACGCACTTCTAAACAGCCTTACATTCCATGCTGGTGTGCCCCCAATTAGGAATTTGGGCTCTTCTGTGAGACACCAATGTGCGTCCCAAATGAAACCGTGGGGCTCCCCCAGGACGTCTGCGGACGGCAGTCGGTTGCCAGCTGTTTACTTCCAGCCGGAGAAAGAAAACGAGGACAGCTTCCCCAGGGACGATTCTGGACCCTTGGGACCATCCAGAATCACCAAAGCCTAAACTTTGCACGGCCTGGGGAACGCTCTTCCTCATGTCCAGCAATCCCCACGTCAAAACCTTTCTCAGCAGAGGCAGGCACCCTCTCCCTTGTACCAGATAGCTCGGCCGAGCCTTCCGAGAAACATGCTGCGTCATTCAGCTTGAACGTGGGACGCGGAGGGGAGAGGACGCTTTCTCCCCGTTTGGAGGCGCCTTGCGCTTGGCTTCAAAGCTGCCTGAACAGCACTAGCGGCCCGACGTCCCTGCACGGCAGGATTGTCGTTGTGGGCCGAGGCTTCGTGGTCTCTCAAAGCGAAAACCGTGCTGGCAATCCCTTTCTAGAAACTCCTCCCACGGCACCACATGGTCAGCTCCGGCCGAACGAAAGGTGACCTCAGGCCTCAGGGTAAGTTCCAGTGTTTCACTTCGGGGGAGTTGGGTGTGCAGTGGTTTCCATGAAGCCATACTCCACCACGGAGTGCCTTAACTCTGCGACGCTCCTGGGGGCACACAGGATAGGAGCTCGTTCGCCAATTTCGCAGGATGACTTCTCTCCGTGCCGGAACGGCGGCTCCTGGCTTCTGAGGAACCTTAGCCTAAACAGGCCCCTGGAGAAAGCTCTTCACGTTCATAGCAAGGGCAACGTACTGCTCTCTGGCTTGTCTGGGTTGAGCGCCCCAGTCGTCAAAGAGCCTCGTGAAGGCAGTGCTGCGCAGACTCCCTTTGCAAGTCGCACGGCCTCCTTGACTGAAAGAGAACTGCAGTGCCAGAAGGCACCGTGCTGACGACTGGCTCCAGGAGGAGACTCGGGACAGCACTCTCACAGAAGCGAAAGCTGCGCTGTGGGCCCAGCCTGAGGACCGGCACGTTTTCCACAGTTAACACAGCTAAGGCATGAGCCAGACGACAGCCTTGGTCACTGAGGTCTATCTAAGGTACTGCCATACTTACCCACTAGATCCCACGCAGAGGTCCCTGTGCCCACAAGGGCCTCCACGGAAGGGCCCTGTTCCTCCCGTGTGTTTCCTTGAGGGAATCAGAAACCACTGAGGATAACTACGTGAGCTCCGCTTTGAAACTGGGCGACCCTGGGCAAACCTTATTCCCCTCCGTGGTAGACGAGACAGTTGCGGGTCCTAAGCTGCCTGAAGCACACTCCTCGCGCCCACCTTCTCTTTGCTGCCTGAAGGCCTCACATAAGAGGCCTGAGTTTACTCGTGACGGAAGCCGTCTGAGTGTACTCGTGTGAGGCCTGCTGCTCTCAGTTCCTTGCTGGGAGCTTCAGCAAGAGCACTCTGGAGCTCGCCGACAAAAGAATTGTGAGCCCCCCCCGGCCTCAAGTAAAAGTCCAGATTTCCCCCGTCAGTAACACCTCGGAGTGCCATAGGAGCGAAGAAGCATGCGTTAACGGAATGCTTCAACAGTGCTAGGGATTTATTTCACGAGACCCTGTGCACTCACGTTCGTTGTAAGAACTGTCAAAGGGCACTGTAGGCCGTCCAACCCCTCCGTTGCGT
Source organism: Grampus griseus (assembly GCF_964374135.1). Classification (NCBI taxonomy): domain Eukaryota; kingdom Metazoa; phylum Chordata; class Mammalia; order Artiodactyla; family Delphinidae; genus Grampus; species Grampus griseus. Next base: position 22,128 of record NW_028133176.1, on the reverse strand, counting down.
TTGAGCCACAGGAAGTAAATGCATTCGTTTGATTAAGCTCCGTGAACGTGCAACGACGATGGCGAAGCGCTGCCCTGTTCGCTCGAAAGCTCTCGTTTGTACGGCCTTCCAACGGCCTCAGGGTACGCACTTCTAAACAGCCTTACATTCCATGCCGGTGTGCCCCCAGTTAGGAATTTGGGCTCTTCTGTGAGACACCAATGTGCGTCCCAAATGAAACCGGGGGGCTCCCCCAGGACGTCTGCGGACGGCAGTCGGTTGCAGGCTGTTTACTTCCAGCCGGAGAAAGAAAACGAGGACAGCTTCCCCAGGGACGATTCTGGACCGTTGGGACCATCCAGAATCACCAAAGCCTAAACTTTGCACGGCCTGGGGAACGCTCTTCCTCATGTCCAGCAATCCCCACGTCAAAACCTTTCTCAGCAGAGGCAGGCACCCTCTCCCTTGTACCAGATAGCTCGGCAGAGCCTTCCGAGAAACATGCTGCGTCATTCAGCTTGAACGTGGGACGCGGTGGGGAGAGGACGCTTTCTCCCAGTTTGGAGGCGCCTTGCGCTTGGCTTCAAAGCTGCCTGAACAGCACTAGCGGCCCGACGTCTCTGCACGGCAGGATTGTCGTTGTGGGCCGAGGCTGCGTGTTCTCTCAAAGCGAAAACCGTGCTGGCAATCCCTTTCTAGAAACTCCTCCCACGGCACCACATGGTCAGCTCCGGCCGAACGAAAGGTGACCTCAGGCCTCAGGGTAAGTTCCAGTGTTTCACTTCGGGGGAGTTGGGTGTGCAGTGGTTTCCATGAAGCCATACTCCACCACGGAGTGCCTTAACTCTGCGACGCTCCTGGGGGCACACAGGATAGGAGCTCGTTCGCCAATTTCGCAGGATGACTTCTCTCCGTGCCGGAACGGCGGCTCCTGGCTTCTGAGGAACCTTAGCCTAAACAGGGCCCTGGAGAAAGCTCTTCACGTTCATAGCAAGGGCAACGTACTGCTCTCTGGCTTGACTGGGTTGAGCGCCCCAGTCGTCAAAGAGCCTCGCGAAGGCAGTGCTGCGCAGACGCCCTTTGCCAGTCGCACGGCCTCCTTGACTGAAAGAGAACGGCAGTGCCAGAAGGCACCGTGCTGACGACTGGCTCCAGGAGGAGACTCGGGACAGCACTCTCACAGAAGCGAAAGCTGGGCTGTGGGCCCAGCCTGAGGACCGGCACGTTTTCCACAGTTAACACAGCTAAGGCATGAGCCAGACGACAGCCTTGGTCACTGAGGTCTATCTAAGGTACTGCCATACTTACCCACTAGATCCCACGCAGAGGTCCCTGTGCCCACAAGGGCCTCCACGGAAGGGCCCTGTTCCTCCCGTGTGTTTCCTTGAGGGAATCAGAAACCACTGAGGATAACTACGTGAGCTCCGCTTTGAAACTGGGCGACCCTGGGCAAACCTTATTCCCCTCCGTGGTAGACGAGACAGTTGCGGGTCCTAAGCTGCCTGAAGCACACTCCTCGCGCCCACCTTCTCTTTGCTGCCGGAAGGCCTCACATAAGAGGTCTGAGTTTACTCGTGACGGAAGCCGTCTGAGTGTACTCGTGTGAGGCCTGCTGCTCTCAGTTCCTTGCTGGGAGCTTCAGCAAGAGCACTCTGGAGCTCGCCGACAAAAGAACTGTGAGCCCCCCCCGGCCTCAAGTAAAAGTCCAGATTTCCCCCGTCAGTAACACCTCGGAGTGCCATAGGAGCGAAGAAGCATGCGTTAACGGAATGCTTCAACAGTGCTAGGGATTTATTTCACGAGACCCTGTGCACTCACGTTCGTTGTAAGAACTGTCAAAGGGCACTGTAGGCCGTCCAACCCCTCCGTTGCGTTTGAGCCACAGGAAGTAAATGCATTCGTTTGATTAAGCTCCGTGAACGTGCAACGACGATGGCGAAGCGCTGCCCTGTTCGCTCGAAAGCTCTCGTTTGTACGGCCTTCCAACGGCCTCAGGGTACGCACTTCTAAACAGCCTTACATTCCATGCTGGTGTGCCCCCAGTTAGGAATTTGGGCTCTTCTGTGAGACACCAATGTGCGTCCCAAATGAAACCGGGGGGCTCCCCCAGGACGTCTGCGGACGGCAGTCGGTTGCAGGCTGTTTACTTCCAGCCGGAGAAAGAAAACGAGGACAGCTTCCCCAGGGACGATTCTGGACCCTTGGGACCATCCAGAATCACCAAAGCCTAAACTTTGCACGGCCTGGGGAACGCTCTTCCTCATGTCCAGCAATCCCCACGTCAAAACCTTTCTCAGCAGAGGCAGGCACCCTCTCCCTTGTACCAGATAGCTCGGCAGAGCCTTCCGAGAAACATGCTGCGTCATTCAGCTTGAACGTGGGACGCGGAGGGGAGAGGACGCTTTCTCCCCGTTTGGAGGCGCCTTGCGCTTGGCTTCAAAGCTGCCTGAACAGCACTAGCGGCCCGACGTCTCTGCACGGCAGGATTGTCGTTGTGGGCCGAGGCTGCGTGTTCTCTCAAAGCGAAAACCGTGCTGGCAATCCCTTTCTAGAAACTCCTCCCACGGCACCACATGGTCAGCTCCGGCCGAACGAAAGGTGACCTCAGGCCTCAGGGTAAGTTCCAGTGTTTCACTTCGGGGGAGTTGGGTGTGCAGTGGTTTCCATGAAGCCATACTCCACCACGGAGTGCCTTAACTCTGCGACGCTCCTGGGGGCACACAGGATAGGAGCTCGTTCGCCAATTTCGCAGGATGACTTCTCTCCGTGCCGGAACGGCGGCTCCTGGTTTCTGAGGAACCTTAGCCTAAACAGGGCCCTGGAGAAAGCTCTTCACGTTCATAGCAAGGGCAACGTACTGCTCTCTGGCTTGACTGGGTTGAGCGCCCCAGTCGTCAAAGAGCCTCGCGAAGGCAGTGCTGCGCAGACGCCCTTTGCCAGTCGCACGGCCTCCTTGACTGAAAGAGAACGGCAGTGCCAGAAGGCACCGTGCTGACGACTGGCTCCAGGAGGAGACTCGGGACAGCACTCTCACAGAAGCGAAAGCTGGGCTGTGGGCCCAGCCTGAGGACCGGCACGTTTTCCACAGTTAACACAGCTAAGGCATGAGCCAGACGACAGCCTTGGTCACTGAGGTCTATCTAAGGTACTGCCATACTTACCCACTAGATCCCACGCAGAGGTCCCTGTGCCCACAAGGGCCTCCACGGAAGGGCCCTGTTCCTCCCGTGTGTTTCCTTGAGGGAATCAGAAACCACTGAGGATAACTACGTGAGCTCCGCTTTGAAACTGGGCGACCCTGGGCAAACCTTATTCCCCTCCGTGGTAGACGAGACAGTTGCGGGTCCTAAGCTGCCTGAAGCACACTCCTCGCGCCCACCTTCTCTTTGCTGCCGGAAGGCCTCACATAAGAGGCCTGAGTTTACTCGTGACGGAAGCCGTCTGAGTGTACTCGTGTGAGGCCTGCTGCTCTCAGTTCCTTGCTGGGAGCTTCAGCAAGAGCACTCTGGAGCTCGCCGACAAAAGAACTGTGAGCCCCCCCCGGCCTCAAGTAAAAGTCCAGATTTCCCCCGTCAGTAACACCTCGGAGTGCCATAGGAGCGAAGAAGCATGCGTTAACGGAATGCTTCAACAGTGCTAGGGATTTATTTCACGAGACCCTGTGCACTCACGTTCGTTGTAAGAACTGTCAAAGGGCACTGTAGGCCGTCCAACCCCTCCGTTGCGTTTGAGCCACAGGAAGTAAATGCATTCGTTTGATTAAGCTCCGTGAACGTGCAACGACGATGGCGAAGCGCTGCCCTGTTCGCTCGAAAGCTCTCGTTTGTACGGCCTTCCAACGGCCTCAGGGTACGCACTTCTAAACAGCCTTACATTCCATGCTGGTGTGCCCCCAGTTAGGAATTTGGGCTCTTCTGTGAGACACCAATGTGCGTCCCAAATGAAACCGGGGGGCTCCCCCAGGACGTCTGCGGACGGCAGTCGGTTGCAGGCTGTTTACTTCCAGCCGGAGAAAGAAAACGAGGACAGCTTCCCCAGGGACGATTCTGGACCCTTGGGACCATCCAGAATCACCAAAGCCTAAACTTTGCACGGCCTGGGGAACGCTCTTCCTCATGTCCAGCAATCCCCACGTCAAAACCTTTCTCAGCAGAGGCAGGCACCCTCTCCCTTGTACCAGATAGCTCGGCAGAGCCTTCCGAGAAACATGCTGCGTCATTCAGCTTGAACGTGGGACGCGGAGGGGAGAGGACGCTTTCTCCCCGTTTGGAGGCGCCTTGCGCTTGGCTTCAAAGCTGCCTGAACAGCACTAGCGGCCCGACGTCTCTGCACGGCAGGATTGTCGTTGTGGGCCGAGGCTGCGTGTTCTCTCAAAGCGAAAACCGTGCTGGCAATCCCTTTCTAGAAACTCCTCCCACGGCACCACATGGTCAGCTCCGGCCGAACGAAAGGTGACCTCAGGCCTCAGGGTAAGTTCCAGTGTTTCACTTCGGGGGAGTTGGGTGTGCAGTGGTTTCCATGAAGCCATACTCCACCACGGAGTGCCTTAACTCTGCGACGCTCCTGGGGGCACACAGGATAGGAGCTCGTTCGCCAATTTCGCAGGATGACTTCTCTCCGTGCCGGAACGGCGGCTCCTGGTTTCTGAGGAACCTTAGCCTAAACAGGGCCCTGGAGAAAGCTCTTCACGTTCATAGCAAGGGCAACGTACTGCTCTCTGGCTTGACTGGGTTGAGCGCCCCAGTCGTCAAAGAGCCTCGCGAAGGCAGTGCTGCGCAGACGCCCTTTGCCAGTCGCACGGCCTCCTTGACTGAAAGAGAACGGCAGTGCCAGAAGGCACCGTGCTGACGACTGGCTCCAGGAGGAGACTCGGGACAGCACTCTCACAGAAGCGAAAGCTGGGCTGTGGGCCCAGCCTGAGGACCGGCACGTTTTCCACAGTTAACACAGCTAAGGCATGAGCCAGACGACAGCCTTGGTCACTGAGGTCTATCTAAGGTACTGCCATACTTACCCACTAGATCCCACGCAGAGGTCCCTGTGCCCACAAGGGCCTCCACGGAAGGGCCCTGTTCCTCCCGTGTGTTTCCTTGAGGGAATCAGAAACCACTGAGGATAACTACGTGAGCTCCGCTTTGAAACTGGGCGACCCTGGGCAAACCTTATTCCCCTCCGTGGTAGACGAGACAGTTGCGGGTCCTAAGCTGCCTGAAGCACACTCCTCGCGCCCACCTTCTCTTTGCTGCCGGAAGGCCTCACATAAGAGGCCTGAGTTTACTCGTGACGGAAGCCGTCTGAGTGTACTCGTGTGAGGCCTGCTGCTCTCAGTTCCTTGCTGGGAGCTTCAGCAAGAGCACTCTGGAGCTCGCCGACAAAAGAACTGTGAGCCCCCCCCGGCCTCAAGTAAAAGTCCAGATTTCCCCCGTCAGTAACACCTCGGAGTGCCATAGGAGCGAAGAAGCATGCGTTAACGGAATGCTTCAACAGTGCTAGGGATTTATTTCACGAGACCCTGTGCACTCACGTTCGTTGTAAGAACTGTCAAAGGGCACTGTAGGCCGTCCAACCCCTCCGTTGCGTTTGAGCCACAGGAAGTAAATGCATTCGTTTGATTAAGCTCCGTGAACGTGCAACGACGATGGCGAAGCGCTGCCCTGTTCGCTCGAAAGCTCTCGTTTGTACGGCCTTCCAACGGCCTCAGGGTACGCACTTCTAAACAGCCTTACATTCCATGCTGGTGTGCCCCCAGTTAGGAATTTGGGCTCTTCTGTGAGACACCAATGTGCGTCCCAAATGAAACCGGGGGGCTCCCCCAGGACGTCTGCGGACGGCAGTCGGTTGCAGGCTGTTTACTTCCAGCCGGAGAAAGAAAACGAGGACAGCTTCCCCAGGGACGATTCTGGACCCTTGGGACCATCCAGAATCACCAAAGCCTAAACTTTGCACGGCCTGGGGAACGCTCTTCCTCATGTCCAGCAATCCCCACGTCAAAACCTTTCTCAGCAGAGGCAGGCACCCTCTCCCTTGTACCAGATAGCTCGGCAGAGCCTTCCGAGAAACATGCTGCGTCATTCAGCTTGAACGTGGGACGCGGAGGGGAGAGGACGCTTTCTCCCCGTTTGGAGGCGCCTTGCGCTTGGCTTCAAAGCTGCCTGAACAGCACTAGCGGCCCGACGTCTCTGCACGGCAGGATTGTCGTTGTGGGCCGAGGCTGCGTGTTCTCTCAAAGCGAAAACCGTGCTGGCAATCCCTTTCTAGAAACTCCTCCCACGGCACCACATGGTCAGCTCCGGCCGAACGAAAGGTGACCTCAGGCCTCAGGGTAAGTTCCAGTGTTTCACTTCGGGGGAGTTGGGTGTGCAGTGGTTTCCATGAAGCCATACTCCACCACGGAGTGCCTTAACTCTGCGACGCTCCTGGGGGCACACAGGATAGGAGCTCGTTCGCCAATTTCGCAGGATGACTTCTCTCCGTGCCGGAACGGCGGCTCCTGGTTTCTGAGGAACCTTAGCCTAAACAGGGCCCTGGAGAAAGCTCTTCACGTTCATAGCAAGGGCAACGTACTGCTCTCTGGCTTGACTGGGTTGAGCGCCCCAGTCGTCAAAGAGCCTCGCGAAGGCAGTGCTGCGCAGACGCCCTTTGCCAGTCGCACGGCCTCCTTGACTGAAAGAGAACGGCAGTGCCAGAAGGCACCGTGCTGACGACTGGCTCCAGGAGGAGACTCGGGACAGCACTCTCACAGAAGCGAAAGCTGGGCTGTGGGCCCAGCCTGAGGACCGGCACGTTTTCCACAGTTAACACAGCTAAGGCATGAGCCAGACGACAGCCTTGGTCACTGAGGTCTATCTAAGGTACTGCCATACTTACCCACTAGATCCCACGCAGAGGTCCCTGTGCCCACAAGGGCCTCCACGGAAGGGCCCTGTTCCTCCCGTGTGTTTCCTTGAGGGAATCAGAAACCACTGAGGATAACTACGTGAGCTCCGCTTTGAAACTGGGCGACCCTGGGCAAACCTTATTCCCCTCCGTGGTAGACGAGACAGTTGCGGGTCCTAAGCTGCCTGAAGCACACTCCTCGCGCCCACCTTCTCTTTGCTGCCGGAAGGCCTCACATAAGAGGCCTGAGTTTACTCGTGACGGAAGCCGTCTGAGTGTACTCGTGTGAGGCCTGCTGCTCTCAGTTCCTTGCTGGGAGCTTCAGCAAGAGCACTCTGGAGCTCGCCGACAAAAGAATTGTGAGCCCCCCCCGGCCGCAAGTAAAAGTCCAGATTTCCCCCGTCAGTAACACCTCGGAGTGCCATAGGAGCGAAGAAGCATGCGTTAACGGAATGCTTCAACAGTGCTAGGGATTTATTTCACGAGACCCTGTGCACTCACGTTCGTTGTAAGAACTGTCAAAGGGCACTGTAGGCCGTCCAACCCCTCCGTTGCGTTTGAGCCACAGGAAGTAAATGCATTCGTTTGATTAAGCTCCGTGAACGTGCAACGACGATGGCGAAGCGCTGCCCTGTTCGCTCGAAAGCTCTCGTTTGTACGGCCTTCCAACGGCCTCAGGGTACGCACTTCTAAACAGCCTTACATTCCATGCTGGTGTGCCCCCAGTTAGGAATTTGGGCTCTTCTGTGAGACACCAATGTGCGTCCCAAATGAAACCGGGGGGCTCCCCCAGGACGTCTGCGGACGGCAGTCGGTTGCAGGCTGTTTACTTCCAGCCGGAGAAAGAAAACGAGGACAGCTTCCCCAGGGACGATTCTGGACCGTTGGGACCATCCAGAATCACCAAAGCCTAAACTTTGCACGGCCTGGGGAACGCTCTTCCTCATGTCCAGCAATCCCCACGTCAAAACCTTTCTCAGCAGAGGCAGGCACCCTCTCCCTTGTACCAGATAGCTCGGCAGAGCCTTCCGAGAAACATGCTGCGTCATTCAGCTTGAACGTGGGACGCGGTGGGGAGAGGACGCTTTCTCCCAGTTTGGAGGCGCCTTGCGCTTGGCTTCAAAGCTGCCTGAACAGCACTAGCGGCCCGACGTCTCTGCACGGCAGGATTGTCGTTGTGGGCCGAGGCTGCGTGTTCTCTCAAAGCGAAAACCGTGCTGGCAATCCCTTTCTAGAAACTCCTCCCACGGCACCACATGGTCAGCTCCGGCCGAACGAAAGGTGACCTCAGGCCTCAGGGTAAGTTCCAGTGTTTCACTTCGGGGGAGTTGGGTGTGCAGTGGTTTCCATGAAGCCATACTCCACCACGGAGTGCCTTAACTCTGCGACGCTCCTGGGGGCACACAGGATAGGAGCTCGTTCGCCAATTTCGCAGGATGACTTCTCTCCGTGCCGGAACGGCGGCTCCTGGCTTCTGAGGAACCTTAGCCTAAACAGGGCCCTGGAGAAAGCTCTTCACGTTCATAGCAAGGGCAACGTACTGCTCTCTGGCTTGACTGGGTTGAGCGCCCCAGTCGTCAAAGAGCCTCGCGAAGGCAGTGCTGCGCAGACGCCCTTTGCCAGTCGCACGGCCTCCTTGACTGAAAGAGAACGGCAGTGCCAGAAGGCACCGTGCTGACGACTGGCTCCAGGAGGAGACTCGGGACAGCACTCTCACAGAAGCGAAAGCTGGGCTGTGGGCCCAGCCTGAGGACCGGCACGTTTTCCACAGTTAACACAGCTAAGGCATGAGCCAGACGACAGCCTTGGTCACTGAGGTCTATCTAAGGTACTGCCATACTTACCCACTAGATCCCACGCAGAGGTCCCTGTGCCCACAAGGGCCTCCACGGAAGGGCCCTGTTCCTCCCGTGTGTTTCCTTGAGGGAATCAGAAACCACTGAGGATAACTACGTGAGCTCCGCTTTGAAACTGGGCGACCCTGGGCAAACCTTATTCCCCTCCGTGGTAGACGAGACAGTTGCGGGTCCTAAGCTGCCTGAAGCACACTCCTCGCGCCCACCTTCTCTTTGCTGCCGGAAGGCCTCACATAAGAGGCCTGAGTTTACTCGTGACGGAAGCCGTCTGAGTGTACTCGTGTGAGGCCTGCTGCTCTCAGTTCCTTGCTGGGAGCTTCAGCAAGAGCACTCTGGAGCTCGCCGACAAAAGAACTGTGAGCCCCCCCCGGCCTCAAGTAAAAGTCCAGATTTCCCCCGTCAGTAACACCTCGGAGTGCCATAGGAGCGAAGAAGCATGCGTTAACGGAATGCTTCAACAGTGCTAGGGATTTATTTCACGAGACCCTGTGCACTCACGTTCGTTGTAAGAACTGTCAAAGGGCACTGTAGGCCGTCCAACCCCTCCGTTGCGTTTGAGCCACAGGAAGTAAATGCATTCGTTTGATTAAGCTCCGTGAACGTGCAACGACGATGGCGAAGCGCTGCCCTGTTCGCTCGAAAGCTCTCGTTTGTACGGCCTTCCAACGGCCTCAGGGTACGCACTTCTAAACAGCCTTACATTCCATGCTGGTGTGCCCCCAGTTAGGAATTTGGGCTCTTCTGTGAGACACCAATGTGCGTCCCAAATGAAACCGGGGGGCTCCCCCAGGACGTCTGCGGACGGCAGTCGGTTGCAGGCTGTTTACTTCCAGCCGGAGAAAGAAAACGAGGACAGCTTCCCCAGGGACGATTCTGGACCCTTGGGACCATCCAGAATCACCAAAGCCTAAACTTTGCACGGCCTGGGGAACGCTCTTCCTCATGTCCAGCAATCCCCACGTCAAAACCTTTCTCAGCAGAGGCAGGCACCCTCTCCCTTGTACCAGATAGCTCGGCAGAGCCTTCCGAGAAACATGCTGCGTCATTCAGCTTGAACGTGGGACGCGGAGGGGAGAGGACGCTTTCTCCCCGTTTGGAGGCGCCTTGCGCTTGGCTTCAAAGCTGCCTGAACAGCACTAGCGGCCCGACGTCTCTGCACGGCAGGATTGTCGTTGTGGGCCGAGGCTGCGTGTTCTCTCAAAGCGAAAACCGTGCTGGCAATCCCTTTCTAGAAACTCCTCCCACGGCACCACATGGTCAGCTCCGGCCGAACGAAAGGTGACCTCAGGCCTCAGGGTAAGTTCCAGTGTTTCACGGCGGGGGAGTTGGGTGTGCAGTGGTTTCCATGAGGCCATACTCCACCACGGAGTGCCTTAACTCTGCGACGCTCCTGGGGGCACACAGGATAGGAGCTCGTTCGCCAATTTCGCAGGATGACTTCTCTCCGTGCCGGAACGGCGGCTCCTGGCTTCTGAGGAACCTTAGCCTAAACAGGGCCCTGGAGAAAGCTCTTCACGTTCATAGCAAGGGCAACGTACTGCTCTCTGGCTTGCCTGGGTTGAGTGCTCCAGTCGTCAAAGAGCCTCGCGAAGGCAGTGCTGCGCAGACTCCCTTTGCCAGTCGCACGGCCTCCTTGACTGAAAGAGAACGGCAGTGCCAGAAGGCACCGTGCTGACGACCGGCTCCAGGAGGAGACTCGGGACAGCACTCTCACAGAAGCGAAAGCTGGGCTGTGGGCCCAGCCTGAGGACCAGCACGTTTTCCACACTTAACACAGCTAAGGCATGAGCCAGAAGACAGCCTTGGTCACTGAGGCCTATCTAAGGTACTGCCATACTTACCCACTAGATCCCACGCAGAGGTCCCTGTGCCCAAAAGGGCCTCCACGGAAGGGCCCTGTTCCTCCCGTGTGTTTCCTTGAGGTAATCAGAAACCACTGAGGATAACTACGTGAGCTCCGCTTTGAAACTGGGCGACCCTGGGCAAACCTTATTCGCCTCCTTGGTGGACGAGAGAGTTGCGGGTCCTAAGCTGCCTGAAGCACACTCCTCGCGCCCACCTTCTCTTTGCTGCCGGAAGGACTCACATAAGAGGCCTGAGTTTACTCGTGACGGAAGCCGTCTGAGTGTACTCGTGTGAGGCCTGCTGCTCTCAGTTCCTTGCTGGGAGCTTCAGCAAGAGCACTCTGTAGCTCGCCGACAAAAGAATTGTGAGCCCCCCCCCCCCGGGCCTCAAGTAAAAGTCCAGATTTCGCCCGTCAGTAACACCTCGGAGTGCCATAGGAGCGAAGAAGCATGCGTTAACGGAATGCTTCAACAGTGCTAGGGATTTATTTCACGAGACACTGTGCACTCACGTTCGTTGTAAGAATTGTCAAAGGGCACTGTATGCCGTCCAACTCCTCTGTTGCGTTTGAGCCACAGGAAGTAAATGCATTCGTTTGATTAAGCTCCGTGAACGTGCAACGACAATGGCGAAGCGCTGCCCTGTTCGCTGGAAAGTCCTCGTTTGTACGGCCTTCCAACGGCCTCAGGGTACGCACTTCTAAACAGCCTTACATTCCATGCTGGTGTGCCCCCAATTAGGAATTTGGGCTCTTCTGTGAGATACCGATGTGCGTCCCAAATGAAACCGTGGGGCTCCCCCAGGACGTCTGCGGACGGCAGTCGGTTGCCAGCTGTTTACTTCCAGCCGGAGAAAGAAAAAGAGGACAGCTTCCCCAGGGACGATTCTGGACCCTTGGGACCATCCAGAATCACCAAAGCCTAAACTTTGCACGGCCTGGGGAACGCTCTTCCTCATGTCTAGCAATCCCCACGTCAAAACCTTTCTCAGCAGAGGCAGGCACTCTCTCCCTTGTACTAGATAGCTCGGCACAGCCTTCCGAGAAACATGCTGCGTCATTCAGCTTGAACGTGGGACGCGGAGGGGAGAGTACGCTTTCTCCCCGTTTGGAGGCGCCTTGCGCTTGGCTTCAAAGCTGCCTGAAGAGCACTAGCGGCCCGACGTCTCTGCACGGCAGGATTGTCGTTGTGGGCCGAGGCTGCGTGTTCTCTCAAAGCGAAAACCGTGCTGGCAATACCTTTCTAGAAACTCCTCCCACGGCACCACATGGTCAGCTCCGGCCGAACGAAAGGTGACCTCATTCCTCAAGGTAAGTTCCAGTGTTTCACGTCGGGGGAATTGTGTGTGCAGTGGTTTCCATGAGGCCATACTCCACCACGGAGTACCTTAACTCTGCGACGCTCCTGTGGGCACACAGGATAGGAGCTCGTTCGCCAATTTCGCAGGATGACTTCTCTCCGTGCCGGAACGGAGGCTCCTGGCTTCCGAGGAACCTTAGCCTAAACAGGCCCCTGGAGAAAGCTCTTCACGTTCATAGCAAGGGCAACGTACTTCTCTCTGGCTTGCCTGGGTTGAGCGCCCCAGTCGTCAAAGAGCTTCGCGAAGGCAGTGCTGCGCAGACTCCCTTTGCCAGTCGCACGGCCTCCTTGACTGAAAGAGAACTGCAGTGCCAGAAGGCACCGTGCTGACGACTGTTTCCAGGAGGAGACTCGGGACAGCACTCTCACAGAAGCGAAAGCTGGGCTGTGGGCCCAGCCTGAGGACCAGCACGTTTTCCACACTTAACACAGCTAAGGCATGAGCCAGACGACAGCCTTGGTCACTGAGGCCTATCTAAGGTACTGCCATACTTACCCACTAGATCCCACGCAGAGGTCCCTGTGCCCAAAAGGGCCTCCACGGAAGGGCCCTGTTCCTCCCGTGTGTTTCCTTGAGGGAATCAGAAACCACTGAGGATAACTACGTGAGCTCCGCTCTGAAACTGGGCGACCCTGGGCAAACCTTATTCCCCTCCGTGGTAGACGAGACAGTTGCGGGTCCTAAGCTGCCTGAAGCACACTCCTCGCGCCCACCTTCTCTTTGCTGCCGGAAGGCCTCACATAAGAGGCCTGAGTTTACTCGTGATGGAAGCCGTCTGAGTGTACTCGTGTGAGGCCTGCTGCTCTCAGTTCCTTGCTGGGAGCTTCAGCAAGAGCACTCTGGAGCTCGCCGACAAAAGAATTGTGAGCCCTCCCGGCCTCAAGTAAAAGTCCAGACTTCCCCCGTCAGTAACACCTCGGAGTGCCATAGGAGCGAAGAAGCATGCGTTAACGGAATGCTTCAACAGTGCTAGGGATTTATTTCACGAGACACTGTGAACTCACGTTCGTTGTAACTACTGTCAAAGGGCACTGTATGCCTGCTAACTCCTCTGTTGCGTTTGAGCCACAGGAAGTAAATGCATTCGTTTGATTAAGCTCCGTGAACGTGCAACGATGGTGGCGAAGCGCTGTCCTGTTCCTTCGAAAGCTCTCGTTTGTACGGCCTTCCAACGGCCTCAGGGTACGCACTTCTAAACAGCCTTACATTCCATGCTGGTGTGCCCCCAATTAGGAATTTGGGCTCTTCTGTGAGACACCAATGTGTGTCCCAAATGAAACCGGGGGGCTCCCCCAGGACGTCTGCGGACGGCAGTCGGTTGCCAGCTGTTTACTTCCAGCCGGAGAAAGAAAACGAGGACAGCTTCCCCAGGGACGATTCTGGACCCTTGGGACCATCCAGAATCACCAAAGCCTAAACTTTGCACGGCCTGGGGAACGCTCTTCCTCATGTCCAGCAATCCCCACGTCAAAACCTTTCTCAGCAGAGGCAGGCACTCTCTCCCTTGTACTAGATAGCTCGGCACAGCCTTCCGAGAAACATGCTGCGTCATTCAGCTTGAACGTGGGACGCGGAGGGGAGAGTACGCTTTCTCCCCGTTTGGAGGCGCCTTGCGCTTGGCTTCAAAGCTGCCTGAACAGCACTAGCGGCCCGACGTCTCTGCACGGCAGGATTGTCGTTGTGGGCCGAGGCTGCGTGTTCTCTCAAAGCGAAAACCGTGCTGGCAATCCCTTTCTAGAAACTACTCCCACGGCACCACATGGTCAGCTCCGGCCGAACGAAAGGTGACCTCAGGCCTCAAGGTAAGTTCCAGTGTTTCACGTCGGGGGAGTTGGGTGTGCACTGGTTTCCATGAGGCCATACTCCACCACGGAGTGCCTTAACTCTGCGACGCTCCTGGGGGCACACAGGATAGGAGCTCGTTGGCCAATTTCGCAGGATGACTTCTCTCCGTGCCGGAACGGAGGCTCCTGGCTTCTGAGGAACCTTAGCCTAAACAGGCCCCTGGAGAAAGCTCTTCACGTTCATAGCAAGGGCAACGTACTGCTCTCTGGCTTGCCTGGGTTGAGTGCCCCAGTCGTCAAAGAGCCTCGCGAAGGCAGTGCTGCGCAGACTCCCTTTACAAGTCGCATGGCCTCCTTGACTGAAAGAGAACGGCAGTGCCAAAAGGCACCGTGCTGACGACCGGCTCCAGGAGGAGACTCGGGACAGCACTCTCACAGAAGCGAAAGCTGGGCTGTGGGCCCAGCCTGAGGACCAGCACGTTTTCCACACTTAACACAGCTAAGGCATGAGCCAGACGACAGCCTTGGTCACTGAGGCCTATCTAAGGTACTGCCATACTTACCCACTAGATCCCACGCAGAGGTCCCTGTGCCCAAAAGGGCCTCCACGGAAGGGCCCTGTTCCTCCCGTGTGTTTCCTTGAGGTAATCAGAAACCACTGAGGATAACTACGTGAGCTCCGCTTTGAAACTGGGCGACCCTGGGCAAACCTTATTCGCCTCCTTGGTGGACGAGAGAGTTGCGGGTCCTAAGCTGCCTGAAGCACACTCCTCGCGCCCACCTTCTCTTTGCTGCCGGAAGGCCTCACATAAGTGGCCTGAGTTTACTCGTGACGGAAGCCGTCTGAGTGTACTCGTGTGAGGCCTGCTGCTCTCAGTTCCTTGCTGGGAGCTTCAGCAAGAGCACTCTGTAGCTCGCCGACAAAAGAATTGTGAGCCCCCCCCCCGGCCTCAAGTAAAAGTCCAGATTTCGCCCGTCAGTAACACCTCGGAGTGCCATAGGAGCTAAGAAGCATGCATTAACGGAATGCTTCAACAGTGCTAGGGATTTATTTCACGAGACCCTGTGCACTCACGTTCGTTGTAAGAACTGTCAAAGGGCTCTGAATGCCGTACAACCACTCCGTTGCGTTTGAGCCACAGGAAGTAAATGCATTCGTTTGATTAAGCTCCGTGAACGTGCAACGACGATGGCGAAGCGCTGCCCTGTTCACTGGAAAGCTCTCGTTTGTACGGCCTTCCAACGGCCTCAGGGTACGCACTTCTAAACAGCCTTACATTCCATGCTGGTGTGCCCCCAATTAGGAATTTGGGCTCTTCTGTGAGACACCAATGTGCGTCCCAAGTGAAACCGGGGGGCTCCCCCAGGACGTCTGCGGACGGCAGTCGGTTGCCAGCTGTTTACTTCCAGCCGGAGAAAGAAAACGAGGACTGCTTCCCCAGGGACGATTCTGGACCCTTGGGACCATCCAGAATCACCAAAGCCTAAACTTTGCACAGCCTGTGGAACGCTCTTCCTCATGTCCAGCAATCCCCACGTCAAAACCTTTCTCAGCAGAGGCAGGCACTCTCTCCCTTGTACTAGATAGCTCGGCACAGCCTTCCGAGAAACATGCTGCGTCATTCAGCTTGAACGTGGGACGCGGAGGGGAGAGTACGCTTTCTCCCCGTTTGGATGCGCCTTGCGCTTGGCTTCAAAGCTGCCTGAACAGCACTAGCGGCCCGACGTCTCTGCACGGCAGGATTGTCGTTGTGGGCCGAGGCTGCGTGTTCTCTCAAAGCGAAAACCGTGCTGGCAATCCCTTTCTAGAAACTCCTCCCACGGCACCACATGGTCAGCTCCGGCCGAACGAAAGGTGACCTCAGGCCTCAAGGTAAGTTCCAGTGTTTCACGTCGGGGGAGTTGGTTGTGCAGTGGTTTCCTTGAGGCCATACTCCACCACGGAGTGCCTTAACTCTTCGACGCTCCTGGGGGCACACAGGATAGGAGCTCGTTCGCCAATTTCGCAGGATGACTTCTCTCCGTGCCGGAACGGCGGCTCCTGGCTTCTGAGGAAACTTAGCCTAAACAGGGCCCTGGAGAAAGGTCTTCACGTTCATAGCAAGGGCAACGTACTGCTCTCTGGCTTACCTGGGTTGAGTGCGTCAGTCGTCAAAGAGCCTCCTGAAGGCAGTGCTGCGCAGACTCCCTTTGCCAGTCGCACGGCCTCCTTGACTGAAAGAGAACTGCAGTGCCAGGGGACACCGTGCTGACGACTGGCTCCAGGAGGAGACTCGGGACAGCACTCTCACAGAAGCGAAAGCTGGGCTGTGGGCCCAGCCTGAGGACCAGCACGTTTTCCACACTTAACACAGCTAAGGCATGAGCCAGAAGACAGCCTTGGTCACTGAGGCCTATCTAAGGTACTGCCATACTTACCCACTAGATCCCACGCAGAGGTCCCTGTGCCCAAAAGGGCCTCCACGGAAGGGCCCTGTTCCTCCCGTGTGTTTCCTTGAGGTAATCAGAAACCACTGAGGATAACTACGTGAGCTCCGCTTTGAAACTGGGCGACCCTGGGCAAACCTTATTCGCCTCCTTGGTGGACGAGAGAGTTGCGGGTCCTAAGCTGCCTGAAGCACACTCCTCGCGCCCACCTTCTCTTTGCTGCCGGAAGGACTCACATAAGAGGCCTGAGTTTACTCGTGACGGAAGCCGTCTGAGTGTACTCGTGTGAGGCCTGCTGCTCTCAGTTCCTTGCTGGGAGCTTCAGCAAGAGCACTCTGTAGCTCGCCGACAAAAGAATTGTGAGCCCCCCCCCCGGGCCTCAAGTAAAAGTCCAGATTTCGCCCGTCAGTAACACCTCGGAGTGCCATAGGAGCGAAGAAGCATGCGTTAACGGAATGCTTCAACAGTGCTAGGGATTTATTTCACGAGACACTGTGCACTCACGTTCGTTGTAAGAATTGTCAAAGGGCACTGTATGCCGTCCAACTCCTCTGTTGCGTTTGAGCCACAGGAAGTAAATGCATTCGTTTGATTAAGCTCCGTGAACGTGCAACGACAATGGCGAAGCGCTGCCCTGTTCGCTGGAAAGTCCTCGTTTGTACGGCCTTCCAACGGCCTCAGGGTACGCACTTCTAAACAGCCTTACATTCCATGCTGGTGTGCCCCCAATTAGGAATTTGGGCTCTTCTGTGAGATACCGATGTGCGTCCCAAATGAAACCGTGGGGCTCCCCCAGGACGTCTGCGGACGGCAGTCGGTTGCCAGCTGTTTACTTCCAGCCGGAGAAAGAAAAAGAGGACAGCTTCCCCAGGGACGATTCTGGACCCTTGGGACCATCCAGAATCACCAAAGCCTAAACTTTGCACGGCCTGGGGAACGCTCTTCCTCATGTCTAGCAATCCCCACGTCAAAACCTTTCTCAGCAGAGGCAGGCACTCTCTCCCTTGTACTAGATAGCTCGGCACAGCCTTCCGAGAAACATGCTGCGTCATTCAGCTTGAACGTGGGACGCGGAGGGGAGAGTACGCTTTCTCCCCGTTTGGAGGCGCCTTGCGCTTGGCTTCAAAGCTGCCTGAAGAGCACTAGCGGCCCGACGTCTCTGCACGGCAGGATTGTCGTTGTGGGCCGAGGCTGCGTGTTCTCTCAAAGCGAAAACCGTGCTGGCAATACCTTTCTAGAAACTCCTCCCACGGCACCACATGGTCAGCTCCGGCCGAACGAAAGGTGACCTCATTCCTCAAGGTAAGTTCCAGTGTTTCACGTCGGGGGAATTGTGTGTGCAGTGGTTTCCATGAGGCCATACTCCACCACGGAGTACCTTAACTCTGCGACGCTCCTGTGGGCACACAGGATAGGAGCTCGTTCGCCAATTTCGCAGGATGACTTCTCTCCGTGCCGGAACGGAGGCT
Source organism: Grampus griseus (assembly GCF_964374135.1). NCBI lineage: Eukaryota > Metazoa > Chordata > Mammalia > Artiodactyla > Delphinidae > Grampus > Grampus griseus. Next base: position 4,533 of record NW_028133176.1, on the reverse strand, counting down.
CCTGGCTTCCGAGGAACCTTAGCCTAAACAGGCCCCTGGAGAAAGCTCTTCACGTTCATAGCAAGGGCAACGTACTTCTCTCTGGCTTGCCTGGGTTGAGCGCCCCAGTCGTCAAAGAGCTTCGCGAAGGCAGTGCTGCGCAGACTCCCTTTGCCAGTCGCACGGCCTCCTTGACTGAAAGAGAACTGCAGTGCCAGAAGGCACCGTGCTGACGACTGTTTCCAGGAGGAGACTCGGGACAGCACTCTCACAGAAGCGAAAGCTGGGCTGTGGGCCCAGCCTGAGGACCAGCACGTTTTCCACACTTAACACAGCTAAGGCATGAGCCAGACGACAGCCTTGGTCACTGAGGCCTATCTAAGGTACTGCCATACTTACCCACTAGATCCCACGCAGAGGTCCCTGTGCCCAAAAGGGCCTCCACGGAAGGGCCCTGTTCCTCCCGTGTGTTTCCTTGAGGGAATCAGAAACCACTGAGGATAACTACGTGAGCTCCGCTCTGAAACTGGGCGACCCTGGGCAAACCTTATTCCCCTCCGTGGTAGACGAGACAGTTGCGGGTCCTAAGCTGCCTGAAGCACACTCCTCGCGCCCACCTTCTCTTTGCTGCCGGAAGGCCTCACATAAGAGGCCTGAGTTTACTCGTGATGGAAGCCGTCTGAGTGTACTCGTGTGAGGCCTGCTGCTCTCAGTTCCTTGCTGGGAGCTTCAGCAAGAGCACTCTGGAGCTCGCCGACAAAAGAATTGTGAGCCCTCCCGGCCTCAAGTAAAAGTCCAGACTTCCCCCGTCAGTAACACCTCGGAGTGCCATAGGAGCGAAGAAGCATGCGTTAACGGAATGCTTCAACAGTGCTAGGGATTTATTTCACGAGACACTGTGAACTCACGTTCGTTGTAACTACTGTCAAAGGGCACTGTATGCCTGCTAACTCCTCTGTTGCGTTTGAGCCACAGGAAGTAAATGCATTCGTTTGATTAAGCTCCGTGAACGTGCAACGATGGTGGCGAAGCGCTGTCCTGTTCCTTCGAAAGCTCTCGTTTGTACGGCCTTCCAACGGCCTCAGGGTACGCACTTCTAAACAGCCTTACATTCCATGCTGGTGTGCCCCCAATTAGGAATTTGGGCTCTTCTGTGAGACACCAATGTGTGTCCCAAATGAAACCGGGGGGCTCCCCCAGGACGTCTGCGGACGGCAGTCGGTTGCCAGCTGTTTACTTCCAGCCGGAGAAAGAAAACGAGGACAGCTTCCCCAGGGACGATTCTGGACCCTTGGGACCATCCAGAATCACCAAAGCCTAAACTTTGCACGGCCTGTGGAACGCTCTTCCTCATGTCCAGCAATCCCCACGTCAAAACCTTTCTCAGCAGAGGCAGGCACTCTCTCCCTTGTACTAGATAGCTCGGCACAGCCTTCCGAGAAACATGCTGCGTCATTCAGCTTGAACGTGGGACGCGGAGGGGAGAGTACGCTTTCTCCCCGTTTGGAGGCGCCTTGCGCTTGGCTTCAAAGCTGCCTGAACAGCACTAGCGGCCCGACGTCTCTGCACGGCAGGATTGTCGTTGTGGGCCGAGGCTGCGTGTTCTCTCAAAGCGAAAACCGTGCTGGCAATCCCTTTCTAGAAACTACTCCCACGGCACCACATGGTCAGCTCCGGCCGAACGAAAGGTGACCTCAGGCCTCAAGGTAAGTTCCAGTGTTTCACGTCGGGGGAGTTGGGTGTGCACTGGTTTCCATGAGGCCATACTCCACCACGGAGTGCCTTAACTCTGCGACGCTCCTGGGGGCACACAGGATAGGAGCTCGTTGGCCAATTTCGCAGGATGACTTCTCTCCGTGCCGGAACGGAGGCTCCTGGCTTCTGAGGAACCTTAGCCTAAACAGGCCCCTGGAGAAAGCTCTTCACGTTCATAGCAAGGGCAACGTACTGCTCTCTGGCTTGCCTGGGTTGAGTGCCCCAGTCGTCAAAGAGCCTCGCGAAGGCAGTGCTGCGCAGACTCCCTTTACAAGTCGCATGGCCTCCTTGACTGAAAGAGAACGGCAGTGCCAAAAGGCACCGTGCTGACGACCGGCTCCAGGAGGAGACTCGGGACAGCACTCTCACAGAAGCGAAAGCTGGGCTGTGGGCCCAGCCTGAGGACCAGCACGTTTTCCACACTTAACACAGCTAAGGCATGAGCCAGACGACAGCCTTGGTCACTGAGGCCTATCTAAGGTACTGCCATACTTACCCACTAGATCCCACGCAGAGGTCCCTGTGCCCAAAAGGGCCTCCACGGAAGGGCCCTGTTCCTCCCGTGTGTTTCCTTGAGGTAATCAGAAACCACTGAGGATAACTACGTGAGCTCCGCTTTGAAACTGGGCGACCCTGGGCAAACCTTATTCGCCTCCTTGGTGGACGAGAGAGTTGCGGGTCCTAAGCTGCCTGAAGCACACTCCTCGCGCCCACCTTCTCTTTGCTGCCGGAAGGCCTCACATAAGTGGCCTGAGTTTACTCGTGACGGAAGCCGTCTGAGTGTACTCGTGTGAGGCCTGCTGCTCTCAGTTCCTTGCTGGGAGCTTCAGCAAGAGCACTCTGTAGCTCGCCGACAAAAGAATTGTGAGCCCCCCCCCCCGGCCTCAAGTAAAAGTCCAGATTTCGCCCGTCAGTAACACCTCGGAGTGCCATAGGAGCTAAGAAGCATGCATTAACGGAATGCTTCAACAGTGCTAGGGATTTATTTCACGAGACCCTGTGCACTCACGTTCGTTGTAAGAACTGTCAAAGGGCTCTGAATGCCGTACAACCACTCCGTTGCGTTTGAGCCACAGGAAGTAAATGCATCCGTTTGATTAAGCTCCGTGAACGTGCAACGACGATGGCGAAGCGCTGCCCTGTTCACTGGAAAGCTCTCGTTTGTACGGCCTTCCAACGGCCTCAGGGTACGCACTTCTAAACAGCCTTACATTCCATGCTGGTGTGCCCCCAATTAGGAATTTGGGCTCTTCTGTGAGACACCAATGTGCGTCCCAAGTGAAACCGGGGGGCTCCCCCAGGACGTCTGCGGACGGCAGTCGGTTGCCAGCTGTTTACTTCCAGCCGGAGAAAGAAAACGAGGACTGCTTCCCCAGGGACGATTCTGGACCCTTGGGACCATCCAGAATCACCAAAGCCTAAACTTTGCACAGCCTGTGGAACGCTCTTCCTCATGTCCAGCAATCCCCACGTCAAAACCTTTCTCAGCAGAGGCAGGCACTCTCTCCCTTGTACTAGATAGCTCGGCACAGCCTTCCGAGAAACATGCTGCGTCATTCAGCTTGAACGTGGGACGCGGAGGGGAGAGTACGCTTTCTCCCCGTTTGGAGGCGCCTTGCGCTTGGCTTCAAAGCTGCCTGAACAGCACTAGCGGCCCGACGTCTCTGCACGGCAGGATTGTCGTTGTGGGCCGAGGCTGCGTGTTCTCTCAAAGCGAAAACCGTGCTGGCAATCCCTTTCTAGAAACTCCTCCCACGGCACCACATGGTCAGCTCCGGCCGAACGAAAGGTGACCTCAGGCCTCAAGGTAAGTTCCAGTGTTTCACGTCGGGGGAGTTGGTTGTGCAGTGGTTTCCTTGAGGCCATACTCCACCACGGAGTGCCTTAACTCTTCGACGCTCCTGGGGGCACACAGGATAGGAGCTCGTTCGCCAATTTCGCAGGATGACTTCTCTCCGTGCCGGAACGGCGGCTCCTGGCTTCTGAGGAAACTTAGCCTAAACAGGGCCCTGGAGAAAGGTCTTCACGTTCATAGCAAGGGCAACGTACTGCTCTCTGGCTTACCTGGGTTGAGTGCGTCAGTCGTCAAAGAGCCTCCTGAAGGCAGTGCTGCGCAGACTCCCTTTGCCAGTCGCACGGCCTCCTTGACTGAAAGAGAACTGCAGTGCCAGGGGACACCGTGCTGACGACTGGCTCCAGGAGGAGACTCGGGACAGCACTCTCACAGAAGCGAAATTTAGGCTGTGGGCCCAGCCTGAGGACCAGCACGTTTTCCACACTTAACACAGCTAAGGCATGAGCCAGACGACAGCCTTGGTCACTGAGGCCTATCTAAGGTACTGCCATACTTACCCACTAGATCCCACGCAGAGGTCCCTGTGCCCAAAAGGGCCTCCACGGAAGGGCCCTGTTCCTCCCGTGTGTTTCCTTGAGGGAATCAGAAACCACTGAGGATAACTACGTGAGCTCCGCTTTGAAACTGGGCGACCCTGGGCAAATCTTATTCCCCTCCGTGGTAGACGAGACAGTTGCGGGTCCTAAGCTGCCTGAAGCACACTCCTCGCGCCCACCTTCTCTTTGCTGCCGGAAGGCCTCACATAAGAGGCCTGAGTTTACTCGTGACGGAAGCCGTCTGAGTGTACTCGTGTGAGGCCTGCTGCTCTCAGTTCCTTGCTGGGAGCTTCAGCAAGAGCACTCTGGAGCTCGCCGACGGAAGAATTGTGAGCCCCCCCGGCCTCAAGTAAAAGTCCAGATTTCCCCCGTCAGTAACACCTCGGAGTGCCATAAGAGCGAAGAAGC